>NW_024582399.1:620992-654972 GCF_018398535.1 Haplochromis burtoni
TGTGTGTGTGTGTGTGTGTGTGTGTGTGTGTTGGCATGTTTGCATACAATATCTGACCTTCATACCTTCATTCCAAACAACAGCTGACGTGACACTGTGACAAGCGCTCATGCACTGACCTTTGTTTTTTGTCTTTAGCAAACAAAGGTAACAGTTTTCTCTGACATTTTCACTGTGAAGTGTCATGTTTTCTAAATGTCACATCAGAATTACAAAACCCGTCCCTCAAAAAATTTTGTGTCCAAATCTACAGAGACATTCAACTTTGATTAAAACGAAAGTAAAAACAATAATAAATCAGCCATTGTTTTTATGCATATTCTTTCTTGGGTTACTAAAATATAAAACAGACAGTATTTAAGTACTACTAAAACAAGGGCACCCCAAATACCTGTCTTTTTTTCAAAGCTCCAGAGCTTCAGTTGTAGTCTGGATGTCTCTGGTTTCTCTGCAGCCAGAGAGGACACAACACTGAGCATTACAGCTACATGTGACACACTTGAAAAACGTTGCCTGGTTTGATGAGTGTCAGTTTCTGCTTTGACACTAAGATGGTAAAGCTGGCGTAAACATCACGACAACCCTTTGCAGCGCTTAAACACCACCAAAGGGTCTTGTTGTATTGTTGCTTACCATGTCTATCCTTTTCTGACCACATCTTCTGATGGCTGATTCCAATAGGATAACACACCATGTCACAAAGCTCAGAACATCTCAGACTGGTTTCTTGAACATGACAATGAGGTCACTGTACTCAAATGGTCTCCACAGTGATCAGGGCAACAGAAAATTCAATAGAGCACGTTTGGGATAGGGGAACGGGGATTCTCATCATGGATGTGCAGCCAATGAATCTGCAGCAACTGTGTGATGCTGTCATATCAATAAGGTCCAAAAAGGAATGCTTCCAGCACCTTGGTGAATCTGTGCCATCAAGAATTAAGACAGCCATTAGTACTGGGTACCTAAGACATTGGTTGGAAAGTCCAAATGGATGGACAGGGCTCCATCAAACTCGCGTTCATAAGAGCAGCTGCTTACTGTCTGTGACACCACAGTAAACTGCTAGGTGCATTTTTAGAGGAAAAAGCATTTAACAGGGGTATGAAAAAGTGCTAAATTTAGTTACAAAGTTTCTAAATTGGCATCAATAAGGTTAAATAATGTGTCATGCTCACTGCTTCAAGAGAGAGGGATGTCAGGTGCACAAGTTCATATACAGAAAAATATCTAAATTAAAACGGAAAATTAAGCGGTGGTCTGGAGAGGTGTAAAGAAACTTGGATATAGAGCAAAACAACAGCACAGAAACCCTTTAGAGGAAACGGTCTCAGTCTGGTCTTAAGCAAATTCAGGAGCAGTTTGTTCGCGGCTGTGACGCGACCTGACCTCAGTCTGACTCAAAGCCTGAGCTAAATGGCCCTTGCAGCAAACTGTTTTATTTTCGGGGACACGTCAGACCATGCAAACTGAAACAGCTTGGGTAGTTGTAGCCAGTGTTGGTCAAGTAATCAGTAACTAATTACTGATTACTTCCCCAAAAAAGTAATCCTGTTACTTTACTGATTACTTATTTTCAAAAGTAATTAATTGCTTAGTTACTTAGTTACTTTTTAAAAACACGATTTACAACCTGAAGAGGTGATAAAGCGATAGATCTTTCAGCCCAATTCTACTTTTTCTGCATAATCCATCATACAAAATGTAATCAAATGGAAAAGTCTCTTTTTTTAACTTGTTTTATCAGTTTTAATCTTTTAACTTTATGCATCAAGCAAAAATTTAATTATATGCAACATTCTCTGACTTGAATAAATTAGTTTAACATTTAAACCTATTTTCTGCACATTCCAGCACATAAAATAAAATATTTTTTGTGTTTACACTCACTCTTTCAAATAGATGCAAGTAAAACACAGCAGAAAATAAATAAAGTCAAAGACTCAGCGGTCCTGTTGCTCTATTTTCACCTGTAAAGCAGGAGGGTAGGCGGAGGTTTACCCTGGTGCAGGTGTGCCGCGGTCAGTTGAAGAATCCGCGAGTTTCTCTGTGAGTTTCCCATTACGTCATGCGCACTCGGTGCTTGCTTGGAAGTTTAGGGGTTTTTTTCGCTGTAAAAAGAAGTTTTCTTCCCACGCACATGGACGCTAATGTTTTTGTCACTTTTTATGGAATCAAACTCAAAGTAAGGTCAGTACTTCCACGCTTTAAACGCTGCACGCTCATACTCTCTCCCACAATCGATATGTGATCCATTGTTGATCTGCACACAGCTGTTGTCACTAACGCGCACTCGCTTACGTCACTGTCGTGAGACATTCTCGCAAAAAATCACGGTTTTAGTAACGCAGTAACGCAGCGTTCCTACGGGAAAGTAACGGTAATCTAATTACCGTTTTTGCAATAGTAATCCCTTACTTTACTCGTTACTTGAAAAAAGTAATCAGATTACAGTAACGCGTTACAAGTAACACGTTACTGCCCATCTCTGGTTGTAGCAGAGGCTTATAAGAGAATGGGTTTTCTCACAACTATGGATTTAGTAGAAACGTTCCTCCACTGTTTACTTTCTGGCCCCGGATACATCTAGCCGGTGAGGAAAGTAAACATTCTCTCGTGTTTTTGCAGAGATGTTTTTTGGTTCTTTTGGATTTTTCTCTATGTGAAAATGAGCAAAATCATCAAGAAAATGTTATAAGTTTACAAAAACACGCAAACTCAGATGTGAATTATGCTGCAGAAAACAATTTGACTAAAAAAACAATTCCCTGACACTTCAAGACCAAAACCTCAAGAAGATCAAGAAGCATTCACATGAAAATGTGGGTTTAAATGAGCTGAAGATGCGCCAGAAGTTCTGTGTTACATTTAAAAGGCTAGAAGGAGGTTTTCAGTGTCAGCTGACCTGCCGATTTATCTTAAGTATTGTGGATGAGTACATTCTCCACACATTAAACAATGCACATAATCTGACAAAGAAAAAAAAAGAAAAGAAGAAAACCCCCAGAACCTTTACAACATGGAGGTTACTGCAGGGAGAAAACTGCAGAGACCAACGCAAACGATATCCAGAGGGATGTTTTTGGAGAGCTTTACGACTTTAACGTGTTTTCTGCAGCTTCCAAAGCACATTCCATGTACACATGTCCAGCCTGTCATATTTCATGCTAATCGAACACTCTGAGGTGGGTGACGGGGGTGAGAATCTGTCAAATCAAAATGCAAGAGAAATCAGATGAACTTCTCCCAGAAAGCCCATACATTTGAGAATGTGTATGTTTTTATTGGATGAGCCAATACCACCCACCCCCATTACCCCCCAGCAGGGAAGGAAAAAAACACAGTTTAAAATATTCAAGCTCATATGACACGACTGCACAGATGTCTGGAAGGGATTCGGTTACCCGAAAGTAAAGAAAAGACTGCGAAGGATTTTCATTGCGTGCGCACAATGAATAAAAATGTTCAGTGGATACAATTGTTTTTATATCTAAATCATAAATGCTGATAGATACTAGCACAGCTGATAGACCGATTCTCACTTTGAACTCTTTCTGTGGTATCGAGTGAAGCTTTCAGGCTGTTAAGACCCAAACTGAAATGTTTCTCAGCACTTCTTTCTGCCGAGTCAGCGCTTAATGAAGTGCAGCGGGAAACACGTTGAACACATCTGTGTGGCTGATATTAAATATTCCCTTGGTGTAAACGCTGTGTAACTAAGTCATACATAAACTATAAGTAAGTCATTTGTCACTGCAAGGATACAACTCATGCACGAGCACACGGTGAAGTCATTTCTTTGCTCGACTGTTAGACAAGCCTGTAAGATGTAAGATGTGTTTCCAGCTGGCTGAATTCCCACTTGACGTTGCAGCTGTGAGGCAAAACATGGAAACATTTACAATACAAACACCCCCGAAACACAATAGAGCCTATATGAAGGCTTCTTTTCTGAGTATAGAAGCATTCTGAAACATTAATTTGTTCTAAATTTTACTTAGTTTAATGATGCATTTGTTGAAGTTGAAGTCATTTAGTGTCAAACTACAGCAGGCATGTTAAAAGGGTGTGATACTGATCACTTTTGCGGTCTTTGTCCTGGTGGAAGAGAGGACCAGCTCTTTATCCTCTTGAGAGCGTTTGCCTGACCAGTCTGGATGTGCTATGTGACCACATCACCGAGTGTCCTATGAGGATGCAAGACTTCCTGTTCGGTCACTCTTGGGATAACCTCTCTGTCTTTTTGTGGATGATGTGGTTCTAAGCTTCATCATGAAATGACCTCTAGCTAGCACTGGATGACTTGGTAACTGAGTGTGAAGCAGCGGGAAGGAGAATCAGCACCTCCGAGCCTCAGGCCATGCTTCCTACGTTCCTCTCCACACGAGCTGTGGTTAGTGACCGAAAGAATGAGATCAAGGATACCAGCAGCTGAAATGAGTTTCCTCTGTAGGGTGGAGGGCTCTCCTGTAGAGAGAGGAATAAGAAGCTGAATCATTAGCAAAGGGCTCAGAGTAGAGGACTTCTGGACGCCTCCTAGGTGAGGCGTTTCAGGCATACCCCGGGGCAGACCCAAGACATGCTGGGGTGATTCATATCTCTCAGCTGGCTTGGGAATGCCTCAGTGTCCACCCTGGAAGTGCTGGAGTAAGTTGCAGATTTCAATAAGAATCCACACTGTAACCAGCTTTTCTCTGCTCTTTTCCATGTTTTGAGTTAGAAGAGACCCACGCTGTCCTCTCATGTTCTATACTCCAAGTTTTCACCGAAAATTATAGCAAATACACAGACACCCTTCAAGCGTGTTCACACCGTCTTTATAGAAACAATCATTTCACCATTTTTAAAAAAGCAATTGAACACAATGTTGGGAAATGGTGTTTCACAGGTACAACAAACAGTGATATCACACTGTACTCAAGCTGAGCACACTTCAGCATAAATGAAAAAGAAGAGTGGAACTTAAAACTGAACGATCACCAGCGAACAGTCATTCGGACTGCATGATCACCTTCTGTGGCATGAATTAGCAAATCATGGACAAGTATATGGGAAAGACGACATCCAAAGTGTTCTAGAGGAAGCTTAAAAAACACGATAATGGACTCAACAGTTTCAGCCATCGAGTGGAAATACAGAACTAATGAAGAGAGCCAGCTTTCACTAATCCTTTCCCACGCACCTCTCTCTGCGTTTCAGTGCACGAAGAGGCTGTTCCACCCTGATAACAAGTGGCCAAGTGTGCGTTTCAGCGGGCAATTTAGGGAAAGCAAACTAACACAATGGAAGAGAGGAACGGGCAGACAGAAAGTCGGAGGGAGGGGACCAGGATGAGAGTGAGATTATCCTAAAATCCCGTGAGGAAGTCATTGTTTCCATCCTCTTAAAAATACACAAGCAAGCACAAACACACACACACATGCATGCACACACCAGCATGCGTATCTTCTATCACACGGATGCACAGACAGTATATAAACACAAGTACAGGCGCACAGAAGCAGCGAGGCTCACAAATAAATAAATAAATGGAGAGAAGCTGGAGAACAATAAACCCATTTAGAAACTTCTCCTGTCTGGGTTCCATTTAAACTTCACCCACTCACACCCACTCACAGCATCCCTGCATGGGGCAAATATCAGAAAGCTCTGTGTTCCCTGCTTCCTCCTCAACCCCTCTCCTTCCCTCTCCCTTAGTCACAGAAGCTCCCGTTATATCTGATTATGACACACACACAACCTCCAACGACGCATTACTCATCGTCTCACTGCAGTGCTTTCAGATTCCCTTTTATACTTACGAAAGCCAAATCTTTTCACAAGTACGGAGATTTAGAGAAACTTTCAGACGTTTCTTCACTCGCTCGGTGGATTTTCCCCATGTGTTTGATTGTTTATTTCGGCATTATGACCCTGATTAAGGGCCACAGGGCTTTAAATTTAAACTTACAATAGCAATTAGATTCAAAACAGTTAAAAGCTTGGGTTTAGACTTAGGTTAGTATGAAGGAGTAGACTGAATTGGCTTTTTTTAATGGCGATTAGACACTCATCAAATGAAACGCTCACATTGATGAAACTGAAAAGACTCACTCGTTTAAAACCTGCCTGATCAACTGTGAGACTCGTCCACGATTAAGTACGGGTTAAGGTCAGCAGGTCAGAGTTTATGTCCCTAAGTTCTCATTCTCAGAGAAATAGAAATGAGTACATGTGAGCCCAAGCAGCACCTTTCTCTCTATCTCCATAGCAGTGGGCTTCCTGCCAAAGGATTGCTCAGCATTTACAAGACAGAATGAGAGAAGAGGTGGAGAGTCAGGGAGGGAGGAGGGGCAACATACAGTATGGGACTGTGGGGCTTAAAAAAGAGCAAAGGACCACGCAGCTCATGAAGAACGTGAGACAGACAGAAAGCAGCAGGACAGGCAGAGAAAGCAGACACGCAGCTTATCTGACTCTAATTGCCCCACAATTACAACACACACACACTTAGAGGAAAAAGCAGATAGGAAAACAGCACACACATTTATTGACTTTCACAGGCAAACAGACATTTTCTCTCTCACACACATTCAGGAAGAAGCAGCAGCAGCATGTTTCTGAGGCTCCTTCGGGCAGCGAGCCTGCTGTCGATGTGTTTGTGTCTGCCTTCGGACTACGAGGATGCTATCGAGCTCAACTACGGTCCCTCCTACTACAATGAAATCGCAGAGGAAGAGACGCCAGCACGTAAGTGTGGAAATGTGTGTGCATGTGTGAGTGCTGGGCCTGCACCTTTATCAAATCAAGGCTCTCGGATGTATCGACCGTATTAATTGTCAAAAGCATGAAATTGAGTTTCTTTTTTTAGATTCATGTATGGATTGTGTGGAAAGTAAGACTGGGACACTAGTTTCCACAACACTTTAGTCTTTTGATGTATTGTGCATCAGCAACAAAAAAAATGGGAAGAAACTGTAGAATCAGATCGATATGATAATCGAGGAGGAGGGTGAAAGAAGGTCTGATGAAGAAGAGGGTAAAAAAGCAAATCTTTCACAGCTTGAGAAAAAACTGAAAATTCTCCACAAGTTGGTGTCTTTAAATAAATAAAGAAGGAAAAGAAAAGAAGAGCAGAGATTAGAGATTAACATGTATGTGGTTTGTATAGTGTACAGGCAGCTGGCAGAGACAGAGTTTCTGTAGGAGTTTACAGCCACAATCAGCGGTCACCAACAGCAGAAACACTTTGGTATATCATTAGGAAATTCCTCTCTCAGCTGTCGTTTAGACCTGTATGTGTGGGATGAAAAGAGCGATGAATGAAAGGCAGAAAGTGAGAGTGAGTGTTTGTGTTTTTTAAGTGTCCAACTGGCCCTCCGCAGCTCGAATTTTGCATTTGTTAGCTGTTTAAAACCTGGCAGGAGGTGTAATTGCGGCACTAGCGGTTAACAGGCAGAAAATAGTCTGGGATATGATTAAAGAGGTAAATATTATACTGGGCGAAACAAATGACTGAGAATAGTAAAACAAACAAACACAGTTTACAGCAGCAGAGGTGGGGGGGTTGTTTCGGCCCCCCAGAGAGGGTGCAAGAAGGAGAAAATCACGTGAGTTTGTGTGCAGGTCTGTGAGAGGTCAAAAAGCTCGAAGGAGACACAGATCACTGCTTCTGACCTGCTCAAATCTCCAAATCTCTGAGAGGAATTTGAATTAATGAGGCCACATGACAGGGGTCATGACACGGTAAATTTCAAAATGAATGACAGGCTAGAAAAATAACATGTAGCAGACGAGTGGAGCAATTTGTTGAGTTATGCTTTGCTCAAACACACAGACACTGACTAGTTGTAAAAGGAGCATACTGCTGAGTACTGCCACTCAATATAGAAGCTATTCAGTGCTTATTTCCTGTTGAATACTGCTTAAATGTGCAGTAATTTGGAGATTATTTCATTTTAAAAATTTACTCAATTTACTCAAGTTCACACAAGCTCAAGTTAGAGCTTTAACAAATGAAAACATACATAAAAACTCTTATTTATTTTCAATATTGTCAAGTTACTTATTGTCAGCAGATTAGACATGTGACCCACAGAGCTGACAATGAGCCTTCTAAACAAAAAAGAGGCTAGTTTTAAGCTAATATTATGCTAGCTAATTTGAAGCTTGAGTGTACTGAAAAGAAATAAATCATATTTTCCATTGATAATCATCTTGATTACATTCTCACATCGTATGAGAGTTTATTCGCTAAGTATCCAGTGTCCCACAATGTTTGAATCACTTCAAAGAAGCTTTCACTAACGCCAGCTAACAGCAGCTATCAGAGACTAATAGCAGCTAACAGTGGCTAGCACTGGCAAAAACAGCAGTGCTTACCAACAGAAAAGTTCAGGATATCCTTAACAACACACCTCACTGTTATCAAACAGAAGTGAGCTTTAATTACTTACTGACGCATATTGAAATCCTTTCACAAACTTTAACAGCCTCCTCCAGAGTAAATAGACATGGACACCTAGCGTATTGACAGCTGAGGTAAACAGCAAACTCACAGCCTTCACTCTATGGATGAACAGCAGCTAGAGTTGTTTGTCCTACACTGGCTACCGTAGCTAGGATTTTGCACTTGAATCGGGAGGGGTAAGAAAACTGAATTCAGCTAAATGCAATCTGCAATCTACTGGCAATTTTAAATATACATTTAGAGTAGATCATCAAAGTAACCACTGACATCTTTAAAAACTAGGGTCTATGCATCTAAAAGTTATTATTTTCACCCACTTACACTCTCTTCTACTAAAATCACTCAAAAACCAAGCTCAGCTCCCTTAGATTGAGAAGCCCCAGGGTCCAAAGTGCATGACCCTTATGTCTAATTGACTTTGAGCACTGAGAACAGGAAGCCAAAACAAACTGTGTAGGTCTGTAATAGTACCCCTCTGGAATATGTCTGCAGGTATAAACAGAGGTCAAAAAGGCTCAACAGTTAACCAGAACAGCGTGTCTGATACAGTGACCTACATATTCTTACTCCTGGATTGTTTTATCCCCTGGCTTTGTTTTATCCCCCTTTTCCATATGTTTCGGAATACTCATGCTATCTCTCCCAATGTTGTCAGCAGGTCTTGACCTTCCTTTTCAACCCCCCACACCGCCCATCTGTCTCCTCATTCACAGCAGAAAACCCAATAAGCTCACAGGAAAAGCTCCTGCTTTGTGAGCTATTTGTCAGATTTCATTCTCACCCTCTTTCTCCCAACAACTTAACATCCTCTTCTGCGCTTTTACCATCTTCCTCCAACTATGCCCACTAATGCTTTTGTGGCAGTCAGCTATTCAAGCAGAATTAAACCCATTTCCTTCTTAAGATTGAAGTTGACCTTAAAGTTTCTGTTAAAGCTGGAAGAAAATTGGAAATGAATTTAAACATATCCTGCATGCACACTTTCAAGCTATAGCCGCAACTCCATCTGGCAAATAACTGCAGAAAGTAAAAGCTCAGTTTTTTTCAGCTAAACAGACACTTTTTCTAAATAAAAGTCTGATATGTTAGTGATCTTTTTTCATATATTCAGCACTTTTCCTATATTGATACATAACTGATAATGGAGAAACTGAATTCCGTATTCTTATTTTTTTTCCTGTCTTAGTGGCCTTACATATACATTAAGTATAAATGCACAATTTAAGAATAAGACGTGCAATTTCTCTGGACCTGTTCAATGACAAAGTTAATGAATCTTGATATGATTTCAGTAGACTTCCTGAGGAGTAACTCTTAGATTCTTTTTGCAGGAAAAGTCCATCTGGATATCTGGGGAGGTGCAGGAGATAGGGGTGTGGCTAGCTCTAGAAGCTGTAGAAACCTGAATGAGTTCATCGTCTGTTGGATGTTTAAACTTTTCTCTTTTTCTTCTTTTTACCTTCTCTCTTTGCAGCCACACCAACTTCAGCCCCCTGCCGTTCTTCAGAACTGACCAAATGGGACAAGATGTTCTCCATGTTGGAGAACAGTCAAATGAGGGAGAACATGCTGCTTCAGTATGCCGATGATATCATCAAGGTGGAGATGGGGTCACTGCGCAGTGAAATGTTAAGGTTGGTTGTAAGACTGAGAAGTCATGCAATCAGCATCAGGTCATTATGGTTGAAGATGAGCAGCAGAGAAATGAGTGTTTGTGATTAAGCCAAAGACAATTCAAGGTCTCAGCAACCTAGACAGGACTAAAAATAAAATGGTAAATGGCCTGTATAAAAGTGTAATCAGATTTAATCATTTCATCACTTTGCTTAAAAAAGCAAAGTGATGAAATGCCCATCGCCTCATTAATGTAGCTCTGCTGCAGAACAAAACCCTGAACTGATCTGGTTCAAATTAATTTAGCAGATTTCTCAGCAACTATAGCAAATTCCTTGTCTGCACATGTTTAAACCTCTTCAGCTGAAAGGGTTCAAATCACTCATATTGATTCTTGGTTCTATATTGTCAGGTTTGTAGCTCAGTATGGTGGGTCCTGTGGGGCGGCGGTGGAGAATGCAGGAAGAAGGATGGAAATGCAGCTGAACAGCCGTCTCAGAGAGACTCTGGAGCTCCTCAAACTCAGACATCGGGATTCTCCTGCGGCTGCTGCAGGGAATTCCAACCAGCTGGAGACAATGCTACAAGAGCTCCTCTCTGCAGCACAAACACAAGCATCCAGACTTTCCAAGCTGGAGACCAGCTGCTTTAGCAGCCCAGGAGGGATGAATACCAAGGCAGGATTTCATCCTCTGAGGGGTGGAGAGCAGGGGCACCATGAGCAAGAAGTCACAACAACAGAGGCCACTTTAGAAATGGTGCTGGCTGCACTGCAAGAAGTGAAGGTGGAGATGGAGGAAGCCCTGAGATCTTCGAGGCAAAGATTCTTGCCTGCAGGTATAACACTGACCTTACTATCAACCATCCCTATTTGTCTTAAACTGTGATTTCCTGTTATTTCTATTTGTGTTCATAGCTCTGAAACAACACCCTGCTTAATTTTTTTCTGTATTAATTCATTCTGGAAATAAGAGATTCAGCTAAAGCTGTTTGCACCGGCAGATACTTACAAGTATTTGTAGAAATTTACAAGTAGGATTAGACTCAAGTAAAAACATGAAAAGATGATAACAAAGAAAAGCTTTGGACAAAACTCCTCATGGGTAATGAACCCTTATTGTAAATTGTTAGCAGAGTTAACTGGGTTCCCTGAAATTAGCACTGACTAATAAAGCAAATTTAACTGAGGAAACTTGCAGCAGAGCATCACTGATATCAGTACAACAACTTTATTTCCTAGAATAAATCAAATGAAAGCCACAAAAGGGCTAAATTATACTCTTCATCTTATGCGTGCACTTATACACAAAATTATAAATCTGGCCTAAACAGTGAACAGAGGGAGGTGTAATCATTAGCCAGTTGCCGCAAAAACCACACCAAAAGAACCCTGGGAAAGTAGGACCAGATGGAAACCATCATGAGCGCACACAAACACAGAAAGGATTTTTTCACTATTATATTCTGAGTGGCAGGAACCTGAAACGAGATCTCCGGTTTTAAGTAGGGAGCGTGTCTGCTAACTGGAGGGAGAAAAAAAGCGAGTGAAAGAAAGAGGGCTGGAGAGAGAGAGAAAAATCTTGAGTTAAAACTCAATACTTAAAAATGCATGACAAAGAATGGAAAATGAGAGATGTTACGCTGTGTAATGTGCAAAATGTGCACAGTTCAGAACACATTTCCTCTCGCACACAATCAGGGCTGCAGAGTATCAAGCTCATCCTGATCAAACACCTGTGAGCTCTTCCTTTATGGAATAACTGTGAGCTTAAACAGGATTGTTTTATGCACACAGGATATACCGGGAACATTATGCAAACAACAGGAAATGATCCATAAACACAACTAAGAGTTTATATGCTTAAGCAGCAGGCAGAGCAAACACTGACTTGTATATTAGGAGTTATTAATGGGACTTACCAGATTGTTAGACAAAACTTTACCAGGATGTTTTCTTTGTTGCTCACAGCTGATTGTTGGGAGTATTTTTAAACAGTGTGTATTTAGTTACTTATTCCCCAACTCAGAGACTTATCTGGATTTATCAGGACCAAATTAGAAAACCCAATCTTAATTTTCTACAAGTTGGACAGGCGATACAGAGACAGGCGATACAGAGACACTAAGTCTGTAAGCCAGTTAAATCATTATTGCACATAAACAGTGATGACTTAGTTTCAAAGGGATGAAAATCAGAAAATCATAAACGGTTAATTTTATGATTTCATATAAGCGAAATAACTATAAATGGCTATTTCTAAAAAACACTCGGATGCTAGACTGGATCTAGCCACCCTGCTACACCCCCACCTCACACCAGCTCCAATAATTCAGAGCTGACAATGTGCAGTTACACTCCATTATGTAACGCAGACCAAATTGCCTAAAAGGCTTCAGTCAAAGGTGGTATACACATATGCCACACACAGGTTTTCTCTATTTCACATGCCAAAAAACTAACCAACAAAAGTTGGTTTGACATTACAGTGTCAAACAGTGAGAGAGTGACTTTGAGAGAGTGTGTGTTTGAATGAGTAAAAACAGAGAGGAATAAGGGGAAAAGGCGACGACACAAAGCATAAAAAATCCACGGACCAGATGACCCAGAGAGGTGTGTGTCTGTGCGTGAGGTGGCGGGACAGGAAAAAACTGCCAGTGATTCATGATCTCATCACCTGACCTGTAACTGAACTCTGACTGTGTCACATTCAATCACGCTCACGCTGCCACCTATTTCAGCCTTCACTTCATGAACACTTCATATACCGTGGTACAACAACAGTAGAGGCAGCCCCAGTAAAACCACAGGGGCCCAGTAACCTCAAGATAGTAATCTGACTTAATTAATCTAGCTTTAGATTTCAATTTATTTTTATTTTATATTTATCTCTTTAGGACTCCGTTAGTCTGTGTAGGAGATCAAGTCTTATGATGTAAAGTGGAACTCTGCAAGGGTAAATTTCAGGCCATTATTCTCCTTTTTTCCCCATCATACCAAATCACACATGGACAGAGCCCTGAGGGTCATCTGTTTGTTGTGCTTCATTTCATGTTCTTTCCCCTCTTTTGCTCCGTTTCTGCTCCTTCAAACATGTTCTCCTGCAAACACTTTCAACCTGCTTTTGTTGGGTAATTTTGTGGAACGCACCCTCGCAACGGCCTCTGGGAATTTAAACCGATCCAGATCGGCACCAAATTGTAGCGGTTTCCTCGCTTCTCTGCCAAGTTCAGTCAAATTTGGCTTCAAATTCTGCGTGTAATCCTGCCAAAAGACAGACAAACAATAAAAATGTAACGCCGCTTGCTGAGCTACCATTGTCTTTTCATTGTCATCATAGGTTATGCCCAACAAAATCTTTTTTTCATGAGTAACAACAAATTGACGTCCAATTTTGGGCCGTCACAGTTAAATGAAAAAGAAAACTTTGTAATGATCATATTAAATTCTCTAAACTGAACCACTATTACCACTGCAGCCGGGGGTAAAATATCTAGAATTTATTGTAATTTGTAGATTTTACCACAAATTACAGGCATCCTTTCTTACAAAATTTAAAATTATACTATTTCTGTGCAAACAGGAGGATTTATTATGATGAGTGCTTGAGTACTATATATGGCATAACTTCAGCCCTGATCATCTTATCTTCCTGTTGGCTAGGTTGTGAGATGGCCCTCCTCTTCCCAATGCGTTCCAGTCGAATCTACACCTCTATCATACCAGATGTCCCCGTCTCCCTGTCCTCCTTCACTGTCTGCATGTGGTTCAAACCAACCAGCATCTCCAACAAAACCGTGCTGTTCACCTATGGAAACCGCCGCAATCCATATGAGATCCAGCTGCTGCTCAAGCGGAACACTGCCCTCTTCACCATCGGAGGAGAAGCTCACCTGGTGGAGGCACGGGGAGTGGTGAACCCAGGGCGGTGGACCCACTTGTGTGGGGCTTGGTCCTCAGAGCAGGGCCTGGCCTCCCTATGGGCGGATGGCGTGAAGGTAGCGTCCACTCCCGGAGTGGCCGAAGGACACGTCTTACCCGACGGCGGCTCCCTCCAGCTGGGTCAGGAAAGGAACGGCTGCTGTCCTCCGTCCTTAAGCAGCGGGAGCAGCGTGGCAGGGTTTGAGGCAGGATTCGATTCTAAGTTGGCATTTGCGGGGAAGATGACGGGGGTGAACATGTGGGACAAAGTGCTGTCAGAGGACAAGATTTCCCAGCTGTCTTTGCGGGAAGGCCATGGCTGTGAGCAGAGCGGGAACATAGTGGCGTGGGGTGTAACGGAGATGGTGCCGCACGGAGGCGCTCAGTTCATCTAATAGTGCATACTCTTCACTATGATCATCAGTTCCACAACATTATAAGAGTTAAATGCTCAAAGTGAAAAGACTTACAGCTGCTTTTATCATCTTTCTTCCTATAATTAAACATTTTCATTGTTTCATTGTAGCAGAGACCACAATTTTCCTCCTCATCTCACTTTTTATTACTGTAACTGCTAATACTGCAGTTTTGAACTTTGGGCATGTTCAAATAAGACAAAATCAATGCTGTGAGAGACTTAAGTTTACTTTTTTCACCAAGCCTTTTGAACTGAGACAGTAATACACACACACAAAAAACACACTGATGCACAGTCGTCTTAGAAAACGTGTAGTTTCGCCGAGAACGTGCTGCAAGCAGTTTTTACCAAAGACTCAATTAGAGTGCAAGAAAGACAAAGAGTCTATTGTGAAAGTAAACGGGTTCTGAGCCAGTAAACAGAGTAATCACCAGACAGCCACGCAGCACAAGTAAAAGAGGGGTCTCTGACTATTACAAGTGATTATCTTGTATTGCACAACATGTGTTTTTTAGAGTACCAAAGCATTTTTCATCTTTCTGTTGAGATGGCGAGTGCAGTTCATCAAAACATGCAAAAAAAAAAATAAAATAGAAACCCAAACAGAGGAAAATGTTCTCCTTTTTTTTTTTTTTAGCATTTTAACTATTAATGTAACAGAAAAGACATTTGCTTTTATACCTTTTAAGTTTTGTGGGTACAATTAGCCATGTAATCCAACCCCATTGCAACCAAAAGCACAGGCATCATACTGTTACCTGTGACTGAAAACTGCTGTACTTGTTATCATTTTAAGCATGACTGACTGTTAACTACAAATGTGCTTTTTTAACTAGCTTACTATTTTTTTTATTGCCATGAACTTTTCTTTGAAAGCTTTGAAAGAATTTCCAAACAATATATTTCTAAATTTGTACTCAGTGTTTACATTCATACGAGTTACGTAACTCCTGTTTTGCTTTCGGTTTCTTTGTCAGTGCATAGTTGTCATTTAAGTAGAAGGTAAAGTTTTCTTTTGATCCTGCATAAAGTAAGAAGAGTAAAACTGTTGAATTTGCCATGTGAGGTTTGATAAAAGAAAGTGAGGATAATGTTTACACAGTCTTTTATGAACTAACTTGTCTTGTATTATACTGTAAATTGTTTTTATTATTGTGAAAATGTAAAACTGAATGTATTTTGTACATAAATATATTTTTCATAACAGGACTAGATTAAATAAGTGAGGTATGAATAAAAAAGTATCCACTGTCCAAATTAGGAGTGTTTATGTATTTTTTTCAAAATTTAAAATATTCAATTTTGACAAGATTTCCAACACCACTCCGTACCACGACAAACCCTCCACTGTGTTTTACAGATGGCTATAGACACTAACTGTTGTATTTATCTCCTGAACTCCTCTTTACATACTGACAATGACTTGAATCAGAAATTTTAAATCTGGAACAGAACTGTTGAGTGATTTTCAGTCCAGTTCTTGAGTAATGTGGCATATTTCAGCATTTCCTTCCTGTTTCCCTTCCGTAAGAACTACTTCTTGACAGCCGTCCATCCACTGAGATGATGTCTGATGAGGCTTCAGCGAACAGTAGACAATCAGCTGAAGGGCAGATCCACCTCTGAGGGTCTGTGTCAGGACTTTGCTGGATTTATTTCTATTTTTGTAAGTACATGGATTTCAGATACTGTTCACCTGCTATAGATAGTTTTTCTTAGATCTGCCACTTCCCCTTTAGTGTTCCACTTCTTCAGTTTCCTCAAACTTTTTATGTACACACTGCACAACGTGCTGAGATGTGCCAAAGTTAACAGCTGTTTGGGAATCTCTTTAAATCTGGTCACTGTTGGCATTGTTCACATATTCAGCTAAAGAAATGGGAACAAATTAAATGTTTTTGTAACAAAGTTAATGAGGATACTGTTTAAATTTGGTTCTTTGCTATGTTGTTTGAATGAAACTCAAAGCCGTTGTTTTTAACTTATCTGGTGCAAAATCACAACAAAAGTTGCATCAAGGCATTTTATAGTGTAAGGTACACACACTGGTTCATCCCTTGAGTTAGGTGTCTTTTTATGCTTTTTAGGTCAGAGTGAAGCGGCTTGAAAAATATTCCTCTGAAAAGTGTGAGGTACAAGGAAAAAACAGACAATTAAAATTTTAAAAGGCTTCACAAAGCCCGGAGAAGTATCGCTCAAGATCACTTAAAAAATTACAAGACAACCTGCCTCCTTGGAAGCAAAACATAAAGAAATAAGGAGCGGCCCAAAACTTTTGCACAGCACTCGATGTCACAACCACACTTTTGCAAATTATACTGTATTTAATCTCGTGCTGATTAAAATTGATTCAGTGATGTCTGCGACTGTGGGGAAATTGCCTGCAGACTTTCTGCAGCTCACATATGCTTACAGTTTACTGCTGCACATCCTGCTTGGACCCACAGTTTCTTCCCGCAGCTACAACCTCCGTGTAACTGTGACCTGTTACAGAATCACCTTCCACATTCACTCACATACATTTCACCGAGTCTTCACGCACTTTTCTCGCCCTGCCATGTATTAACCTTACAGTCCAAGGTAGAGCCAAAACGGACACGCAGCTTTGATAGATAGACGACAGATTCCAAGCCTCTCTGCTAACTTAAGGTTTTACTCAGAGATTGAAAGAACCCTTGGCTCTAAACCCCTGTGGTGCCAAACGGTGAGTGCGTGTGAGACTGCTGTAGCTATAAAACCTTCACCCAGTATCCTGCTGTTGGTTTCCTGTAACTAGGAATCACACACACATGCTTATTAAGCACGGAACTCACTATTCTCCTATAAGACAGAAACTCAACACGCACCACCAAGGACAAGACGAAGGAGAAGAAGAAAATATCGCATGTGGCAACAGACGCACACGCATGTTGGCGTCTAGGTTTCAGAACAAAGGTTCGCAGGCTTCTGGCTTGTTAAAGACGTCACCATGAGGTTTAAATGGTTACAGTACAGCACATTTAGAAGGTGCTCAAACTTGGAAACTGCCATGGTTACATTAAAAAGTGCAGAATGAAAGATAAATGTGAACTTGCTACAAATTTTTAAAAAAGCCTTCGAGCAGGACTTGCTCACTTTCATCTGGTTTCTCATTCCAGATTCAATATCAGTCGGTCGATCCCTGTCGAGCTGGATTACAGCCACCGGACTACTTAAGTGTACAGAACTTTCAAACTATCGTGTTTTCTGTCTCTTTTATTTCCCTTTTCTCTGCTTCTTTCTGAGCCCACAAGAAGGCTAGGTATTCATGTGCACTTTCATGTCCAGTAGTCTAGTAAAAGGTGATGACTTTGAGGGTGTCGTGTATCTAGTGGAAAGAAATGTTAGCGCTATATTTTTAAAACAGCCGTTACATACATGCATCTCTGGAGGAGCCGGCAATCAGGAACTCGATACGTGCGGAGACTACAGAGTGCAAATGTTACATTACAGTGACACTGAGGTATTATTATTACCTTCCCTAATTTATCAGATTCATAAGTCTGACTGTGATGCAATACTCTGCGAGGGCCAACGACTCAAGCAGCCAGAATCCTGGGATGATATGTAGAAAAATCCAAATGTGAGTAAACCACAGTTTAGTGTAATAGCACATTGAGCATATTGTTTGTAGCATGAATCCTTGTATTTTTCACTATTTTCAATTGCGTAACAGTGCATGTCTGTATTTGCAAGTTGTTGCTTTTATTCCATTCCTTTGTGCTTTGGCTGATTGAATGTGGTGAAAGCATTTTGAAGGGAAAAGTTGTTTATTTAGTCATCATTTAGCAGCAGTTACTTCAACCTTAAGTCTTTTTGGCAGCTTCTCTTTTCTTCCCCCTCGTATTTCATGTATCCAAATGAAAATAAAAAGACATCCCTTTTTTTCTCTTTTTGTTAAGAAACCAGTAACACATTTATGGACTATGGGTGCTAATTGTCTTGCATCTATAATCAAAGCCCAAATCTGGCAAAAACTCACCTGGAAAACCAGACAGTGAGGAGATAATCTGTTTCATGTGCTGAGCTGCTGGCAGAACAGTGGGAGCATCGAGCACCACTTTGGTGGGCATCCCACTGTGGTACAGTGTGAGGTGATTAGTGTGTGTGTCTGCACATGAGGTTATAGGTTCAACATGTTCCCAGAGGCATTGACTGATTCACATAAAAAAACATAACAGCACATCCAAATACATATACTCAGGCCCTCCCTGTATTATCCTATGATCACGAGTGCGTGTGAGAGAGCATGTGTGCCTCAGGGTAAACAGATCTCCATTAAGCAGGGCTGACTATGGACCCTGGACCTTTAGGGACCTCACTAATGAGCAACATGTATGTTAAAAAGGGGTTAAAATGGCTTCAAAAAACATAGTGGGCGTAGCCTTCTGTAACCACTGACTGGAGGTCAGCTCAGTTACCCTCTCTGACCTGAGCTGTTAAGTAGGGAAGTTGAAGAAAACAGTAATGAGATCAGTGCCTGAGGACAATGTCACCTTATACTCCTCCCCAGTCCTCCCTTCCCTCACATTAGTTCTGCCTCCAGAGCATGTAGGTATTATCGGGCCTTTAGGAGAGATATTTAAAAAGAATGACATGAAAGCGGTTAATAGGCAAAAACTACCACCCTGCATTAGATGTCTTGATCAAAAAAGAGAGAAAGTAGAAGCATTTACAAAGACTTTCTGTAGCATCCACAGGGGCTACGGCAAGAAACACTGCAAACAAAAAAGGTAGCAGTTCTCCTTCCTCCAAACTAATTCTTATACATCAAAGCTCCACGAGGGACACAATGACGTATGTGACATGCATTGTATCACCACATTGGTTAGCTACAACTGCAGATTACAATAATAATTCCATTTTCCACTCCAGTAAAAACAGCTGATCCTATTGTTTCAGATCTACTAGGATCCCTCGTGGTACAAACGTGCTGTTCCTACAAGCCAAGACAACAACTACATTAAAAGACATTAAGTCCTGTAACACCCCTGTTAGAAAATCCATTACAATTTCAGTTCTTCTCCAAAGCTCTTACAGTCTCAAACCACCCACACACGTACTCGTTGTAGTTTCTCTACAAAATTAAGGTAACCAGTTTCCTTTCTTGTGTGCGAGCATTTGTACATGTATCCTACCTCCCAGCACGCTGATTGTTATGGCCTCTGTGTGTTCAGCCAGCAGATCGGCCTTGGCTATAGCGGCCAGAGAGAGGTAACTGGACATGTTCCTGCTCAGCTCCCTGTTGCCCCTCTGCAGGAACCGCACGGCCACCGGGACAGCCAGCACCATGACCGAAGGACAACTGTAGTTCTGCAGAGACATGTTATAGGAGAGGAGACACTCTGTTCAAGACGACATTCTCACAGTAAATATTTGTTTTCTAACATTTTAAGAGACATGCCAGCGACTGGTCAAAGCAGCGCACGTCCACAGATAAAATGCTTTTGTTTTTGTAAAGTGAGCATGATTGGCAATCACTGTAACTTTGAACAAGGGGACACAGAGCGAGCGCATTCACAGAGAAATCAGTCTGACTTGAATTAAGCTCACTTCTTAAAAGGAAAGGGCAGCAAAGCAGGCTTAATTTTACAGTCCTGACCTTTACTTCACATTATCTATAAAGGAGAGTAACAAGATCAGATGCCTGTCCTTTGCTGTTTCTGATCTTTCTGAACAACATGTGCATGGTGTTAACGCTCATTAGAACAGACAGTACAGCCTAAAGATCCTCATTAACAGCAAGCCACGCATCAAATATATTTAGTAACTTGAAACAAAGAGCGCCAGCAGTACTTTCCTCAACCCATGTGATAAGTGCCACAGAGATTAAAACGGGCTATAAGAATGAAGAACAGGGGGAGAGACTGCATTGTATTGAAAGACATATGCACAAGTTTGTGCTCTGAACGCTCACGGACCGCGGGATCGGGATTCAAAATGCGCCAGCACCCTCCAGAGGACAGTTTGATACGAACGTCGTGTTCACTGCCGCTCACATATATTTATTTAACACTTGTGAACCCACATCTAAAACATCTGCTTCACATTTGTTTCTATTCACACACCTAAGGCCTCTAAGTCTTTACTATATATATCTATTTTCAAGATTTATCTTTTATGTCTATCATCAAAAACTACTCAATCAATGATTTGGGGAGTGTAGTCTCTCGCTGTCATGCCTCTGGTTTTCCACATGATGGCAGTGCAGGCACTGCAAAAACTATTTTACCCACTAATATAAACTG
The DNA here is from genome assembly GCF_018398535.1 of Haplochromis burtoni. NCBI lineage: Eukaryota > Metazoa > Chordata > Actinopteri > Cichliformes > Cichlidae > Haplochromis > Haplochromis burtoni. The sequence goes on from NW_024582399.1 coordinate 641,659, forward strand.
TGTAAACACCTTCACTTCCTTTATTATCAGGCACCAAAATATAGAAGAATCACCATGAAATGCAGTGTTGGCACTGGAGCTGAGACGTTTTAGAGCACAAACTGTTTTTAGTCTGTCTAAAGAGGGACGATCTGAACACTCAGTGTGAAGCCTGTCATGTTTGACAGCTACAGGCAGCAGGCATGAGGTGCCAGTAGTGTTCTTCTTTTGGCACATGAATTAATGCATTGATTTATTAATCTTTCCTGTCATCTTGTACTACACTTCAATGACAACGCACGTCAAAGAGCTCATATGACATGAATCGTCTCTCGTTTTCTCTGAGGGAGTTTCTGTGGGAAAATAAGACAAGTGTCTATAATTCAAAATGACAGGGAGGGAAAGAGAGAACGGAAGGGGTCAGAGATAAAGGTGGATGGAGGGCAAGAGAGGAAGGAAAGAGATGTGGAAAAATGACATGAAGAGAAACAGATTTTTAGAGATAAAGAAAAAGAGAAAAGGAATGGCTGTCCTGATAAGTGCAGGAGCTCGGACATCGGAGCCAGAAGGTGCCGTCAGAGCTGTCAGAACTTTTAACCTCACTTTTGTGTGTGCGTGTGTGTGGGTGTGTGTCTTTCCTGAGGAGTCAGTCTCATTATGGTGGTATTAACCACATTCCCTTTCCCAAGAAAAAAGTGGGAGGGAGAGAAAGAAGGTGGAGGGGAGTCACTCTGCTTTTATACCTTTCAGCACTGGAGGTCTGAAAATGGGGAAGGTAGGTGAGTTTTAAATGTACATTTCCATGCCTCCCCCCCAGCAGTGATTACATAAAGTATATTTGCTCTTAAAGGGAAACTTCCCCGCTGGAGATCATGTATTATTAATTTTTATTTTAACTCTTCTGCTTGTACCGTTTTGTGAGGGTTTTTTCCTTCGTGCACCAACGTTGCCTTCCTTCACCTGTTTTTCCCGCAAAGCCTTTACACCCTCGTGTTTACCACCAATGCTTTAAAGAGCTTTAGCATAGCATTGCTCACGTGCATTAAAAAAAAAACATGCAACCAGCCCCAAAACTATAACCTGTCAATGGTCACATGACAAAGAGGAAGATGAAAGAAGTGCTTTTTTCTGTTTTCTTTGCATTTTTCTACTCAAATTTGATTATGCCCGTTTTCTGATGAGCTTGACAGTTTTACTTCTTAGAGAAGAAAACTATTACCAAACCTTTAATACAACAGCTATTGATGAAATTTAATGTAGTGCATATCAATGCATCGGTAAAATATGTTATAGCCAAGTGCTCCCAATGGCCTTTTTCCATTCTGCAAGTGTGTATTTGTGTGTGAGTATCCTGTAGACACTCATAGTAGCAGGCAGTTCAAAGTACTTTGGCAGTTCTTAATGTGGTTGCAAGTTGCAACTGTACAAGCTATAGGTGTGTGGCTGAGATGAAAGGGAATGTTTGAGTACTTTGCAAAAGTCTGAGCCCACTCCTCATTTTTTTACGTTTTGTTAGGAAAATGGAAAATATGTGCAATGAATTATTAAAACTCGTACAAATATATATGGAAATCCAGTAGACAAGCCAAAAACAGAGTTTGAGCAATTTTAAAGATGAGTGAATATTTGCAGCGACCACCTTTATTATTCAACACAGCCTGAACTCTCTTAGGCAGCTCTCTTGTCATTTTTTTAAGTAGTCTTCAGGAAAAGTTCTCCAGATTTCTTAAAGGAGACTTAAAGCTCTTCTAAGGATGTTTTCCTGATAGTATTAAATGGTGAATCAAAATCTGACGGCACTTTTCTGCATTCGTCAATTTTGACAAGATCTCTGACACCACTGACTGAAATGCAGCTGCAAACCATGACAGAGCCTCCACGGTGTTTTGCTGATGCTTGTAGACGCTCACTGTTGTATCTCTCTCCTGACCTCCTCTGCACATACTGACAATGATTTGAATCAGAAATTTGAGATTTGGATTAATCCCTCAATCAGACCTGTTGCCAATGATTTTCAGTCCAGTTGTTGTATAATCCAAAGAAAACTTTTGAAAGACTTTCAGAAACACTAAAAAACTATCGCTCAAGACCACTGACTGGTCTGGCCCCTCAGAAAGAAAATTTTAAAAAAGAGGGATGGCTTGGGACTTTTGCACCGTACTGTAAATTTTAGGTTTCATCCCATGAGCACTAAAAGTATCTTGGAGCTAAATACCCTAAGCACACATAATATCCTGAGAGGTTTCTGAGTATGTGTGTCCTTTATGTGCTTCAGGTAAAACAAACAATGATGTGTGCATGTGAGCGTGTGTGTATACCTGCAGGATACAGCTGGTGATGTCAGAGGCTATCTTAGCATGCGGAGTGTCCTCTGTGTTTTCACCTTGCGGGGTGAGGTTATGCTCCAGACAGGACTCCCACAGTCCCACCAGAGCCGTGCTGTGTCGCTCGATGGAGCCCGTCTCCCTTATGGCTGTGGTGATGCGTGTTATGCAAATCTCCACCACTGCCTGGTCATTGTCATTGGTCAAATAGTCCTGTCAGCCAGCAACAGGATGCAAAATTAGGAATACAATGATAAAGTAAGGACAAAAGCAATGAATTATGCATAAGGGCATAAATAATTAATGGCATCTGCTTTGTAATTTTTGAATAAATACCAACTGTGTGTGTTGGTTGCACTGATCTAAACACATCAACTTACCGGTGAGCAGGAGATTGCCTTAATCTGGTCCAGAGCTTGAGACAGACAGTCTTCAATGTCTGCGTCCTCCAGAGAGAACAGATCACCTGCTCTGGACAGATCCCTCTGGCCGAGCACTTGGCTAAACAGCTGGTGCATCCTTGTCCTGGTTTAGGACCTTGAGACGAGCCTGGGACGGCCTCCGCACAGTTTAAGATCACTTAACTGAGAAAGTCGCTGACATAATGTCTTGAATACCATAGCAACTTTTCCTTCACCTCCTGGTTTTAGAAAGATATTTAAATAGAAGACTCTTTTCTGCCAGGGATGGGAGAAAGCAAGTCTTTCTAAAATGCAATAAAGCTGAAATATATGAAGATTTTCAGGCACACACTTTTATACAGAAAGAAATATCGAATGCATCATATTAGGACTTGATAGTTTTATAATTTTTGTTAAAATCCTCTCCGGCGCAGTCCAGAATCAGGTAAGTTTGACGGGTTTGGCCCAACATTTTTCTGGGTCTGCCTGAGGCCTGTTACCATGGAGACAGGGCAGTCCTTCTGCAGCTGAGTCCTGAAGGAGAAAGGACAAAAAAAGAGAGAGTGAAGGATTAAATTAACTAAAGAGAAGGAAATGCTGGGATCGTCATTTTGCACACAAAATCGTCTTCCAGGAAGAGATCATTTGAAAAGCTGGGAAAATTAATTCGGAGCAAGTCAGAGATACTGTCGAGCATCGGATATTTAATTTTGCATGTGATTTTTGCTCTCCAAAACATCTCAAGTAAAGGAGTAGTCGTGCATAAGAACCAAAATTTCATTGCAAGACATAGACATGAAGATTGATACAACTCTTATCTGTGAAAAATACTGCTTATTTTAGCTTAGTCTAAATCCTGGAAACAAAAAGGTTCAGATGAATTTCACATTCTGTTTGTCGTACCGATTAAACAAATAAGATGTGCATTAGTTAGCTGCAGGTTAATTGTGTTTTCTTTTAAAAGGACCTAATAGTCCAACCAGTTGAATCCTGTTCCTAACCATTTTATTACAGTTAAAGCGCAGGATTCCCAGTGTAGAGGGTTCAGTTGGGGGCAGTGGGCGTAGTCCTTTAACTAGCTTGTGTATTTATGGCCCCAAGTCCCATAACAACACAACGGTGCAGTAAAAATGTCCATACAGCTGTGACAGAGCTTTGAACCTCAAAATGGCCACTATGCTAGAGATGTAACTGTGTGTGAAAGCTCACCTGTGTGAGATGTAGAAAACTACAGACTGAAATTCACCATTCTGCCTGTCTCTGGTAAATGGACTGGTTCTTATATAGTGCACTTCTACTCTACAACATGCCTCTCATTTGGAGAAAAGTTGCTGGGGCAGCATGGGAATGTGGGACTGAAGGTAAAAGCATGTGCTCCACTCCAGAGACCTGTGTGTTGGCATCGCTAAGTTATAGTAAATAAATAATCTTACATCTAAATCTTAGTCAGACAGCATTTAATCATATCGCACATATTTAGAAAATGATAGCAGGGAGCATAGCACAAAAGTTAAAAGGGAGTCCCTGGCCCGCTGCCCAAATCAGAGTCTAACCACAAGTTCTCAGTTAAAGCCCGTTATTTATTAATGCATACCAATATCTGAGAGCAAATTACTCCAGGGTGAACCAAGGCCAGACCAACAAATGGAACCAGCTTTATCTGAAAGAACAGTGCTGATCACACACAAAAACACACACACTTCCACTTTTTTCCCATCACAGTCTGACTAAAACCGAAATAAGGAATAACTAAAATACACACAAAGTCAATGTATTCAGTTTAATACACATTTGGATGCACTATATATATATATAACACCCAGCACGCCCCTGCGGGCGGTTTATCCTTCAAGCTCGGGTCCTCTACCAGAGGCCTGGGAGCTTGAGGGTCCTGCGCAGTATCTTAGCTGTTCCCAGGACTGCGCTCTTCTGGACAGAGATCTCCGATGTTATTCCCGGGATCTGCTGGAGCCACTCGCCTAGCTTGGGAGTCACGCACCTATCTATATCTATCATCTATATATATATATATATTAATATATATATATATATATATATATATATATATATATATATATATATATATATATATATATATATATATGTGTGTGTTATATATATATGTGTGTGTATATATATATATATTGTATGTGTGTGTGTGTGTGTGTGTTGTATGTGTGTGTTTGTATATATATATTTATATATATATACACACAACACACACACACAACACACACACACACACAACCATATATATATTATTATACACAAACAATATATAATTATATATATATATATACGTATATATATATATATATATATATACACACACATTTCTCAGTGGCAAATATTTTCAATATATATCTTTTCCACAGTCATTTAAGTGCAATAAAGGAACTATTGTTCTACACTTGAAATTACTTGACATATTTTTTTCTTCATCTTTGTCTGTTTAAAAAAGAAACCTGACTTCACCTCTAAATGCACTTTGTTTATCTGTGTGTGTATTTATTTGACTCTGACTCTAAGCGCTATGCACTCAGACCTAGCTCATATGTACAAATGGCAAATAAAAGTTTTAATCTTTATCTATTGTATTTACATAAATGAAAACAAAACTGAATGAAAGGCACGTGGTAAGCCTAATACCCTAAAATAAGCAAAGCAGAAGAAAACTATGCAAAAGATAAATGCAGTTCACGCCCTCTGCTTCACTGACATAAACAACATGTGGGTTAATCGTTTGCAAAGAGCTGCAAAGGTCTCTAAACAAGAAACACGCATTTTCACAGAGGTTTACCGGTCGAGGATGGAACCAGGGCTTTTAAAATGGCCAGACGTTGACCCGCAGGTACACTCAAAGATCCTCAAAGCTAGAAAAAAAAAGAAGTAACTTACTAAACTGCACGAAATGCAATAACAGCCATAACACCAACGTCTTCCAAAAGACCAAGAGAGCGCGTCTGTCATCACATTCTCTCTGTCTTTCTTGAAAATCCTGCACAAGGAGCGACCACCTCACGAATCTGGATGGAGTATTTGGAGTAAAAAAAACAAGAGGTTTATGATCGGTGTACACAAAACATTTTTTTTGTGTAAAAACTGGGTGATCCACAGCACGCTTATCGTCCTGCAGCAACGCAGCACCAGCACCGCTGACCCCCAGCAAAATCCAGTTTAAAAGGACGAGTAAAGTCAGGATGTGTGCTGCAGAGGTGAGCTTTGGCAGTCTGTATCTCTGCCCTCTGTTTAGCGGCATGAGTAAGTTAAAACATGATAATAATATGTTGCATATCTGGTGCAACTCTAACTGTTATACTCTACACTATAGCACAAATAATGTATTATAATGATTGGTAAAGTAAATAAAGGTAATGAGTCGAACAGAATACACAGTGTCCTGGCGTTATGAATGGAGTTCAAAGTTGTGGTAACTGAAAAGTAGCATGTTAACCATTTACTTGCATTACTGTTACTCTTGTCAGCTTCAATTAAACATTAAATCATTCACACCGGAGCGACGCCGGAAGGGCAAAGGATTACATATGCACACGCACACATATACACACCCACTGAGACTGCTTCTAAAAGTGTGACATATCACTGGCTTAGCGCTCCTTATTTTCTATACAGAAATGTAAACACGTAAACGCGCTGCTGTTCTCGCCGTTGTCGCTGCTTTCTGGGCGGTTTGAAGTATTCGCGCACGCCTTCTTTCTGAAGCAGCCACCCGGCGTGTCTGCTGCCTGTGATCACGATGACTTTGCTCACAGCAGAACTCTGCCTCCTTTGAGAGGACGAGCAGCTAAACATATGTATCTGTGTCATTTTCTGCTTCCTGCACCAGCTTCCCTCTACAATCAGACATCGTCTCATCCTCGCACCGTTTCACTGAAAGCCACACTGGAGCGAGCCCAAGCCAGACCAAAAGGAACGCACAAAGCTGACCACTTGGGAGGCCGCTATCTGTCCTGCCAAGCCAGCGACGGCCATGGAAACCCAACCATTGCCAGGATACCACATCGGGAATTCTTACTGGTCCGAGCTGTGGCTTTGGGACCGAAACAACAAAACAGCCATAAACACAGAGCAAAGAGGTTTATCTGTCACACAAAGACAGGCTAACACACAGCTGTGAAGGTGAATAATCACAAGCTCTTTCTGTGCAAGGAGTTCCCAAAAATACAGTATGAGTGTGTTGTTATTTACACTGTGAACATATACTCCTGTACACTGTGTATTTCTTAACTTTTTGATAAGGATGTACTGTATGACATACACACTTTCCTGGGAGTGTGTACAGCCATTCAAAACTAATCCCACCAAGCACCAGACATCAATGGATGACATTTTCTGGGCTAAATCTGGTCAGCTAGTCAAAGCCTTTAAAAATATGCCACTTCACATATAAATGCGTTCAAAAAGTGAAAGCTGAAGAGTCCTCTTTGCAGCGTATTGGAAAGACTAATATTTAACAAATGTGCTTGTGCTATTTGTATACATGTGGCTACAAATTAGGGCATCTGAGAAAGAAGGTTTTGAGTATAAACCCCCCGGTTGGTTGGTTGTAGGCTTTCTGTGTGGATTTGCATGTTTTCCTTGGGCTTGTGTGAGTACTCAGGTTTCCTCCTACAGTTCAAAGACATACCAAATGTCAACATTGCTTAGAGGTCTTTTCTGTAAGTTTTTGCTCAGTGGGTTATGGTCTAATACACCAGTCATAATAAATAAATTGTAGCTTCATTTGGACTAAAATGTTTTGTGTTTTAAAGACATGATGAGCATTCAGAGCTGTAGAAACTGAATTATACTGCAATATCATGTGTATCTAGCACAAACTGTATATAATAGGTGAATGTAAGCTGTGCATCTGAACAGCATTCCTGCATTCCTTTTAATGGCCAGTAGGGGATGATTATTCAGTTTGCAAATAAAAAAAACAAAACACAGTTTTAGTGAGAAAATTAAATGACTCATCACTTAAATTATGAACTCAGTTAACAATTTCTTAACTGTTTTTGTGTTTGCATTGCTAACTTGATGTTGTATTTAATACAACATCGCAGTTATTTTGCAACTAATGTCCAACGTGGAGAAAGATGTTTCATCAAGCAAACTTTAATGCTTAGCTAGCGCTCACTACGGTTTGGGCATGCAGGTTCCTCAGTCAAATCTTCAATCTTTACATCTGGTTTACGGATGTTACCAGAAATGATTTCTACAGTGCCATTTGGCATCATAATTGTGGAAAAACAACAGCAGGCAAGGGGGCGGCATACAGCTGTAAGTGTTGTAGTCTAGCATTAGCTCTGCTCCAACTCATCGATATGAAAGGTAGAGTCAGCTATGGAAATACTGGTGGGGTGATTGGGGGATGATAACTGACTCACAAACTATATAAAAATTATGTTATTGTGTTTTATTTAGAGTAAGAGAGAGAAAAATACTACAAATTTAATAAGTTGGCTATAAGACCAGCACCCAGAATTCAATTTTCTGTTCACAGTAACAACATTCACAATGTTATCCTTCTTATGGTATTCTGAAATGCACTTTAACGTTTTGTTTGAGACAGCTGGCACTACCGGTGTGAAATCAATTTTGTTCCATGGGCTAAAATAGCTAAAATTGTGCCAACATAATGACACTGTAACGTTAGCATCCTGCTCGGCAACCATCCTAACATTTCAGTCTGTGTGTGGTCAACAAAATGTAAAGTTAACATTTTAAATAAATAATCTGCCACCCCATTGATGTGTCAGTATATGGGATGATCATTTAGGCATCAAAGTGGGAGTCAAGAATCATGTAATACTACTAGTGTTGGTACCGACTGCTAAATTTCTGGTATCCCTAATCTGGTTTCAGAAAACCAAACATGGAGGTAGCCAAAAATCTTGGATTCAAGTTTTTACAAATGAATGGTGGATAAGTCCAGCTTTAAAATAGAGTCAGCTTACTTTCCCCAATAATAACTAAGACTGAAAAAGAAAAGAGGCATGGGAAAGAGATGGAAACGACCAAAGAACACCAAGGGGAGGAAAGAATGAGGAATGGAGGAGCCACCAGACCGAGTCCCAGACTGAGAGAAAGCTGGAGATGGATTACGTTTCCAACACTTGCATTCACCTTTACATACAGCATACGTATGCTTCTGTCTCTCCTTACTAGTGAAATGCTGTGTTATGTAATGTATCCTTTCCTACTCTTACTATGTCACAGCCCGCCTGAGTAACTGAGTAGCAGTGTGTGTGTGTGCGCGTGTGTGTACAAGCAGAGAGAAAAAAATGGGCCTCAGGAATTTCAGTTCTTTAATAATCAGCTAGTTACTATTAATCACCAAGCTACGGCTCAACAAGCTTAGGAATGCAGCCTTTGAGCACGCACACACACACACACACACACACACACACACACACACAGTCATATTTCTTTCACAGGACATTACATTACCTTAAATTTATTAACCTCACACTTAACCGTCACCCTAAAAGTTTACAGTGCAGGAATAGATGCGTCTGCACATGTGAAGAACACAAATTGCAGTTCCACAGTTAACAACACACAGTGAGTTGTGTCTGTAAGCTTACAGACACAACTAGTGTCTTGTTGTTGGTGTGTTGTCAGTCTTCCCCAAACCCGTTCTGATAAGATAAATGATTCCAGGGAAATTCAAAGAAATAGCGCTCTAGCAGGTACCCACATGTTGAAGGCAAGCTGGGTGCCGCTGGGTGAGGGGTACCAGAGGGTGCGTGCTTGGGGAGGGCAATACGAATGTTAGGGGGTTATGTGAGGACAATGGGCCTCTCCTTCTTCCTTGCCTCCACCACTGGCACTACTGTCTTGATTCAGCACACTGCGAGGGGGAGAGAAAACACTGCCTCTTTTGTATGGCCTATGAAGACAGACCAGCCCTCCCTCTTTTCCCTCCTCTCTCCCTCTGCTCAGTCAGCCCTGTCTTTCTGTGTAATGTGCACCTGCTCGGCCTGCAAGACATCGCACACACTCACACAAAAACTTGAGAAAGGAGCTGTGGGGAGACAGAAGAGACTATAGAAGAAAGAGCCTGCGTTGTGCATTCCCTGCATTCATATCAGGCTGAGCGTGAATTCAGAAGCTGCATGAAGAGGAAGAAAGAAAGATTTGGTTCGTCAACCAAAGTTTAACTATCCCAATAACGACATTGAGTTGTACGTGTTCATGTTTACTTCATTTGCAAAGCACAAGTCAATGTTTGCTGCTTACGGTGGTTGTTGACGGTCTCCTTGTAATTCAGAGCGTATCCTGACGAATTTGGCCAACTCATTGAATGAACACATTTTTATTTATACAGCAAAACCCAGAGCCTACAGCCTCAGAGGTGTAGACAGACTATTTTTCTATGAAATGTATTCAAATGAAATGTATTTTATTGATTGGTATGCGTTGAATTTAAGCTTGATTTAGACTTCTAAGGAAAATCTACCTCCTAATTTACAACATAAAGAAGCAAGCAGGAAACTCCTTTGAACCCTACACCACAACCTTCCACGCCATTCAGGTCGTCGCGGTCCGGGTCGACCCGACACAGATGCATTTCTCGGGAAGTGCACAGTCATCATTTGTTTATGCAGATATGAGTTCCAGTGCAAAGGTACAGAATGAGGACTCGCATAACCAAAATGTACATAAATAGATACAAATTTATATTAAAAAAATTGGCCATGGTTGCTAAAATTATTATTGTTTTGGCTTACAATAAAACTACTATGTCAATGGGTGAATTGTGTTAGTGTGGAACAACTGCCATAGAAAAATGTTAACCCTCAAAAAGTTGTGGTGGAAAATGTAAATCCAGTTCTAAGAATGTGTGTGTGGCCCACACTCATACAACCTGATGCATGGGGTGTTTGGAGGGGGGGCAGTCTTTAATCCGTGCTGGCTGTGGCCACTTTTGGTGATCTACTGCAATCTACTCCTGTCTGGCTGAACCAGTGACCGCTCAACCAACGAGTGACTACGGTGAATTTCATTTATACAATTAAAGCAAACAAATATCTATTCAGCAAATCTGAACATCTCAAATCTCCAGCAGTTAAAAGGAGTCATTTCATATTCTCAGTTTTATTTACATTTTTACTTTTTATACTTTAAATGGTGAAAATACGGCTTTTTTTGTCCTCAAAAATCCTTCTGCCGTATCCGTAAAAGACTGCACCTTCCATATTGATTACTTGACTAAAGTCTGGTTAGTTAAGTAGCTGTTCTATAACTGGGCCAATCAGTTATGTAACTGATGCCTTGGATTGAATGAATAAGTACGATGAAGGCTCCCCGAAGACATCTGTGGAAATAGGTCCACACTGCCGCGGAGAACTGAGTTAAGACTTGAAAGATAGACCCCCGAGGAGCCTACTGTAGAGGTATTGTATTATATGTGAATCTGTGTGTGTGTGTGTGTGTGTGTGTGTGTGTGTGTGTGTGTGTGTGTGTGTGTGTGTGTGTGTGTGTGTGTGGGACAAAGGGGAAAGTTCTCCATAATTTATGTCCTGCAGTTACGCAGCTGTGGAGCAACGATTGGGAATTACAGTATGATATGAGCAGGAGAAAACTGCTACAGTGAAACCCTGATGAAAGGAAAGATAAAGAAAAACAGAGAGTGAGCGAGCGAGGAAAACACGGGAGTGAATATCTTACCATCCCTACAGAGAGCGGTCACTATGGGTGTGATAAGACAAAGCAGACCACAGGAACACTTAATGTGACACTGATGGATGTCACACCAACTAAAGCAAGGAGAGCAGATAAAGATAAAATCATTTCTTATGTGCCCTTCACAATTTACCCACGTTGGCTCCAATCTACTTTAAAGGCAGTGTTATACTTTACACATCTATGAGGATGCCATTGTCTGAATCCACACCCACATTAACTACATTTTGTCACCAGAGTATGAATGTGACACTCTCCGTGGCTGTCCACGTGCCCTTCGATGTCTGTGAACCACGCAGACATCACACTACAACTACTCATCTATGTGCCACGTACGAGTGAGTGAAATCCCAGCGGCTGCAGGATGATCTGTGAGCTCAACGGTTTCAGAGTCATTGTAGATTGTGTCCTGGGGCCGTGGCAATGAGGAGGGAATATATATCTAATCAGCACTTGATCATAATGTCAGCTGAAATGACCATCATACCATGCCACTGAGTATTTCAGAAACTGCTGATCTGATGGGAATTTCCCACACAACCATCTTTAGGGTTAAGATAGTCTCAAAAAGAGGAAACACCCAGAGAGCAGGAGTTCTCTGGATGAAAATGCCTGATAGGAAGGCAACAGTAATTCCATTAACCACTTGTTACAACAAAGGTGTGCAGAAGAGCATCTCTGAACACACAGCAGAAGACCACACCCGAGTGCCACTGCTGTCAACTAAGAACAGGAAACTACAGACTGAAAAACTGAGAAACTACAGACTGAAAAAGTGCTGCCTGGTCTAATGAGTCTTGGTTTCTGTCATCATCATGTCAATATGAACCAAAAGCTAAGACGTATGTTTCCAGCACCTTCTTTAGGCCAATTAAGATAGCTCTGAAGGTGAAAGTGGCACAACCAACTACAAACAACCTGTACCTAACAATCCTGTGTGTCACTGATGTCAATAATGCACTGAGAAAAAAGGTATTTACACCCAAAATGATTACATGTAAATTCCCATTTAATTTTGTTACATAAGTGCAATGTAAATATTCCATATGATGGAATCTGGTCAAATGACATGTACTTTTCTGGCGTACATTCAGTTTATGCCAAGCATATTTTCCTTACTGATTAATTATTTGAACAAATAAAACTTTGATTTTTATACATTTCATTTGCATTTTACTTCAAAAAACATTGTGTAATGTCTAAAAAGTACAAGACATTTTTTTTGTGTATAATCATTTCAGATATTGTTGTTTGTGTATCTTGTTTATGTTCGTGACCTCACAAACTCGTTTCTCTGTAGCCTCATAGTGAGCAGTTGAGATAACACAGTTCAAACAATAAACCTCAACTGATAGTAACAAATACCTTTTATTGATTCTAACATTTCGACGAAATGGGCCACTACACTACTTACTGATCGTGCTGACAATTATAAAAAATAATGGCTCCTCTGATAATTAAATAAATGGATATTATTAATACTCATCATGCTGTTGCTACATTATGCCAAAAACACATAATCTGTGATTAAAAGTTAGTTTTCTGCTTTTGAGTAATCACTTAAACTCTCATTTTCAGCCTAGAAACTTATTTTAGGACTCACTGTGCTACATTCTGAAAGTCTGAAAGTGAAAATAATTTAGCTTCTAGACAGGTTGAAAAAATGAACACATCAAAGAGAACAAAGAGCCTCTATAGACTAATCTGAGTTGAGCTTATTCCTCCTTCCATTTTGTGTGTTTGTAGTCGTGTGTGTGTGTGTGTGTGTGTGTGTGTGTGTGTGTGTGTGTGTGTGTGTGTGTGTGTGTGTGTGTGTGTGTGTGTCTGAAATGTTCTCTGCAGGCATAACTGTGTCAAATAGCACTGAATCCACCCTAAAGAGTGCACGTTTGGGTTGGGGGCTTCTCTTTTTTCTCTGA
>NW_024582399.1:654992-657216 GCF_018398535.1 Haplochromis burtoni
GTGTGTGTGTGTGTGTGTGTGTGTGTGTGTGTGTGTGTGTGTGTGTGTGTGTGTGTGTGTGTGAGCCTGAAATGTTCTCTGCAGGCATAACTGTGTCAAATAGCACTGAATCCACCCTAAAGAGTGCACGTTTGGGTTGGGGGCTTCTCTTTTTTCTCTGATTTGGCTCTGCTGTGCTGCGAGACTCATAACTGCTGAGAGGATTTCCACAGCAGAGGGGGAGCAGTGCTGGTTGAAAATGTGCATTACCGCCACACTCAGCCAACTAACACTCATGCACACTTTCAAGACCATTCATTATTCATTACTCCCCGCTGCCTTCCACAGCCCGAACTCGGTCTCGTGCTCCGAGCTGAGCGGAAGCGTGCTCCGGATTCAGCGTACGGGCCTGACTCAGGAGTACCGACTGAACGCTTTCACAGCATCATCAGGACGTGATTCTTATTAGAAAGCGATTGTTTAATGTGTTTCTAAACTTGGAAGTGTTCTCATAACCTGCATCCTGCATGTTATCCAGGCTTCCTGTTTCCTGAGTGAGAAGAATGAATCGCAGAAATGAGCAATGAAAGTTGGCTTTTACTGTCATATATAATCACCTACAGTATGATTTACAGATGAGGAGCAAGGAAATTTTTTTAAATCAGCTTTTCCAAACAACCTAGTCTTATTTTATTTACTTACATTATTTTACTTTGCACATAGAAACAAAATCAGCAATCCCGGCTTATTCTTGTTTGGCAAATTTCTCCAGCTCCTCCAGATTTGATGGTCTTCTGGCATGGATCTTGGTCTTCAGGTCAGGGCTTTGTGCAGGCCAGTGAGCTATGTTAACTTTGGTCAGCAGGAGCGACGTATGTTTTGGCTCGTTGTTGTGCTGAAGACAAAGGGATGACTCAGATCCAGTTTTGCTACTGACTGCTGGAGTTTGTCACATGTCCTTCTTTCTTCATGATTCCTTCCACCTTAATGAGATTCCCAGTTTCAGATACACTGGAGCATCTTCACAGCATTTTGCTCCCATCACCGTGCTTCACCGCGGGGATGGTGATCTCTGGATTGTACGGCTCTCCCTTCTTTCTCCAAACAGCTGTGGTTTCATCTCATCTGACCAAAGGATGTGTCTCCAGTAAGCATAATCTTTCTCCAGGTCGTCTTTGACATACTTCCATGTAACTGTACGGTGCGTCTTCGGCAGAAGTGGAATTTTTCTTGGCCTGTACCCCCTCCTTTGCAGGGTTCTAGTGATTTTCTTCTTTGAGACTACAATTCCTGAAAAAGTCATTCACTAATGCCCTGGCAGTGGTTCTGTGGCCTTTAGACACATCTCTCACAAGTTTTCTTTCCAAAGTCTTGGAAATCTTCCTATTTCTGACAGGCTTGTTGTTTACTATGTGGCTCTCGTTGAATTTTTTTGATGATACTTTTGGAAACTGTGATGTTGTATAGCCATCTCCTGCTTTGTGAGCATCAACAACTTTTTCTCACAAGTCTAAATTGATGTGTTGTGTTTTTGGCATGATGCTTTCTCAGTGACAGCTCAAACCCTCGCTAAAGTTTTTATACTTTGTGCAAATAGCATGCTAACCCTGAATTCTAATTAGATTATACAGGCATTGTGCATTACAAAGTTAAAGCACATCATAGTACAGCAGTGGTTTGTGCTGTAGCTCAATGAAAAGGTTGGGTTTTCAGGTGGGGAAATATTTTTTTAATGACATATTTGTTATTTTGCACAAATTGAAATAATTGATTCTTTCTAAAGAAATGTATCATGTTCAGAAATGCTATGTTAAAATTACTCGCTCTAGTAAAAAAAACAGTTGGGAAAATTTCTAATAAAAAGCTTTTTCATACCAAGGACTAATAATTTTGTCCCGTAATTTGCACTCTGTAATTAGTTTCCTAAAAATATCCAAGGTAATGCAAAGCTGTTGAGCAATATAACTCCAAATAATCTAAGGTCTGCCATCATGAACTTAAAATAAAAGAGTGTACCTTAAATTCTAAATAATAAGCAATATAAGTGTCATGAATAAATGCTAAATCACACAAATACAAATATGTATTTCTTTGTTATTATATACACGTTATTTTATTTTAGAAATCTTATGCACAAAAATACTAAGAGGTTAATTCAAGTTCATACAGTGAACGATAATCTCCTTCCTTCCTGGGACATCAACATCTGTCTGAAGTCTGTGACCTTGAAGAGTCCCCCCCCCCC
>NW_024582399.1:657236-693082 GCF_018398535.1 Haplochromis burtoni
ACACACACACACACACACACACACACACACATACCGTCTGTATTCTCACACAAATACAAGTGAAGCAACAGTATAGATCTGGATTTGAGCGCGGGATTAGGGGTAGAAATGCACAGACTAAATGTGAGTAATGCCACTGAACTTGCCTTTCAAGCTCCGGGAGCACATTCCTTTGCATGTTACCCTGAGAAACAGAGAGGCACAAATGACTACTCTGTGACATCAAAAAATGTTCAAAATGTTCAAAAGATGAGGTGCCACGCGTCCTTCCAGGATACACTACCTCCCCCCAAAATGATCACGCATTTAGCCCGGAATTACTGTGAGTGTTTACGCGCGACAGCCCAGGAAAACACCTCTCATATCCACTTGCACGCTCCCCCGGGTTTAGGGTATCTTTATCTGTGGCGTCATGGATTCTGGGGTATCCTCAGTAAAGACAGGAAAAAAGTCGGCTTAGTGGGCGACCAGAAAGTGTGTGGTGCATCCACTGCTTTCAACTCGTGCAGTCAACTTTCCCGACATCAAGGAATGTGGGTGACATATTCCCGTCTCTTATGACAGAGAGCATGCAACAAGAAACCCCCCTCCCAGCAGCCCGCTTCGTTTCCAAACACCCACGGACTCGGACAGCTTACCTGCTCCACGCAGCACGTCGACAGCACGCGGACGCTGAATGTGGATCCTCGCTCAGTATCTTCAAACCGCGCTCCAAAGCCTCACATAGCAACACAAATAAAAAAAAAGCCCTGCGCAGATCCAGGTCCTCTCTCAGAGCAACCCTCACTGTCGTCCTCCTCGGTCACCATGGGAAAGCGCGCCATCTTGCGGCCGATCGGATTGCGCGGAGCAACAGGTGTATGGAGGGAGGGACAGGTGAGGACGCTGCGTTCAGAAGCCCTCGGAAAAATATGGAGATTATTTCAAACTCAGCTTCAGTGGTTAAAGCGATCTTTAAACAGGACTCGCTTTTTGTGACACGATTAGTTAACCCAATGGTTCATTTAAAAAAAATTAAAAATAAAATAATGCAAAAACGAAACAAAACAAAACAAAGAAATCATATGGTTTTCAAGCGTCAGGCATGGCCAAGGTTATTATAGTTAAATAAAACTAAACACTAAAACTAAATGTGAACAAATCTTTTCAGTTAACTAAAATAAAGATAAAAACTAGACTTTTGAAAAACAAATAAAACTAATAAAATTATTTAGTGAACTTGAAAAACTAACTATAAAAAAATATAGAGGACACATCAGTTAGTTTGGCTAAAAAAATAAAAAAATAAAATCTTGTAACACCTGTACTGATTCTCATTCTGATTCTGATTCATACAATAAAAGTAAATACTAAAATTGAGACTGAAAATAACAGAAACTAAACTACAATTCAACACTTTCAAGCAATAAAAACTAATCTGAAATGCCCATATCGGATTAGAAATTAAGTGCCAAATTGTACTTCAACTGAAACATATTACAGCATATTATTGCTGTTATTACAGGTGGGTTATTATTAGTTGTGTGATGATGGTTGTATTGTATATGCTGGTGTTTACATTAGTTTTTGATAATATAAAAATGTAATAAGGAAGAAAAGTACGGAAGCGTAGAGCTGCCACCCAGGCAAAAGAAAAATACAAGTGTATCACGTTTAACGTGAAAAGTTTATTGTTCTAACAAGATACTTTTCCTGTTTGTACAATATACTTTTCACGTTTGAACAACATAATATCACGTTATTGTTGATATTATGTTGTTCAAACGTGAAAAGTATATTGTACAAACATGATAGCATATTGTACAAACAGGAAAAGTATCTTGTTAGAACAATAAACTTTTCACGTTATAAAAACTTTCACGCTTGCCTGGGTGGCAGCTCTACGCTTCCGTAGAGGGGAAAAGGCTTGTAGCAAAGGCGATATAGTTTTTCACTGTATTGACGTCATTCATTCATTGCTCTGGTCAGTAGATGGTGGTATTTTCCCAGGCATCGCGTCCGGCGTGAGACTTCATTTTGCGGTGCCTTCAAAATAAAAGCACATGATTTTGTCTACTTCATGGAGCGATACGTGAATGAAGTACATGAGAAATGAATGGGAACTATTAACGTCAAAAATATGTATTTGTATATTATACACGAAAATACATTCTACTGTGGCATTGAAATAAAAACACACATGACTTTTGCTATAACGTATATTGTTTTCGTAAATACGTACCTGGGTACAACTTTGAAAAAATGTTTTCTACATAAATATATACAAATTAAGTATCCCAGTTTACAAAAAAAGAGATATTATTTTTAAATTAATAAATAGCCTGGCATTATATTGTAAATTTCTCAAACAGTATTAAATTGTCCTCAAAGAGGATTTTACTTTGAATTCGCACCGGATGTTGCATCTTATCCTGGCCCGCTTCACACAGGAGACCGCTGATGGTGGACGGAGAAGCTATCCGTAATCTTTTTCAAAGGGCTTGAACGTGTGAGGATGCTGGTGAAGTTTGTACAAACTAGCAAACAGCCTGGAGTCTTTTACGAGTCCGTTTTAGTCAGGTGAGCGGTCACTGAACTTAATTATGTTTTTTGTATGTTTGTTTGTTTGTTAGCATCTCTTCCAAATCCATTTAAATTAGCCTGAAGCATGATTGCGTCCACATAAACACCACAAGTGGCTCTCTGGACAGCTGTGAGCGTGGGTAGGCCAGACTGAGCGTGCACCATGAGCAAACTTATCGCTTACTGACGTATTTTTTAAAATGTAGACGTAATTACTGATTTGGGATGGACCTAACCCTTTATGTTCTTTCCTCTGTACCTTCCACAGTTTTCTTTGTTCGTTTTGCTCACTGTCTGTTTTATTTTTCTGTCTTTCAGACTCGAGAAATGACATAAGAAGTCTGTTTGTACAGGCAGGTAGTGGTGCCACATAAATCTGCTTTCTCCAGGCTTTAGCTTTGTTGACAAAACAAAAACACACCCAGGCTACTTAGAAAGTTGAAGTAGGAGGAAAAGGAGGAGGAGGTAGAGGAAATCAGTCTCTCCTCATGGCCAGCGGGCGTTTTCCAGGCAAGAGTGCAGATGTGGCCATCAACAACTGGACTGCTCCATCTCAGGGCAGACCGCTGTGTGTCAACGGGACACCATGGATCCTTTACCTGCTTGAGGAATGTGTGGACAACATCTGGGAGTACTGCAGTGTTGTGATAGGACTCATATCCATGTTCTGTTTTTTGTTGTCCACGATACCGTGAGTAATTACTTTGGTTATTGTCGGCTTATCGTGCAACCAGCTCAGCCAGTCAGAAATGTTAACGTCTTATATTTGTCTTTAATCTGACTTGCTGGGTCTTTCCAGGCAGGTCTATGAGGCCTATCGGAATGGAAAAGTGGAGGAGGCCATGTCTTTTGGGTTTCTCGTCTTCCTCCTCAGTGGAGACCTGACCAGCTTCGCTGGATGCTATCTCACTAGCCAGCTGCCCATTCAGGTGAACACAGACAACTCAGCCTGGCTGGTTGAGGTCTGCTGGCTGTGCAGTGTGAATCTCTATCAAGATTTTGAAGGGATAGTCATTATCCTGATACTGATTTTTTTTCCATTTTACTTGACATTTCTCTCTCTTGATTTGTCCCACTCTCAGGTTGTCACAGTGGTGTTTTACATCTTCACTGACTTGATTCTCGTCTCCCAGTTTCTCTACTATAAGATCAAAAACAGCTCCAGCAGAAGTGAGTCCTGACACCGTCTCTGCTCTTAGGTTAAACCTCTGGCAAAGCATGATGCCTGGTTTAAATACAGCACTGTGCAAAAGTCTTATAACATAAAGAAGTGATGGGTAACGCAAGACTTTTGTGCACTTGTTATGTAGCATTTTCCATCACAACCATCTCAGGGGTTTATAGAGAATGGTCCAAAAAACAGAAAGTATCCAGTGAGCAGCAGATGAATGGATAAAAGAGATTGTTTCGAGTACATAAGAAGACAAATAAAATAACCACATTACAAACAACACATGCAGAAGAGCATCTCTGAATGCACAGCACATTTCACCTTGACGCACATGTGCTGCAGCAGCAGAAGACCACACCGAGTACAGAGCTAAGAACAGGAAACCGAGGACACAGTTTACATAGGCTCAATAAAACTGGACAATCGCATCGTGGTCATGCAGCAGACAAATCTTCAGCAACTGTGTGATCCTATAGTGTCTAACAATGTGTAAGAATTCAGGCAGTGCTAATGGAAAAATGGGGTGAATGTCTAATCACCTCCACCAAGGAGGTTGTGTTTTTGGTAATGTTTCCGTGTGTCTTATTTATAGCTCCAAAAGTTTTGAATGAGTTGTGATAAAACCTTGCAGGGGTGTAGAGTAGGGTTTAATATTATACAATAGTTATTCAAGTTATTTATATCCAGTTATCATCCTACTCCTACATAATGTTTGTGTAGTCAGTGTAAACATCTGTCGTGCTGCCCTTATCTGATTTGCACTGCTCTGCAAACTTCATTGGGTAGTAATCTTAATTATACTGTTGCCTAAGCAAGACTGAACCTACAGGTACTGTTTTTGTTGTTGCTGGATACGTTTGTTACTGAGTTTGTGTGTGTTTGTCGTTTAGAAAATCCCGCGCTGAAGTGGGTGTGCTTCATGTGGTGTGGCGCTGGGACATTAGCACTCCTGGCTTTACCCAAGCTCATTATAGACAACGGTTCACATTTAAACACTCAGGTAGGACGCAAACACCTTTCCACTTGAGATTACCCACTCTTCCGTAGGTGCAGCATGAACTCTTTTCTCTTTATTTCACTGTTATCTTACCCAGAGTCCAGCCAGCTCCAAGTCAGTGGAAATCACTGGTTATGTATGTGGATATTTGGCATCTGTTTTCTACCTCTGCTCCCGTTTTCCACAAATCCATAAAAATGTAAGTAACTTTTTTTTTTGACTCACTTTATTCTCAGAAACATGGTTTGTGTGTTTGGATTGGAGGTTTGTGGAAAGCTCAAATTATTATGTATGAGTTGGTCATAAATGGGGATGGAGAAGATGGTGAAGTATGGATATTTGTGAATACTACATGTGTGTCAAAATGAAAGCCAGGCGTTGAAGACAATGGCGCTGTTGTGCTGAAGAAACACATTGGCTCGATTGCAGCGATTAATCGCCAGAGGGGATTGTCTCAGTAGCGTGCTAGTGCCAGAGAGACTTCTGGGCACAAAACATGGACTCCCATGATGTTGTAAATCATTTAGGTCGCTTTTGCCCCTGTGGAAATGTAAACATGTTAGAGCACGTCCAAAATGTCATTCCAAGTCTACAAAACAATTAAAACTGTTGCTGTTTAGGATTCCCTTCAGAGTTTCTCTCACATACGCTCACTTGTTGCCTGACATTGTGGGGGAATAATCAGCAGGATATTCATACTCTGCTGCTAAACACTTCTTCAGGGACGGACTGAATTTAGCAGCGACAGCAGAGTGTAAAACTCCATTTTATCTTTCAAGGTAGAAATGTGTCTTTGGTTTCTTAATATCGGATGGATACTGCCTTTCCTCATCCTTTCAGTGATAGATGCGATGAACAAAGCCAGCCTGTTTATGTGAAGCACACATGCTTCCTGCTGTTTGTTAGTAGGATGAATTCGCTGTTGGCTGTTATCTCTTTTGGGGATTTGTTGATACCAATAAAGCAATTCAATAAATCTAGTCTTATCCTTTAATCTTGTTGAGGTTCTCTGTGTCTGTTTGTTTGGAGTGCAAGTCCACTGAATTGAGATTAATGTAAGTGAAACAACATGTACTTAACTCTTTTTTTCATTGACAGTGACTCTGGGTTTTTGTGTGTGGGGGGGCTTCATGAAACCAGGAGTTGTTGTCACAGGTGGTGCTATAAAGAGGCCAGGAAAAATCCAGCTCCACCAAATTAGCACTACATTACACTTGTTGTTTAGTTGTTTAAATTCCTTTTTTCTTCTTTTGTGGTGAGGTATCCCAGCAGACATCGAGGCAAAGTTTAAACCTTCACATAAGACATCGTTACAGGGAAAGTTGCCATTTTTATCCGGCTGTAGCTGTGGGAGACCAATCAGACAAATGTTTCTGGCCATCCCTGCTAACAATAAGAGTCGCTATAAGCCCAGTGTAAGACTGCTGTGGTGCTTCTTGTTTGTCTGTTAATTATCTGTTAACTATTCTAGTTCCAGCGGCAGTCTACAGAGGGCACCTCCTACCTGCTGTTCGCCCTGGCCATGATGGGTAATGGGACGTATGGGCTGAGCGTCATAGTTGTCCTTCCGGCATTGAAGGGCTCCAAACAGAACTTCATCGTCAAACATCTGGCCTGGCTCATCGGCAGCCTGGGAGTCCTCATACTCGACTGTTTTGTATCCTTCAAATAATAATAATAATAAGCCCAGCTGTACAAACTTAATGCAATATCTGACCCGATAAATCATAATAGGGTAATATTGCTTGTAATGTTTTTGCATGTGCAGTAAATTTAAAGCATTCAGCATGCTGATTTTGTCCCAACTTGTGTACAACCCCATTTAGAAAACAGCTATCTGAAATGTAAATACAATAAATGCAGTGATTTGCAAATTTGACAGAAGAACATGTCAAATGTTTAAATGGTTTATTATTTACAGGAAAAAATAAGCTCAATGTAGATTTTAATGTCCATGTTTACCACTGTGTACCGTCCCACTTCAGCACCTGGACTCTTCTACTGTGAAACTGCTGTTGTGATGGCAGCAGCATGTGGTTTAGCATTTGCTGAAATCTGCTAGGAGTTCCCTGAAAAAGACGTTGGTCCCTCTACTCCATGTTTTCCCAAACAAATTTGAAATCTTCTGACCACAGAACTGTTTTCCACTTTGCTTTAAATGAGCCTTGGCTCAGAGAAGACGGTGTTCATATAAGTCTTCTTCTTTGCATGACAGAGCTACAATCTTTATTCATGAATATCATGGTGAACTGTGGTCAGACAGTGATTTGTGCAAGTGTTCCTGAGCCCATGCAGTGATTTCCATCACAGAATCATGTTTTTAATGCAGTGCTGCCTGAGGGCCCAAAGATCAAAAGCATCCAGTGTTGATTTTCAGCCTTGTCTCTTGCACACAGAGATTTCTCCAGATTCTCCGAATCTTTTGATGATGATACTTAGACGATAAGATATTCCAAGTCTTCACTATTTTACACTGAGTAACATTATTCTAAAATTCTCTCATAATTTAAAGACAGATTTTAGTAGGTTGGTAGGTTTTCAGTGACTTCAGCTTTAAGGTCAAGGTCAGAGGTAGGAAAATCATGTGAGTGCGATAACTTGAGAACAAGGCGACGTAGGATTTTAACATTCATACCATAGGTGCGTCTGCTAAGAGGCTGAGGGGTAGCACTGGCTGCTGCCAGTCTTTTCATTTCTGAGAAACACCAGTCTCTTAGATGTTATTTTTATACCCAGTCACGTTGCTATTCAACAGGTTTTCATCCCAATGTGTAACATACCAACGACTGTGACAAATCGTTACTATGTTACGCGTTCGGATGCGTGAGAGCAGGTTGGAATGAACCTACACGTGTGGAGGCATGACAGCGGGCTGACATGAATCTATACATGTGTTAAGGTTAGGAATAGAAAGCTGCTAAGTCATTGCTTCCAAATGACCTCAAATTTACTTAACATGTTAAATTTTCTCAGTTTCAACATTTGCTATGTTTTCCACGTTGTGTTGTGAATAAAATATGGGTTTATTAGATTTGCAAATGATTGCTTTCTGATTTTATTTCAATTTTACACAGCATCCCAACCTTTTTGATATTGCAGTTGTAAAATGTCTGAACTTACAGTGTCCGTACAACCCTTGACCGAATCAGGTAACTGCCCAGTTCATCATGTACAGGAAGAACATTTCTGCCAAAAGCAGTGCGCTACGCCATATCCCAGAGGTGGAACCTCTTCTGAGTGAGGAAGAGGAGCTGACAGTGTTGTAGGACACGGATCAAACACCAGCAGCGATTGGACTATCAGTCTTTGTTTGGAGCTCTCAGGGGTTGCTGAACATGAGTCTCACTTTCTTTGCACACAAGAGGACAATCTCCTGTTTAGTGTGTTAATAAAGAAAGAAAGAGGAGGTAGCAGTTTCCTTAACACTGGAGATTAACTACCAGTTTAGAAGCTCTTCCATAGTTTCTCTTTAGTCTGGCTTGCCTGCATGACTTGGGTCATTTTTGCACTTGGACCTCTTGATTTTGTTTATGGATGGAAAAACTATATTTAAAAGCAATCAGTGAGCTTCCATGTTTAAAATAGGGCTCTTAAAACCAATTAGTCATTTCTAAAATGAAACCTTTGCCAGTATCTGCGGAACCTGATGTATTAACATATTTTTTAAGATAGTAGGTATCACCACTAAAAGCCAACGAAAGCAAATTTTCCAAATACTCCCCTAGTAAGCACAGAAGTGTGGAATTACATTGGTCTTATCTCACTTTGTGGCCCTGTAGCTAACCCTTTACAGCCATACGAGACAACGCTGGGATAAAAAGAACCAACTCTGATGTTTTAATGTGAATCTGATAGTGTTATATAATGTGAAAAGGATTTTTCGTGTTTAATGTTTAAGGACTAGTGGATTTCTTTGCTTTGCGTTCTCTTTGATGTCCACCAGGAGAAACAGTGTGTACCCTTTAAAACTGTTAATAGTCTTAATATAAATGCATTGCATAAACACATCACTGTTTTTAAGCTAATGTGAATCAGATTGTTAAAGTAGATAATAACTTAAGAAACTGTATTTCTTAAAAACAGCAGTTGAACTGTTTGTCCTTCCAAGTCCCTGATTATGACCTCCCTGCAGATGTCCTCTCTTAAGTTTCCGTGTGCTGGCATTGTCTTTTTAAAAATGTTATAACGTTTATTAAAAAAGAAAGAAGACGCGTTCAATGACGTTATCTAAAAATAGGAGCATTATAAAATTAGTCTACGTGTCTAATCTGTCATCAGGTTTGTGGGAGAGAGTATGCTCTTGTCAAGCCAAATTTATTTGCATTATTTCGTAGCGTGTCCTTATTAGCTTCTTTACAGTTGTTCCCAGAACTAATGCTAATTGAATAGATGACAACAGAGGAGAGAAAGGGGAAAAAATGGTGTACTAATAGATGAGTAGTTTCATCTTATGATTATATTTTTTGTAAGTATTGATTTAGACTAATGCTAATAATAATAGTCTTAATAATATTAGTTAATTCATAGTAAATTAGTTACTAGTGAATTATATTCTTTCTTCTGACAGATGGTTTTCTCATACAACATGTATGTGGCATAGTCACTTTTAACCTGATCATCTGTTTAACTTCAGTTCTGCAGATTTCTCTACCTCAGGCAAGTGTGGGCGTCTTTTTGTGTTAAAAAACAAACAAACCATTAGTCATTAGTCCCAGTACTAGCTCGAGAAAATTCATTTGCAAATATGCAATAATAACTTCTTCACTAATAATTCAGTACTTCTAGTGATTTATTGTATTTTCAAAATGTTCCTGTTTCTCTGATTGTTTTTGTATTGAATATATTATTAGGACCTTTTGCTGCTACAGACTGTGGAGCATATATATAATTTGTTGAGATGGGTTTATTTTATTTCCTTTTTTAATCTTCCATTGTGTTGCCTTTTAATAAATGTGTATTATGCCAAGTTTAAATAACTCCATTGTATCTTTCTAAAATATACTATGTACTGTTTTGATTGAAAGAAATCAAGAATTTGGTCTCAAATTTCACGTCAAAGTTTGAAGGTTCTGTCTTTGAGTCACAGAAATGTACAAGTTTACAATGTCTTCTCAATCATGTCCGTAGTTTGCTGAACAAAACTGTGCACCTCCACAGTGGATTTTAAATCCAAAACTCGAGATGCGATTGAAATGCAGGCTTTCAGCTCTACTTCAAGGGGTTTTATCAAAATTTTGCATTAACTGTTTATGAATTACAGCCAATTTTATGCACAGTCCTCCATTTTCACTGACTCAAGCAGACTTTGCTAGAAAACATCCAAAATAGCCTGAAGTAGCAGTTCTGGGAGAAAAAGACTAAAAAAATATTTGGACAGAATAACAACATAAATTTATACCAGAATTATGGAAAGAGGCAAGTATGGAGGAAAAATTGGCTCATAGTGGAGGCAGTTTTATGGCATAGCTTTGTAT
Organism: Haplochromis burtoni; assembly: GCF_018398535.1. Lineage (NCBI taxonomy): Eukaryota > Metazoa > Chordata > Actinopteri > Cichliformes > Cichlidae > Haplochromis > Haplochromis burtoni. The sequence goes on from NW_024582399.1 coordinate 667,441, forward strand.
AGCTGCCATTGGAAGCTGGGCACTAGTGTCTAAGGGTGACGTAAAGTAGCAGGCTGAATTGTGAAGTGTACAGGCTATACTCATACAAAATGCCACAGAATCGATCAGACAGCTACAGTAACCACGAGCGCTCAAACTCCATGCACGACTTCTGAAAACAATGCTGCAAAAGCACATATAACACAAACAGAAGGACATGCAGCAAAAGGTCATAACAGACCCCTAGAAGCGACAAGCCAACAGTCTAATACCAAACATGTACAGTATTGTATGGCTCAATTAAAACACATTACTCTTCCAGCTTGCCTCAGCTGTTATAGCAGAAACACTTCCCTTGTATTTTATTGAACTTCCGTTGTGTTCTGTATTTCTGCAGTATTCCCATATTAAATGTTGGTGTTTTTGTAAGTCGGGCCTCTCAGGACCACCGCATACGGTGCAAATAATACTGACGCAAAGCATCCAAGAGTTTCTCAATGCAGCGAAATTGGATATTTTTCAATGGCCGAGCCAATCACCTGATCCCAACCCAACAGAGCAGGCTTCTCAATTATTAAATACAAAACTGAAGGCAGAGAGACCCAGAAACGAGCAGCAACTGAGTGAAGGTCTGGCAGAGCAACTCCAGGAAAGAAACAGCGTTTGGTGATGTTCTGTTTTATAGACTCACAGTTAACTTTAAGCCTCATTAAACGCTACTTTTTTTTTGGGGGGGGGGGGTCCTATCTTTCCTCCTTCACATTCCTCGTTGCTTTTTTGAGTGAGCTCTCTGGCGACCAATATAATAAAAGCAGCACTTACGGGGCGGGAGCAGGGAACTTTACCATTATTTCGGAGGAGGGACTTCCTATAGCGCTGCAGTTGGATGGCAGGGAGCCGCTCGGCTGACACGTAACTGAAGTTAAAGGTGCTATGAAGGCCTCGTCGTGGACCCAACTTTTAACTTCTCTCTAAGCTTGCCCGAGTCACGTCGGAAACTCTGCAAGAGAGGAAGAGAGACCCACGCAGGACTCGCCCGTCTTATTTATTTTGTTGCTTTTAGAGCTAAAAAGAAGGCAGAGCCAGAGTTTGGCTGTAAGTCAGGCGAGAATCTGAGCGGCTACTTTGAAGTTGCAGAGGGGGGAGAGGGTCGAGATTTGGATGCAGCTCTGCTAAAAAAGATAATAATGTGCCCGAAAGCGAGTATTAGCACGTAGCTTGTGTTTTCTGCGTGGAAATGCTCGGGGTGTGAGGGGAGGGGGAGGTTTCCTCAGTTTCCTCAGTTCTCACCGGGAGGGGGAAAAAGTTGAGTCGGAACTTTCCAGCGGCAGAGACGGGGCTTTCGCGCATAGAAGGCGGGGAGGGGTGCGGGTCCAACATGGGAAACGGGGTGTGCTCCCGGAGGCAGCGGAGGATCTTCCAATGTCTCCTTCTGGTCACCGTGGTCTGCGGGGTGATGTACGGGGGCATGGTGTCGTACGAGATGCACAAACAGCTCAAAAGGACGGAGGCGATGGCACTGAAGTATCAGCAACACCAAGAGTCGCTGTCGGCACAGCTCCAAGGTAAACACGGGGGCGGAGAGGTGATCGAATGTTTGTCCACAGCTGACACGACGTTACGTGTCACGCCAAGACTCCGTGGATAAAACTGCATTGTCATTATTGTCGAACATGCTGAAACACCCTTACATCTTTTAAAACAAATTGGAGGACTTGATATTACTTTACTTAACAAACTTAAGTTCGGCGTTCATTTAGCACCTTAAAAACCAGACTGGGTTACAAAATGTTTGTATAGACGTGTTTAAGGTTTTAAATAAAAAATAAAAATAAAAAAAAGTTCCGTCTTCAACATTCCTGGCTTTATTGTAAAGACTGTGTGCTTTACTGGTAATGTTAATAGTCAATTAAATATTTGGATCTTTGGCACACAGCAAAACTGAGAAATTTGATCAATCTGAGATGTAGTTAATGATAAAAGCGTTTTTGGTATCTTTTAAGCATCCTGTAGACAAACGAATCACTATATTAATCAGTAATAACAGTACTCATTAGCTGAGACCCCATGAAAACCACAGTTGTAAACTGAAAAGAGACAGATTTCCCAGAAACATCCTAACTTTCCTGCCACATCTGATCTAGCTGGATTAGAGAAATGATACTTCAGTAAAGCTGCCAATAAACTGGTGATGGCTCCTGACCTCCTGACAATGAGATGAGCATATTTGCCTTTTTAAAAAAATGTTTTAAAAGCATATTTGCCTTTAACGAGAGTTCATTTGTTTTTCCAGAGGTGCAGTCAAAGTGAAATTAGCCCCGTCACTTCCTGCAGCTGTGGTCAACTGAGGCTATTACAACACAAGCGCCTGGTTGCAGTCACTGTATTTTAGCTGTATTCCTAGAAGTCTTAGAGCTCATTTTGTCTTTGTTTTTGTTTTTCTTGATGTTTAGCCACCATGGTGCAGGATGTTGTTGCCATGCTGGCATCCTTGACTCTCAGGTAATCGCTGAAACTAAAAAGCATTACGTTGGAGAAAATTCCCAATTGTGCCCCAGTTATTCCAGAGGATCACATCAGATTAGATTTTGCCTTAAACTTGTACGTTCATGAGCAATAAGGAGTAATTTCCCACAGATTGCCGGAACTTCTAAACACTGTAATGAGCAACATAGTGATACTCAAGTTCCTGCTATAAACGTGGCCTTTAAGACAATGCGCTCATCAGCACAGTTTGTTAGCTTACTTGACAGAAATCCATACATTTTCTTGTCATTTCTGATCATTTGAGTAAAGAGCACCCATATTAACAAAAGTGCCCAAAAACTTATGGAGGACTGGGAGTTCCCCTATCTTGATACCAGATACAGTATACCTATTATATCTAGATGGTCACAGTATATCGCCACTCTGTTTCTGGTTATACCAGTATTACAGGGGGGTGGATGTATTTCCACAGACCTGAACTGAAGAATGACTAAAGGGATCTTCTTATGTCAGCGAAAGCATCAAAACTTAACACAAAGCAGTTCTCTTTACCTTGAAGACAAAACACCCCTGGACCATATTCAAATGCATGCAGACTTCTAGAACTGACCGGTGAAAGATTTAGGGCAGCTTCACGGTATGGCAAACCGATGGGTAATAGGGAAAAATGGCTTACTTGTTTATTGTTGGATTAAAGGCTGGATTACATTGTCAGGTTCTGAGTCTGAGCTGAAAGCCTGACACACTTCTTTGCTTCCTGATGTGGGCGCAAACAAACCTTGTTCTGAAAAGCCATGTAGGAGCGGGCTCTTTGCCCATCGGCTAATTTTAAACTCATGGCATAATGGCAAGGCCCGAAACCTCACATCCTGTCAGCACAGCAGCATGTTCACGCACGCTTATATGGAGGAAGCACTCAGGGTACTGCCGAACAAGATTGTTAAAATGTTGTGAAAGTGGGGTGAAGTTCCTGAAGTTGGGCCTTTTAATAAAACCCTTCTGCTGCTAGTAGATTAAGATGCAATGAAGGTCTTTTAAGGTGAACGTATTTGTGTCTCTATTTACTGGAAAGCAGATATAGTCCATATCTACTGATTTTCAGGACCACACATTGAAGCTTTTACTACTATTTTTTTATGCTTAAGGTGTTTCCAAATAATTGCTGGATTTGTGCCAATAAAGCCTTGCTCTACTGGCAAATCAATTTGCAACAGGAGACTGTTTAGAGGTATAGACCTTGCTAATTCTTCTGTAGTGTCATGACAGTATAGGGTGCTGTATGAGGAATCCACTAAGTTTTTTAACAAGGTATATTTACAAGGCCTAGGCTAAAAGTTCATCGTTGAGAATGCAAAAGCTTAAAAGAAAAAAAAAATTCAGGCAACAGATTACATCACATCCAGTGATGTCATCCATAACAGGGTCCTGCAGGGTACCAGCATACATTATGTAGATTTCAACTTCCTGTAGCTCAGCTCTCTCCTGCTTGTGCGCCACACCCATAACTATCATTGTGAAACAGTGCATCGTTCAGCCAATCACAAAGCCACTTGACAACCACAGCTGACTACAGATTGCTGTTTTTCTGGCCCTATATTTAGAGGTTGGTTATAGCTTGAGGGGTGGGGGCAATGTGAGGGTTGTGAGCCAGGCACATTGATTCCCTGTTATCCACTGCAGCCACAGGCTGGCAGTCATCAGTCATTTAAAGCACTTTAAGTCTTTAACAGGCACTTTGTGGTTATGCGTGCACGCTGACAAATGTGTCACTGTGATTTAACAACCGGCCCTATTTCCAAAGAAGTTGGGATGGCGTGTAAAAGCGTCAGTAGAAACAGAGAGCTGTTATTTACTAATCACCTACATCCTGTATTTAATTGAGAGCAGTGCAAATGGGAGCTCATGAAATATTTAAGATTTAAAATTTAATGTTTGTTTTGATGCTCATTTTGATGAGCGCGAGCTTCGATGGCACTGACACGTTTCAAGAAATTGCGTGTTTGTCGCAACACGTTGTCTTTTAACAACACGTGGTGAGCTTTTGGGAGCTGAGAAGCTGCAGTTTTGAAACCAAAATGTTTCAACATTCTTGCTTAACATCTACAGTTTGAGGCCTTGATAGTGACAATGGGTGACATGCAATATTTAGCTCTTTGGCTTTTGATGTTGTAAATTTGCAGCTGATTGAGGGCCTGTATATACTGTGTACACTATTTACTCTGTTTACAAGTAGCTCAAGAACATTAATGTGAACTGTAGATATCAACATATTTTACATCCTTTCAATGTTACCTGTAGACTCAAAAAACAAACTTGATGAAAAAGAAAATCTTGTGGGGAGTAAATACGCAAACATGCCGTTTCTTTGACCTAATATCACTTCCTGGATCAGGTCATGTGTCTCACAGTCTTTCTGAGTTCCTGTCCCGGTAAGGCCTGACCTGATTGTAACAAAGAGTGACTTGTAAAATAGGTTACCCGTCAAAGACATTAGTCTTGAAGTGTGCAAAACTTAGTAGCAGACAGTTAGTTCCAGAACACATAAAATATTCAATCAACACTTTTTGGATTCTTGGAACATGCATCTGTATTGAACTTCACTCCTAAACCTAATTGGTCTGTTGTGTTTGTATGTCTGGTGTGTATGTGTGTATACACAATGGAAGTAGGAATGTGAACCAACAAAAACGCCACAGAAAAAAAAATTCGTGGCCCACATTTCCTTTTCAACACCCTGAGCCAAATCTAACTGATCTTATCCTCGCCACATCTAAACCAGTAGGTCAATAAATGTCACCACCATAGAAGGCTCCCTTGTTCTTATCTGCACTCAAACCACACTGTGTTTCATCAGTCTGATGGGGAGATGCCCCGATCTGATGTTTGGATCAAATATCGGATTGATCGTAAGTCAAAAAGCTGTATCTGTGACAGTGGCCTGAACTGTGAGGTCGGTGAATTCAGTTCTGAGTTGTTCTCCGTTTACTACGCCACGTGCCACCAACACTGCCAACAGCAGAGCTAATGTAGCATGGAGACAGCTAACAACAAAAGAGTCAACAGTCTGTGGCCATTTCACACTTGTAGCACACACCAGCAGCTCTTTGTATGTTTGCGTTATTGGCCCTCCTCCTGTAGCTGCTCTCTCTTTGCTGTGAGCCTGTTGCATGTATATATGTACATGCTAAGTGAAGGGCCCACGATAGCAGTGAAGTGTGTAGATGCTAAGCAGAGCTTTGCAGACTCACCTCTACATGTTGTAACTGTGAGCTACAACCACTTAGAGTATTAAAAAATGTGGAACAGCCAGTTATGTGGCCTGCTCTGGTTTTTATTTGTGCTGTTGCTTATTCTTTAGGTTGCCCCCCCCCCCCGTGGCAGAGAAGACAGAAGTCATATTATACAAAGAAGTTCTTTGTAGTGGATCCAGGTTTTCAAAAGCAATGAAAACTCTCCATTGTGCTGTCTTTGCTTTCCTTGTATGCTTTTATGACATTTGGTTTTTGAGTTTTGACAGCTGAAGTTGTTTTTTGTGTGTTTATATTCTGGACCTACAGCACTATTTGTTTTTAGGTGGCTAAGGTTCAGGCCTATGTGATACTCATTGCTTCTTTGAATGTAAATTCATCTGCACATTGCTCGATCACTCTTCTATTACAGTACATAATATTCTGCCAGTAGATATAAGGCACTTTTCATGCCCCTGACAGTACGTGTAGTGAGTCTGTTTTGAAATCTTTTCTCTGTACCGTGTTTCAGTACAGTTAGCAATTGTTTGAGATCTATTAGCTCTGAGTTGACCACAAACAATTTAGTTTCTCTCGTGATGGGAAACCAAGTATAAATGCAAACCACAACATCACTCATTATGGCCTGAGCTCTACAGGGAATCAGTACAGTGCTATAAATTAAGCTTTAGACTCCAGTTGTTTGTCGCTCTAGCCCAACCCAGTTGGCCCACAATGAGAGTGTAGCCTAGCTGAGCTCATCTAAGAAAAACATAGCCTCATCTTTGGCACTGCTGAGGAGGTTCAACGCCTCAGAGGAGCAAAATAAAATCCAATCTGGTGAGGTTTTAGACAACCACCTGATCAGGCGTTGATGAAAGAAACTTCGGGAAAGTTTGTTCACTTCTGCTTTACTGCCATTAAGCGTTATATGCTACTTATTCAGCACTGATCCCGGCAGCATTATAACATGCGAGTCACAACTTAAACTTATTGTATTCTAAAATCCGATGAGGAAAGACCAGAGAGTCTGTTGGGAAACAGATGGGATTACTTTAACTTCTGCATGAAAAAAAACAAGAAAAAAAACAGCAAGTGGTGCAGCATGAACTGTTTATCTAAATGGAATCAAATGAGCACACTGTACAGAATCATAAAAGGTATTTTCTTTTTATACACCAGTGCCATAAGAAATGTTCTCACAACGCATAATGAAAAAAGTTGATATAACCACTTTAAAGCAACATTGAGAGTAAAAACGTGGTGAGCTGAATTGTGCGGGTGACTTTTGTTGTCATTACATTGGCTTTTCATATGATAGAAGCAGGTTTTTTGTCCTCTTGATAGTTAGGTACCTTTATTTACACTAGCGCTGGTCTGTTAGGATCAGCTTTCCAGTTTCTTTGAGCTTCGTTTTACTCTCTTGTTAATTTCCTGTCCCTTCTTCTTTTACCCCTGTCCTTCTTTCCTTTTGCTGCCCTCATGATATTAAAACTAAATATAGATGTAGCGAACAGTTATCTTGGAATCTGTTGAGGTGGCACTCAGAGGGAAGAATAGCCACATCATCAGTTTCACTGCCCAGCCCCCAGTGGAAAGGAATAAGTGAAGATTTAATGTTCAGAGTTCTTGTTTTAACAGTTAAATCACATGCTGCCTGGAGACCAGAACAAATGGGGTTTTTCTTTTTTTCTTGCCTGTCCCGTTTGGCTCTTTTGCCATCAGAATTATTGTCTAAAGGCAAAGAAAGATGCCCAATGGAATAACTTTACCAAATCGACCAACCCAGCCTTGCCGTATTGGTCTATTTGATTCGCCTTTTATTGTTTATTTTTATTTTAACCTGCTAAATACGGGACAGACTTGACTGGGGAAAAGAAAGGGGAGAAAGAAGGAGGGAAAGAGAAACAGTGGGGAAGAGGAACGGTGATAAAGGGCAAAAAACAACAAAATAAGCAGACAAAAAATACATATATCAATCACCTGGATCACCTGTTGAGAAAGAAAAAAGAGAAAACAAGCAGGAAAAAAAGAGCAATAGAATAAACAACATCACGATGATCTATGGGAATATAACGAGTAAATACTAAATATTAAACATTATTGTGCAGCACGTCAGATCGACAGCGCACAGTGTGCTTTGAGGTAGGAGCCAAAAAGGGTGTAGTTTGTGTGTGTGTGAGCACCCGTGTGTACACCTGTGAGCATGTAATGATCTGTTAGAGGGTGTGGGGGGGCCACAGCCCCGTCCTCCAGGGCTGAAGCAGGTATGGAGGAGATCAAACTCCAGACATCCAGAGGCCCCCAGAACACAAGAGACCAAGGAAGACCAACAGAGGGGCAGCCGCGCCACTGTCCCAGAAAGAGCTGAGGAGAGTCCCAGATGAGGGCTCACTCAGCAGCCGCGGAGCAGAAGCCAGGGGGAGTTGCAGTGACGTGCCCGTGAGCTCCGCCGGCAGCCAGCTGCGCCAGAGTGACCGAGCCCCAGGCCGAGGGGCACCCCACCCCCGAAGTGGCCCGAGCGAGCCCCAGGCTCCAGGCCCCGACAAGCAGCCACCAAGGAGTGAGCCGGTGTGTACCTGGACGCCCATCCCCGGACACAAAGAACCACCAACGCACCGATGTCTGAGGGCGTCTGCCACTGGCAGGGGAATGGTGGTGGGGGAGATAGGCCTCCATACCTTGGAGGGCCTGAGATGTCCCCAGAGAGGTGGCGGCTGATACCCAACCTGACATATAGACACAGACAAACAGGCACACACAGATACAAACATCCATTCCCACCCTCATGCTCTCATGTACACTTACTCCACACTCAACCAACGTGGAGACAGACATAAAGAGACGCTGTACACACGATCACACTCCCCAAGCGTACTCTAATCCCCGGGTCTAGGTACCCTTGCCCCTGGAAGGGGAAACTGCACCCAGACCCAGGTAGTGTTACCCTTTTCCCTGGGGTGGAGAGAAGCAGACTGCCCCGGCTCGGCAGCAGCAGGGAGGCCCCACATTCCAGACCCCAATCAGACGGCCAACTCCTCCTCCTAGCCCCCCCGCTCCAACAGGCAGCAGAGAACAGGGGTGTGTGAAGACTCCAAACCTGACCAGAACAAATTAATAGCGGTACAGTCAGATTCTAACGTGAGACGCTGTCCAGTTGTCAGTAGCTTCCTACTGAAATGTGTTAAATAGATGTAATGCATTTAGTGAAAAAATAAACTGAGGTTAATGGCAAGTTAGAAAATGTGTCCAAGTTAGAAAATGCCTTCACGAGTTGCCTCAAGAACTGACCAAAGCTGACTCGCAAGAAATAAACCTGACATTTCTCAGTATGTTGCACTGCTAACAGTGATCGAGGACTACTTATGCTGCTTTGTTCACAGTCGGGTTGCTTTTTGTTTCTCTGATTTAGAAAAGATGAGGATCATGAAATGGGGAGGAATAGGGAGATTATGGAGAGTTCAGAGCAGCGGTCCCCAACCCCCGGGCCTCGGACCGGTACCAGGCCGCGAGAGTTGAGGCTCAGGTGTGAAATGTATAGTTTTCAGGGTTTTTATCGGTTTTCAGCGTTATTTTTGTTATCGTTTTTTATCGTTTACTCTGTTTTCCTGGGTCTTTTCACGTGTGTTATGAATAAATTTTCTTTTTTTCGGTACCGGTACTAGTTTTATTTTGTTGTATTTATCCGCGACACCTTGAAAGCCGGTCCATGAAAATATTGTCGGGCATAAACCGGTCCGTGGCGCAAAAAAGGTTGGGGACCGCTGGTTTAGAGGATAGCTGGAGAGGTAAGAAATGAATCTAAACAGGTACTCAAGCTTTTAGAGCATGAAGAGGATAAGACTTTTATAGGACTATTCTTTTCATATTCTTTTAACAAATACAGCTGAGGTCAGGAGTTTACATACACTTATCAAGGACATGAATGGCATGGTAATTTGGGACTTTTAATAATTTCCTTGAACAAAAAAACAAGTGTGACTTCATTTAGGATTTTCTCTAATCCACACAATGTCAAAATTATACATACTGTCCTAAATATATACATATACTCAAAGTGCTGACAGTTCTACAGTATATTTGCCATGGTCAAGCGCTAACTCCTCAGTAGTGATCACAATTGACTACTGGTAATTTCTCTCTGCAGCATAGAACAGATTTGTTTGACACCTTATTGGTTTGACCAATATTCAGAACAATGAGAAAGTCCAAAGAACTCACTGAAGATATAAAATTGTATTGTAGAAACAACCCAGGAACCAGCAAGGCTCAAGCCTGCCATGAACTAGAAATTGCCAAATCGCCATAGACTGAGAGTATGGGAAGAAATGAAGAAACTGCTGAGAAAAGTTTTATGAGACAAGACAAAGACCTAGGAATGCTGTATCAGCTTTCAAGCATGGTGGTGGTAGCATTATGCTGTGCGGCTGCTTTGCTGCCTGTGGTAATGGCATTTTGCAGAAAGTGGATGGGATAATGAGGAAGTTTGACAACATCTAAATTCTTCAACTTCACCTCAGATCAACAGCTAGGAAGTTTAAATTTTGAGGGAATATTGTGTTCCAACAGGACAATCATCCCAAACATGCATCAAAACTGTTTTTGTAAGGGATAAAGCTTCTACAATGGCCTTCCCAAAGCCCCAACCTCATTGTTATTTGTCGACTACACTTAAAAGCCCCTTAAAAAGTTAAAGATATGTGCTGGGAAAAGAAGAGTTCAAAGAAATCACCGAAAGACCAAAATGATCAGACATTCGCGCTCATGAATGTATGTAAACCTCTATTTGCAAATGTATGCTCAGTATATCTGCATACTTGGCAGCAATAGAATGACAGTGTGTATGTAGTCAAATTTTACCCAGAATACTTTGCTCCTGCACTGACCTACTTCCCCATGCTTTGAATATTGCTTGATGTAGACTGTAGATATCTACGTCAAGCTAGTTTGCTAAGAAAATTGCCAAAAGGATCTTCACTTCACTTCACTTGACTAATGTTGAGGTTGTTTTTGCAGTCCAAGTGTTGGTATTGCAGCTTTGTGTTTGGTTTGCTGGTCCAGATAGATGTCAAAGCACTCACTAATACTTCCCTTAATTCATCCCCTCCATGTTTCCTGTAGTGGTGTATGAGCATCGCTCCAGGTTGGAGAAGAGTCTTCAGAAGGAGAGGTTGGAGCACAAAAAGGCCAAAGAAGGTGAGAAAAGTAGCATGTACACTCAGTCTCGACTTAAGGAATTTGTCCGTATTGAGGAGTTTGTGCTAAAGTAAATATTAGACTGCAGTAGAGTCAGTTTTTAAGACAACATAATTATTGAGTTTAAATTTAAGAAAAAAATTCTGCAAAATAGTGCATCTATTTAAATTGTAATCTCAAGTGTAAATTTGGTTTCAATTAGCTTCTTTTCTGTTGTTTTTGTCTTTTTCAGATTATCTGGTTTATAAGATCGAAGCGCAGCAATCATTGAACAGAGAGAAGGTATCTTTTGTACACTACAGTGTTGCTTTTTTATTTGTTAGTTGGCTTCTTTATTTTGTCTGCTTGAGATATCTGTGCAGAACTTGTGTGCAAACAATTATCTCTCTTTTTTTTCTTTTTTTTTAAATCCTCTAACAGCAAGAATCAAACGGCAAATACAACTCCTTACAAGTCCAACATCAGATGTTAAAGGTCAGAAACCCAAAACACACATAGATACACTCACTTATCCTCTGGTTTTCTTCTTCCTTTTAACACAGACATCCTCATATTTAACCTTTCTTCCTCTTATCCAAACAGACAAATTCTTCCTGGCCTTTTGTCCCTTTTTTGTAGTTTTTGATGTTATGTTTGTAACAAGAGCTTTCCTTCAGAATCAGCACGAGGACCTGAAGAGGCAGTATTATGATCTGCACGAGCAGCACCAAGTCCAGGGCAAGGATCACAGCCGGCTGCTGGGTGAACACAAGGAGCGCTACGATAAACTTCAGGAGGCCAAAGAGATAGAAGTCTCCCAGCTCAAAGGTAATGACTTGTGCCAGGTTTCTGCAAACAAACACTGAATGAAACAATGTAAATATGAGTGTAAGAACGTTAGCTTCTATTATTAGCTCATCCGGATGATGAACTGATGAGCTAATGCCGCAGTGGGGTGGACGAACTTTTTTCAGTATTTAGCAAAGTCATTAACATCAGAGTCTGTGTGACATCATAACTGCACAGAATGATAAAGAAAGAACTTTTATGAATTAGATTTCCACATTAGCAGGGCATGGTTTGGGCCTTCTTATCACCATAGTGCTAACATCAGTTATATGGTCAAATGCAATGACCTGCTGTTCACATATTGTCATGCTTTTTATGGTGACCCATGTAGTCACACTGTACTCCTGAACTCAAACCCTGCTGGTGAACAAGAGTGATTTCTCCTGGATGTGACCGTTTTTCAGCCTTCTTCACTTTATATTGGATTTTAATTCTCGTTAATTTATATAGCTGCCTTTTACTGTAAAATTGATCTTTTCTAGCTCGACAAATGACATCACGTCTCTGAGCCTAGGATACGACTATAACAGAGATGCAAAAGAGAAAAAATTGTATTGCAGAGAAATGATCTTCAGGGGAACAAGTGGAACCACAAATAATAGCAATGAAAAAGCCCACATTCATCCAGGTCCCTGAACCTTACACGTGTTCCTGAAGGAGCAGTCTAAAACCTGTGCAGGTTACAGCAGGAATAAAACATCTGCCATGACATCTGTCACATTGGTCCATTAATACATTTTGGACAACTGTATGAGAACCTGGGTGTAGTTTATGACTCAGGACAGCTTTTTCCCACCATTGATCCGTCAGCATGATTCCAAGCTCGCACTCTCCGGCAGTTTTGTCTAGTATCCAGGGCCGTCAGCGTGTCACATTTTGAGTATAAGTGATTTTTTTCCACTTTTACTCTGTCTCCATCTCCTGACTTAATGACATACTGCATGTAAAATTGCTTTTATTTTCACATTTCTGGACTGCAAAATGATTTTGTCATATTTTACAGTTGAATGGTGTGAAAACAAACGTGGATTTAATTTGCTTTTATAAAATATTCAAATGTTGGTAATATGGAGTATAAGGACAGACAAGTAAGAGTTAATATGACTGGTTGTAATAATTGGAAAGTTATTGCAGGAGAAGTTGTTTGACATGTTGTTTGTTTTTTTTTCTTCTCTTTATTTCTGATTTGTTGCGGTGGCAGAGAGTGTTGTTAACCTAAGAGAAGAAAATAAACAACTGAGGAAAGCCCATCATGACATTCACGTGCAGCTACAGGACGCCCAGGTGAGAAAGACTCTGGACATTTCTTACTTTTCTTCATCCTGTATGTCTGCACAGATATATTTTTTCTTTCTTGTCATAAATGTGAATGGCTCCTTGGCTCACTTTTGTCGGATTTGCTTGTTCAGATCCACCATCAGGACCTGAAGGCAGCCCACGATCACCTCGCACTGACGCTGGAAGACCACAAGAGTGCGCTGGCTGCAGCTCAGGTAAGGGTTCAGCCTCCTGGTTTACTGCCGTCACTGAGTACAGCAGCTGATTGATGCCGTAGGCAGGGGGGGGGTTGTGTGTTTTTTGGCAAATCTATAATTGTCTTTCTCCTTAAGAGTGACCTCTGAACTGCCTGAACAGTTTACTGAATACACTGAGCTCTGCTGATAGATACTCACTTTCATTTCTCTCAATTCCCCCACCTCTCTCTCTCTTTCTGTCTGCATTTACTAATTTGTTTTAAAGCCTGGCCTGCTTTCCATCAGTGCGTTTGCTTGGACACACACACACACATGCATACACGCTCTTTCCTTCACTCCAGGGGGTTTGATTTAGTCAGGGCTGTCAGCGCAGTGCATCTAAAGCACACTGCAGCCAATCAGCCAGAAAGCTATAATGGAGGGAGTGGAGCGAGACAAAGGGACGAGGGAGGAATTTAGCAAGAATTTTTAGAATTTAACCCTCTGGCCTGTTCTGAAAGTATGCGCGTATAAAAGGATTTAACGGTACGAGGGCCAAAACTGAACGGACAGTTTGAAAGAAAATATCCGTATCGCCGCAGGGAAAGCTTCATTTATTTCTTTCCTTTTTAAAAAAAAAAAAGATGGAAGCTAATTAATGGCTGTACAGGAGGTTGTTTTTGCTATATTTTTTTAATTTATTTTTATTAATATAGCACCTTTCGTAGATCAAAAACTGCTTTACAATAAAGACAAGCATAAAAAATACAGAAAATAAAAACATAGCATCATAAAACCCAAAACTGGTTAAAAACCAGTCTGAATAAATGAGTTTTCAGACGGCGCAAAGATGGAGGCCACAGCTCTAAATGATTTATCATGGAAGAAGAGGTTTAGGCTTCTGTGTTGCATAAATATATACACACTCACTAGCCACTTCATTAGATACACTTTGCCAGTACAGGGTTGCACCACCTTAATGCTTTGTCATTAATTCAACAAGGTGCTGGAAACACTCCTCAGAGACAGCATCACACAGTTGCTGCAGATCCCGTTCACTACATCCCAAATGTGTAGATGTTGCAGCGTTAATTAAGACCTGTGAGACCAGACGGTGTTTTTCCAGTTTTCTATTGTCAAGTTTTGGTGAGCCTGTGTGAGCTGTAGCCTCAGTTTCCTATTTTTAGCTGACAGGAGTGAAACCTGGTGTGGTCTTCTGCAGCTGTAGAACACATTCAGAGATGCTCTTCTGCATACCTTGGTTGTAATGAGTAGTTGTTTGAGTTACTGTTGCCTTCCAGTCACCTCGTGTTTTGCCAACTGTCAGTTGTCAGTCACTGAATATTTTCTCTTTTTCGGACTGTTGAGTTGCTGCCATGTGATTGGCTGTTTAGATATTTTTGTTAGCGAGTAGTTAAACAGGTTTACTTAATTTTGTAATGGTAAAAATGTGTTCTTAATCTTTGCCTTTCTCTTCTCTTGTTCACTTTAGGCACAGGTGAATGAATACAAACAGCTCAAGGAGACCCTGCAAAAGGCGCCCAGCATGGTACAACATGCACAAGCCAACGCACATGAAGATCAGCAGGCTCACTGGAACACTGATTCAAGGGTAATCTGGGATTCTTTGGGATGAAGTAATAATACTGTTTTATTGAGAAAGACAAAAAGTTTACTGTAAATATCAAAAGATCTCAAGATTTCTCTCATGGCTCTCTACTCGGTTGGCTCACCAGGCCAATGAAGCGCACGCCCACTCTGAGGTCCAGTCCCACTCCACTGTAACCCAGCACGCCCTGTCTGAGAAAGACGAGGACAGAGAGGGAGAGGCAGAGAGGAGGAGGGAGCTGGCAGAGGAGGAGATGGCCCAAGCTGGACAGCCTCAGAAGCTGGAGGAGGACCCAGACCAGCTACAGGATGAGCAGCAGGAGGAAGAGCAGGAGCCAGAACATGAAGAAGAGAATGAGAACGCATTGGACCGACGGAAACGCCAGCCACAGATGGTCAGCAGTGGTTTAGACTAAAAGATCTTATCCAAACAGGGTTTAAACAGATCTTGAAGTGGACGTCTGTTTCCTGCTGGTATTAGTTAGTTCAGTGTGACTCTGCTTATGCAGTGTTTTTTTGTTTTTGTTTTTTTTTTTTTGTTTTTTTAGCTTTGAGGAAACATGGAGAACCCCCTCCCCCCCCCCCCACACACACACACAAAGATTGCTTTATATTTATATCTAAACTTGGCATCAATTCAGTGCGGTTGATGAGCTCTAATTCACTTTTTTCATGCTCTACATGATATTTCCTCTCTCTTGTATTTATAACTCTCTCAGGATCCTCCTGTGAATCTGCATCCAGAGGACCAGCTGCAGCACAAGGTGCCCCCCCAGGTTCAGCATCTAAAGTCAGCCTATGAGCAGCAGCAGGAGCAGCAGCGGCTGCAGGCTCAGAGGGCAGAGGAGGGCAGGCAGATCCAGAGGCGGCAGGAGGCCCTCCAGGCCGAGAGGGAGAGGGTGCTGAAGGACAGGGAGCAGAGGCTGAAGGTGGAGCAGGAACGTGAGCAGCAACAGCACAGGGAGGCCGACAGACGGGAGCAGATCCTGAGAGAAGAACACGAGAGGTCAGGTTTAAGATCGGAGTGAGCTCAGTTTTAAAGAAACAGAGCAGTCGCAGCGAGTAGTAAACTTTGAACCGCGGCACATTTTCTTATTACATTTCTCCAAATGAATTAATAAAATAGCTTTACAGAAGAACACGTGCCTGTACTTACTTGCACTGTACTCGTCTCGGTTATTAGGAAGAGGACTGAATACGAGAATGTGGACAATGATATTCGAGAAGACGACGGTCACGCTGAGGTTGATGAAGGTGAGATTTGCAGGAAAACGTCTTCCATATTTCTCACTGCACAAATATTCCCTTCAATCATTAGAGCTCACAGAAGCAGCCGGTTGATGTTAGTGGATTTAGTTTGTGTGTTGCGTCTGTGTGTTAACAGAGAGAGACGTTCATATGTTGCACGAGCAGGAGGCGGAGGAGAATCGAGAGACGGATCACAGAGTGCCGCCACATCAGCAGGTGGATGTCTGTCTGTCTGTCTGTCTTGCCGTCTTGCTCGCTCCATCTGTTAAAACATCCTCGGGCTCTCTCTGTCCTCCCAGCTCATTCGCTTGCTTAACATTCACACCGGTCTATCATACGCCATACACTCATTCAGCCATCCATCAGAACATCGATTCTTTAATCACCCCAGCCCACTTCCATATTCATCTGTTCCCTCTCTATCCGCACTTGTCTGTCAACCTACTGAGCTGGTAAATCTTCTGAATACTAGCCAGAGAATTAATAAAACATTACAGGAAACTGACAGGTTGACAGTTTTATTTCCAGCAAAAACATACTCATTTTATCATATCCACAGCTCTTATTCTAAATTTGTTATTTTGCTATAGGGTGACATAGACGGTGACTTGAACCCTGAGGACGACCCCAACAACCAGGGAGAGGATGAGTTTGACGAGGCCGAGGACGCCCGGCTGCCGCACCGCGCTGCCGAAGCAGATGAAAATGCGGCTGAAGAGGAAGAGGAGCCTGCAGTGCCGGCCCAGCACATTCAAATGCAACAACCGACTGTGGAGGAGGAACTGGTGGTGAGTCAGGGGAGGCGACAGTAGTGAGATACTCACAATCTCTATTCAGCATCTGCACACGCAGCTACTGACATTACAGCAACATTACGGGCTGAACAGGAAGATGATTAGAGGAAAATGCCAACAATGGAAGAGGAGGGGCTTGTTGGCAGCTATAAAGTGCTGAGCTTTGTGCGGATGTTAATCATTCAGTGAGCTCTTCAGAGAGACCCATTGTTTCAAAAATGTTTATAGCCAGACTGCATGGCGAGGTGCACCTTAATATAAATATATATTAAGTGAGAGAGAGAAACCGCAGGATCTATGATGAAAAGTAAACTTTATATCCTGTTTTAACTTGTTCTGTGATTTGTGTGCATTCAGATAGCTGGAAATCCAGACCAGCAAGAGGACACACTGGATGACCAGTACCAGGAGGAAGCGGAAGATGAGGTAACGTGCATGCTCACACACATGCCTTTCGTACTGAGTGATAGTAGAGTGGTGCAAAACACTTGAATGTAAGACTATCAAAACTAAATGAATATGGTTTAGTATAATATAATGCTGCAATACATTTGCATCTCAGTGTCGTGACTAAAGTTTCATTGTTGCAATTCGTAAATGTGGTTTTTCTTGTCCTGAAGGCCCAGGAGGACATAGCTGGTGGACAGAAGAGAGATGAGGAGGGAGAGGATCAATATAAAAAAGAGAACAGAGACCAGGTATGTTCTGTGGGAAAGCAGTCAATCCTCCTTTTCTCAATTCCTAGATTTCCTTGATTCCTCTCCCATCAAATATCGGAGGCGGTGAGGAAAAGTCACAAGGGGAAAGAAGTCAAAGTAACAGGCCAAGTACATGAGCTTTTTTTTAAACTAGGCCATTTTTGATGAAGTTCTGAACATGGAGTAATGTTACTACATGTGACATGTAGTCATGCACATGGTTTAATCGTCTTAAATAACTGAAACGTGTGATTTTAAAAGGTCAAACGTTTAAAGAGTCATCCCCTGCTGTTTGCCATAAAGGTTAAAAGACCTGTGTATCCTGGGTTATAGCTCCATTCTCCTCTGCCCTCCTCATCTAGGCATGATTTCCAGGAGGGCCGAGGAGACAAGGAGGCACAAATAAGAGAAATAAGAAAAACGTAATGGGTTTCCTGCTTTCAAACAAAGTCCCTTCTGGAAGCAAGTCTAGTCACTCGCTAACCATTTTGCTACTGCGACTATCTAGATTATCTTTAAATTCAGCTATTGCCTGGACATTAAACCTACACCTTAATGTGATGGATCTAAAAATACAGTCTCTTTTTAAAAAAGAAAATCGGAGGTTTTGTTGATGTCAGTGCTTACTTTTTTTTTTAAATCAGGATCTACTGGTCATTAGAAGTACTGCACTCCCGTTAAAGCTGCTGCTTGGTTAAGACAGAAAAGTATCGTCCTTAGATCAAAGAATTACGACACACTGTCTGTTAAATAACAATTTCAATGGCTTTACTATTACAGGATGGTTATTTTAAAACTAAAAAATACTCTAAGGTGTTTCCACTGGCCAAGGAGTTAAAGATTTTTCTTCACATCGCTTGAAGTTTACTCTCTGCTCATGCAGTCTTCCCTGCAGCTGAAACCACCAACCTCACAATCCGCTTTACTTCCTAGGCCTCCCGTTTCCCATTTAACCTGCACAAATGTGGAATTCATTTTTATTCCCAGCATCATCACATCAGGTTCCGTTCCACCTCACAAGTAACATCACACCCTGAAACCTTTCCTGGAGGAAAACGGTCGAGGTGCACACAGCGAAATGTTCTGGGTTCACATCCAGAAATATATTCACCTGTGCAGGGATTCACTGGTGTGTAGCTCAAGTGTGTCAGAGCACACTGTGCTGTCTCTGTAATGTAAACCCTGGCCCATGTGACTCACGGTAAATGAGAAAGATAGGATGTCGAGTCAGTCGGAGTGTCGTGTGTTCGCCTGCATTTGGTTTAATTTGGCATATAAGGAAGTCTCAATATATGACAAAGTCTATAAGCCTTAATACTCCTGTTATGTGGTATTTTAATTGGTTTGAGATATTTATTCAGTCTTTATAAAGTCTGCAAAACATTGAAAACTTTTGAAAACCAGCCGTCCACAGAGCTGAAATATCCTTGAGAAAGACATCTGACTCCTCACTGTCAGCTGGTCTGTAACTAACAGTAACTTCTGACCTTGGAGACAGATTAGAGCGATTATCATTTATCATCTTTAATATATTCAAAAAAAAGACTTCATTAAAAAAAATCACATTGATAGACTTATAGTTCATACTGCCACTTACCACCTCTGCAACAGGAGCTCAGCGGATCTAAGCTTCATTCATGCATCGCTGCACAGGAGGCAAACACTAACTGTAAATGTCTGAAATGATCGTGTTTACATGACTCCTGGTCATTAAATCAGGTTGTGTGCTTGTAATTCGCTTCCAGGATAAAGGTAAAAACCATGAAGGGCCAAGAATGGACGGGGATCACAGAAATGATGCCAAGAATAACGAGGACGTGAATTACGAGGAGGAAGAAGAGGAGGGGGAGGAGGATGCAGACAAGGGAAACGATCAAAGGGCAGAAATGTAGAAGTGCCTTTTTGGTTTTTTAAAAGCTTGCCTATAGTACCAATCAGGGCATTCTTTCCCTTGAATCCCAAAGGAATAGCACCAGCCATCCACTGAGATACAACTGGGATATTATGCTCAGAAGATGAAGGACAATATTTCAAACACTTCTGAGATTTGAAAGGATCAGCTGACACTGTGGAAATGGACAAAATTTGGTGGGTGTAAATGAGATCTATACAGTATAGTTTTTATATAATTTTTATTCATTTAATTTTCCGTCTACTTTCTCGTCTGCCTGACTGCCTGGTAGTTCTTGTTTTTAAGAGCAGGCAGAGAATGTATTTTGTTTATCAAAGTGCTTTGTTTGAGCGTGTGTGTGTGTGTGTAAAGGATGCATGTTTATTCTGATGTCACGATCAGGCCTTCATACATATATATATGTTTCATGCAGACAGTTGTAATCACGGTAGAACTCAAATGTCATTTTCTGTTATTTATTTTTTAATAGGACGAACTCTGACAATCATAAAAAAAAGTGCAAAATTTTGATTTTTAAAAGTCTGTGTTATCGTGATCCTTACCAGTTTTGTAAAGCTGATACATTGGTGCATTAAAAAAAATATCCTGGATATTATTACAGATGCCAATCGGTAAGCCACTTCTGGTGAAGCTGCTCACTGTGACATGTGCCTTTCCATTCTCCTAAGTCTTTTTAGGTCATTTTACATTTGGAAAATCATTTTTTGATGAGGTGGGAGCGAGAAGAGCACACCAGTTGGTGATCCTTAAGCTTCATTCAGCATGGCCTTTAATGGAGAACTATTTCATGTCCACTGCTGATGGGAATTTACTCTTAATTTACTGCAGCTTCTCTAGTCTGCTGGGCAATGTATAGTAAAATAAATGCTGAATATTTGTACATTTGTACACCAGTTATATTTGATACAGAAAAGTGCGGGTTTCATTGTACTGAATTGCTGCCTGTGTGGAATAAAGAAGATTTCACATAATTGTGATCTGTGTAGTCTGATTCTGTATATTCACCTCTTTGAAAATGCGCTTTAAGGTTGCTAATAAGTCGTCAGTGGTGGTTGACAATTTTAATACTCTGAGTGAGTGTGAGGAAGGTGGTGGAGGTGTGAGGGTCAATCAGCTTGTTACAATCATCTAAGACTTCATCTTAAGAGTCTTTCTGAATATTCTGGTAAAAATTTGTATTTTTTTAAACAAAATTAAAATATAGAAACTACATAAATGATCTAAATTATTATTATTTTATCCATTTGTTAACTTTTGGGTTATTTCAGCTTTGGCTACTCTCACCTACCCTGTTTTCCCATCAGTAGGTCACTTAGGATTTGCACCTTTGATCGATTATCTAACACACAGCTGTCAAACTCCAGGCCTTGAGGGCCGGTGTCCTGCAGGTTTTAGATGTGTCCTTGATACAACACAGCTGATTTAAATGGCTAAATTACCTCCTCAACATGTCTTGAAGTTCCCCAGAAACCTTGTAATGAACTAATCATTTGATTCAGGTGTGGTGACCCAGGGTGATGTCTAAAACCTGCAGGACACCGGCCCTCAAGACCTGGAGTTCGACACCTCTGATCTAACAGCTTAGTCACACTTGAGTGGAAAAAAAGATGCCAACCTTGCAAGTTGGAAAAAATCTGATTGCATTAATCACTTTGCTGTTGGAGACCGATTGGAAGTAGTAGCAACCACTTTCACTTGCAAGGAAATTGCACGGGTCAACTGGTAGGAGGCAGGCTTTCTCTAAACAATCAGTCCGACTTGGACTGAATGCAGTCACTCAGCCAGAAATAACTGTTGTCTAATATATAAACACACAGATTGCCAACATGTTGAATTTACTCTGAATTACTACGTGACTGAGGGCAAGTCGTCTGTTACACATCAGGGGGTTTGAGTCAACTTGCTGCCAAGTGGTTCTATTGTTGTGTTCCAACATAAAAGCACAGTCACTGAGTGCCTATGCTATTTTGCAGTTAAATCGCAGTTCTGCAGCAACTATGTCAGCTGACTTGCACCAAAATCACTCTGAAGATGGCAGCTGACTGCGAGTGGTCACAGACCTGGTCCCCGCCATTTCAAAGGCGATCAGTTTGTTAGTGACCCCATTCACACACACACACAAGCATTTTATTTTTCAATATAACTCGGGGTTCAGTATCTTGACATTTGAGCCACCCCAAATGGCACAAACATTTTGGTTGTGGTGTGGTCTCCCACTACAGTGTGTATAACTATTACCCCTAGAAATTGTGGGTTGTGTATAAAATGGGTGTAATTCTTAAATACGTAATGCAATACTTTTCTTAAAGGCCTTGAATTAAAGCTGAGTGTCTGTACTTCATTCACATCTTGATTGCTCGATCTTAAATAAAAATCTATTACGGTGGTGCACAGAGCAAAATAAACTGCAACACTGTCCAAACTGTGCCAGTCAGGCTCTGGTTCACATCTGTATGACACGGCACAAATGTTCCCAAATGTTCTAGCCCTGCTCCTTATCTACCACTCTGAGCTGAGAGGTAAGAAGGCCATGTGTATGTGAGCTCACTCACATGGGAAATGAACCGGCAAATCAGGACGAAATGAAAATCAAACGAGAGGGGGTCGACGGAGAAAGGCAATTATCTCTAATGAACAACGTTTGTCCCTAGCACACAGTCTCAATCAGATCAACCCTCCTCCCCTCAGTCTCTATTTACGCTCTCTGTTCCCATCTCCATCACAGTACTTGTTCCTCTGCCTCTCGCTGTGCCCTCCCTTCCTTTTCCTGTCATCACCCCATCCGCTCCACAGAGGGACTGCGGGATGCTGGAGGAGTACAACGGTAACAGGTGTCTCATCATTGCGCTAATAACAGGCCACAGGAAGATGTCCACACATATATTTTTATAACAACCAATGCAGAGATGACAACTCCTCCACCATTCCCTTATATTCAGTCATTTCACGGGTGAATCACCAGGCATAAATAATTCTTGAGACGAATGCCCACACAGTTGCCACAAATGACCAAATCTTCCATTTAACACCAGTTCAAAACTTACATAAAGCTAAAGCTCGAAGCAATATGTGTTCTTTTTCTACCCTCAGAGAAAAAAACAACAACAAAACAATTCCATCTTCTGCTTTACTGTCACACTGCAAAAGAAGTCCTGGCATCGAATACTGTCTGCAGAGATTATCGATAATACCTTAACTTTTCCTCTTAACCCGTATCCAGCTTGCAGTACATATACAGATGCATCGAGCAGATCACACTGTCTCCTTACACCAGTAACGAACTCTCATTCATCAGCTGGAGACTTAGTTCAGCGCGCATAACACACAATTGCACAAACAATCTTCCACACTTAAACAAACCCCAATGAAGCATGTAACTGGTAGCTTGTGCCTGGCTGTACGCTTGTTAGAGAGATATCAGCTTCTGTTTCTCTGTATTACTGTGAGCAAAGAGAATGCAGCTGCTTCCCATTATGTGCATAGGTGGCTGCTCGGGATGTGTGTGCGGCAGTATTCATAATCATGTTCTGCAGTATCACATGGCAAAATGTGTTTATGTTGCAGGTGCAGACTGAAAGTGAATCCATTATTACAAGAGAACAGGCTCCCATGATGTATGAATAAATCAATATCTAAGCCGTAACCCCTGCAGCACCGTTTATCTAGAACAGTGCACGTGTCATTGACTTCACCCTTTTATCCAAACCGCTTTACAATGTCAAGAGCACACATACTTTTAGCAGGTATTAAATCCTGTCAGTGTGAGTGCTTTTCAAGCCACCGATTTCTTTTTATCTACTTTTTTGTGTGTGCAAGTTGTACGTGGGTGTGTGTTTGTTGGGTCATTACCCAGTCAGCCTGAGGACACAAGAAGCCATTATCCGAGGGAGTCTGGACACTAAATGTTTGATAAGCCTCTAAAGCGGATGTCCTGTTTCTCCTCTCATATAATACACGTCATGCAAACATGTGTAATCTAAAGTCGCAGCTACAGTTTAAAAAGAAATTAAATTTTAGTTCCCCGGAATTGCTTTTTTTCATAGTTAAGACAGTAGGATGATGATAATAATAATAATAATAATAATAATAATAATAATAATAATAATAATAATAATAATAATAATAAAATCCTCCCCTGTATGTTTCTGCTGCAGCAGAAGCAGGAGTGTAAGCGTGTCGGCTCAGCAAAGCACTGAGAGATGCCGAGCAATGAGTCATGCAGCAGTCTGATTAGCTTGCTTTCCTTCCCTTCAAATCCAGAGTTTGTTAGAATCACCCGTCTGTATATCTGTAAAAATTAATATAAAAAATAAACACTTGAAAGTCTTGATGGTATTTTCTGTTTATTATCAAAATAGCTGTAAATTGTATATAAATCTAAATTTAAAAATATCAGTAATATACTGGTAGTTGTTACTTGGTACTAAAAGCATTACCTTACGATTATTCTTCTTAATGCCTCAACCCGTGACCTTAACGGCAGTAAGTATGACAGTTTGTGTAAATAAGTCCTTCATTTAAATGTTACCTGGCCACTTTCCCTCAGAGGAGATCTCTGAAAGCTGACATTTTCAAAGTGCAGGCTACCACGGAGGAATGTCACAAAATATTACACATCCTGCTGGTTTCTGGGAGCAGTAAACTGGGGGGCAGCAAGTCTTCTGGCAGCTTGGGGATTCCATCCAGGACCTCGAGATTTGGCAAACAGGAGAAAACACTGAAAATGAAGAGAGACAGAAAATGAGTATAAATTAGTTTATAGATACACAGACATTATCCTCTAGAGCAGACCTGGGCATTGTATGGCCTACAGGAAATATCCGGCCCTTTGGTTGTCTCCAGGTCGATGGGAAATTAGGATGCACACATAAAAAAGTACACATCACACAGTTTGTCCCACTTCAGTCACCAAACACTCTTTGAATAACTCCCCGTTAGAGACCAACTTAATGTTTTTTTGCAAAATCCCAATACAACTGATGCTTTTATTTTGAAACTGCAGTTTTTTTGTTTTGTTTTTTTAAACAATAAACTTGGCATTACAGTGTTAGGGACTGCATTTTGAACTTCATTACGAAACTGAACAAGAATGTGACAGATGAAGAGCGGGAACAGACATCTGAATCTTTTATCCAGTGATGGACCAGTCAAGACCAAGATTGACCCCCCACTAAGTCATTCTCTGACGGGGAGTTCATAAAGACTTTGGTAGACTCTACTGTATTAAGGTAAACAAGATGAATTGAGGAAGTTGTGGGAAATCTGGAGCTTCAGTCTGAGCTTTTTCCTCCTGGGCTTAATACGAGAGCTGTGATGTCCAACACAGCCACTGGGACAACATAAATGTTGGCGATTATAGAGGAACTGGCAGCAATGCACTCAGTTAAAAGGACTACAACAGGGAGTGATTTGTTTGTGGAAGTGAGTGGATGTTTGGATAGGCGGGGGCTGAAATGGGACAAAATGATCAAAACGTGATAAATGTTGGTGTTTTTACTTTGCCTATTTCACATATTCACACTCTATTTGTAACCAGTAGTGGTTTAATTAATACTAAGCAGAACTGAGTTCAGCCTCTGGTACAGTCTGATTACCGTGCACGGTAGTCCTGAGTGAAGGTCACTGGGTTGCGGGTCAGGTTCAGGGAACGGAGTGGGCTGTTCCCCAGAGCTCCCAGTCCCCCCAGGGAACCAATGGCGTTCTCAGACAGACAAAGGTGCTCCACTGCGGGGAGCTTTGGCAGCTGACGCAGACACACCAGGTGGTTACGGTGCAGGTTTAACACTCTGCACCTGCTCATGGCAAACACAAATACTGCTTAACTTTTTGTTTCGTGCCAAACAGTACAGCACAGACAAGCATACTCAGAAAGAAACAAAAGAAAAAAGGTAAGAAAACACTAATTAGCACACAAACAGTCCCATCACAGGCTGAACAGAAGAAATATTACATAACCTTCACTTATTTGTTCAAAAGCACTGAGCTACTATCTTTAAATAACATAATATTAAAAAGTGCAATGTGAGTTTCAGAAGCTGACTTCAACACTAAACCCATGTGGCCAACGTTATAAAAACAATGATGATTAATTATAGAATATAATATTGTTTGACAGGACATTTGTCTTCATTTTTAACAGCTAAATGGATTTAATAAAGCTATAATGAATGCTGTAGTAATGTCAGTCAGATTAATTTCAGTCTATAATATA
>NW_024582399.1:693142-694953 GCF_018398535.1 Haplochromis burtoni
GTGTGTGTGTGTGTGTGTGTGTGTGTGTGTGTAACCATTTGGAATTTCACAGTATGTAATATTCATAGTTCCTCCAGGGAGCTGTTCCAGATGAGGGCGTTGTGCTGCAGCTTGGGTGTCATTTCATACCTTGGCAGACGTACAGAACTCAGGCTGGTGAGGGAGTTGTCAATCAGTTGAAGTTTCTCCACTCGGATCAACCGGCGGAGGATTCGGAGGAAATTTTCTTGCTGGAAGGGATCACCCAAGTCCTGATAGGACAAATTTAACTCCTGAGAAGAGACAGGTGGTAGAGGTGTCAGAAGCAATCTTTGTTGCCCTCTCCTCCTCTTCTTCTCAGTTTGCACCTTCACTTCTTTCCTTTCCGCAGCTATGTCTTTGCTCTTCTGTGCTATATATGACATCTTTAACATCACACACCCACACATATCCTGCATGCTAGCTTACCAGACAGTTTTCCCAGTTCTCTTGAAGCCTCTCCTCCCATCTCTGTCCTTGTTCCTCTCTTCTCCTGCTCCTCCCTCTCTCCAAACAGATGCCACCCCTCTCTTTTAGATGTAACTCATCTTCTGATGGCCCTTTGATTATAATGTAAAAAAATTTTTAAAAGTCTTTAACAATCTTCACATTATTATTCATCTGGTGAAGAAGCTAAATTAAGAGACTCGCAAGTAATGAAAGCAACACAAAAATGGCAGCGACACAGCTTCTTTAGAGGTTTTCTAAAACGGTTCATGAGCTAGAAAACTACAATTTATTTTCTATTGCTCTGGTTAGGTTACTGAGGTGGTTTTCTCACATCAGCCACACACCTTCTCTAACCCTGGGGCACGTCAGCTGGTCACCTGTGACATCACACTGCTCCAGGCCATGCCACAATGCAAACTGGAACCGACTTGATGGAAGCTGATGAGAAAAGATGAAGAGGAGAACAGGGTGACAGACGAGATACACAAGAAATATGTTACTATCTGACCACTTCATTAGGTACACCTGTTCATCTGCTTGTTAATGCAAATAGCTAATCAGCCAATCACATGGCAGCATTTAGTTATGTAGAAATGGTCGAGACAACCTGCAGAAGTTCAAACAGAGCATCAGAATTACAAAGAAAGGTGATTTATTGACTTTAAAAGTGGCATAGTTGTTGGTACCAAATGGGCTGCTCTGGGATTTTCAACACAACAATCTCTAGTTTACAGAGAATGAACTGAGAATTAATACATATCCAGTTAGCACCATTTCTTTGCCTTGCTGATTTCAGAATTAAGAAGAGAATAGCCAGGCTGCTTTGAGCTGATAGAAAGGCAACAGTAACCCAAATAACCACTTTTTAAAGCCAAAATACTGAAACTGAAACTGAGGCAGATACTGATGTTGACATGGGTTCACCAAAACTGGACAGCAGCAGATTGTCAAAATGTTGCCTGACAAGTCTTAATTTCTGCTTCAACGTCAAGATCATAGAACCACAATTTGGTGTGAATGATGTAGAAGCATGGAACCATCATGCATTGTATCAACAATTCAGGCTCCTGTTGCTGGTGGTGTAATGTGGGAAATACTTTATTAGCACACTTTAGGCCCCTTAAACTGAGCATCATTTAAACATCACAACCTACCTGTTATATTCTCTCTTATAACTTAACTGGTAAGTAACGACGCCTTCTTTAGTTGTAGTAATTGACTTTTAATAACCAGTCTAAGGAAAGGCGCAGGCATATCAATGCGCACATACACCACACTTTGTGTTCTCTACTTTGTAACAGAAAGTAGTACCACAAACTATAAACTGATTTTACTAAATACAT
>NW_024582399.1:703310-719863 GCF_018398535.1 Haplochromis burtoni
TTTTAATAACCAGTCTAAGGAAAGGCGCAGGCATATCAATGCGCACATACACCACACTTTGTGTTCTCTACTTTGTAACAGAAAGTAGTACCACAAACTATAAACTGATTTTACTAAATACATAACACTACCTGACCATTGTTGTTGACCATGCCTTTGTAACCATTGTGTACCAATCTTCTGATGGCTGCTCACTGTACTCACATGGCCTCCATAATCTCCACATCTCACTCCAATAGAGCACCACTGGGCTATGATAGAATGGGAGATTCTCATCATGGATACGCGGCCGACAAATCTGCAGAAACTCTCAGAAAATTTGGTCAATATGTACCAAATTCTCTGAGAAGTGTTTCCAGCACCTTGTTGAATCTGCACCACGAAGGGAAAAGTCCAACCTGGTACGAGCAGGGTGTAACGCAGCTGTGGGGAATTCCAGGCCTCAAGGGCTGGTGTCCTGCAGGTTTTAGATCTCACCCTGGGTCAACACACCTGAATCAAATGATTAATTCATTACCAGGCCTCTGGAGAACTTCAAGACATGTTGAGGAGGTAATTTAGCCATTTGAATCAGCCGTGTTGGATCAAGGACACATCTAAAACCTGCAGGACACCGGCCCTTGAGGCCTGGAGTTCCCCCACCCCTGGTGTAATGCATGAAGTGGCCAGCGAGTGTAGATTTCCTTCCTTGATTAAATACGTAAATAAGTGCCATTCGTGAATGCACCATTCTGCCAAGTTTCAAAGCTATGATATCATCTGTGACACATATGCAGTCACAAATCTGCAGACACCTTTCAGTGAGGTGTGTTGTGCAAATGACACCAGCTATGAGCCATATTCTCCCCCCAAGTTTAATCACATTCCCCTCATTGATTGTCAAATTAATTTCAGCTTCAAGATCAGGACAGTCAAATAACTGACATGTCAATGGGCAAAAAGAGAGCGATACATGGGAATCGTTTAGAAGAACAGGAGACACAATTAAGTTTAATCTACCATGGTTGCCCATTAGTCCAACATAAACTTTATTCCCCGAGCATACAGAGAGCATGAAGCTAAAATCAGTGGCTCATTTATAAGACTATTAACCAATACTGCTACCTGTGAAGGTCGACAAGAGCCGCTACAGTTTTATTATCCTGTAATGACACCTTGTCTTGCTGACATCATCCTTCTCTTTCCTCTCTTTACGTATCAGTGCATGCATTCTTTCCCCAGTTTAGCCCTACCCCCCGTCTACAGGGCTGTGTATCACATCAACTGTATAAAATCAAATAGCAGCTGTTGCTCATAGTTTCATTAGTGAGTCTGTGAATCTCCTTTCATCTTCTAATGATAAACATTAAAATATTTTCCATTTATGCATTTTTTTCCTCAAATGAAGACTATTTAAAAGTCATCTTGGGATATTTATGCAAATATTTATCATATCAAATGAAAAGTTATGATCCTATGTTGACTGTTTTTGGGATGCAGCAGCCTTGACCTTATCAACCCTTTTATACTCATCCTGTTCACTCTTACTGTGTAACTCTCCACTCCCTCCGCCTGGTAATCTAGACACAGGAATGACCCAAATCCAGCTAACTGTTGCTCCTCCTTTTCCAGACTCTCCAGTGTAAATGTTTTCTTAAAGGTTTCTGAACAGTGTGGGAGACAATAATGGATGTAATCTAAATGGGAAGTGCGTATGATTCATTCCCTTATACAGTCTTTATATCACAATATATGACAACATCTAAATACATTAATAATTTTTAAAAAAAGCATCCCTGTCTCTACTAAAACAGGAGCATTAGTCAGTCATGCACGCAGCTCAAACCAGAAGGCCTTTTTCTTTTGCAAATAATTATTTAGAGATGCTATTTTGCTGCAGGATTTTAAGCAAAACACTTTGAAGTTGTTTAAGACATGACATACAGAGGGGTTTCTTTTTTTTTCAGCCCAAGTGGGAGAACTCTGCATGGAACATAAGAAGGATTAGGTGAGGAGTGATTCCCCCCCCATCTTTCTTAAATCACATATCAGCGAGAGTAAGAGAGTGAGTGAGAAAACACTCTGCACAGCAGTCTAGGCGAGAGGCCAGTGGCTCGAGGGTAAAAGAGCGAGTGCAGAGAACAGACTGAGAATATTATTCAGCTCAGAGATGGCTAAAAGAGAGAGGGAGACGGGATGAAGGCTGTTTAAGATGAAGGAAGGAGGAGGCAAAGGAGAATTTGTGAGGGAAGGGTAATCACAGGTTTATCCAGTGTGTGCGTGTCACTTACGGGTGTAGATACTAGTCCAGAGTCAGGACTTTGGTCCACAGACAGAGGTGTGCCTGTAACCCTGAATTCAGAGCCATGGGATGAGTGGGATTTGGGGAAACTGCCAGTGAGTGTGTTCACACCTGAAGAGCTGAGAAAAGGGGGAGAAAAAAAATAAAAAGAGAGACAATAATTATCTCATCTTCCATCCCTGTTTGAAGTGGAGCTGTTCTTTGGTAATGTAATCCCTGGTGTGTGCTAAAACCCTGACCACCGACCGAGTGGTTAGGGTTACACTGAACTGGGCCCGACAATGCAGATTAGGACCCGTTGCCATAGCTCCAGAGGACACCTGAGCAGGTGCTATTAGGTTATCATAATCTGTGTCGGCAGGGGGTAGCTGGACCCTCTATAATTGATACTGCATGCCCTGTGGCGGTGTGCTAAATAGTTATCATACAAAAGAACTGCGTAGATGATACTATATTTATTTATTTATATTTAATTAAATATATATAAATTAAAGGATTTTTAAATGTTATACCTATGTTTTAAGCTAAATTGGCTTCGTTTTTTTCGTACATATTCGAGGTCCAATAAAAAATATAGAGAGCAAATAAACCGAGGGTAGTAATAGAGACTATTACTGTGATGAACTAAATGAAATGCCAGGCAGAGGTAAGACGACTGTTAAGGATATTATCTCAAATTTTCGAGTTACTGACTTCAGTCTAAATTTCGACGACTTTTTTTTAAATTTTATTGTTATTATATTTTATTTTTTCAGAAGAAACAAGCTTCCACATTTCATTGTAGCCATTTGGTTATGTCACTGAGGGCTAAAGCCTTCAAGTGTTAGCAATGGCATTAATGAAGGTTTCTCCCTATTTAGGTAGAAAACCTTAATTAATGGGCAAATTATTTCACATCACACAAGGTGCACTGAATGAAAAAGCTACACTGACGGGCGTCACAGAGTGAAGCTGGTGTCTGTCATGCAGACATAGCTGATTCGCCTTACCTTTCTGACATGTCCCAAGAGCCTTGTGATGAATTTTCCCGGCCTTCTTTAGCACATTGCGGACGGCTCGCTGTAGCCCTGCAGCCCCGTGGCTGTTACCCATGGAGCCCGCCGTGTTTGTTAGGATTCACCCAGCGAGAGTTGACCGTCCTGCTGGCCGGCTGTGGCTCTGCAGAGAGAGACTGACAGCAGTGTGGGCCCAGAGCCGGAGCTGCCAAGGGCGCTGCTCAGGCTTATCACTCAGGACAGGTAGAAATTAGAGCAGAGTGCGCGTGAGGGCCGCACCACGCGCTCGTGAAGCTGTTATTCAAAGTTCAAATGGATTGTGACAGCTAGTATAACGAAGGCTTTTCAAAAGTGACAAAATCACAAATGAGCCTGCTGAAACGCAAGTTTTTGTCAGAAAAATGTGACCTAGTGATCTCTAGTTCTTTCTTTCGTCTTTTTTTGCCACACAGCCTCCTCCTCTCGTTTTCTCAAGCAAATGCCTGCCCAAGCAATACCTCGACATATAACTATTTACAAAGTGTGTCAACTCTAAGGCAGTTTACATATGTGTGTAAATTACTGTTAATGTTCACTCGGTATTGTAAACCTTTTGGAAGGCTGACCATGCATTGCATTTTGTGAGTTCAATTGTAGCCACAAACATGATTATTATCCCTCCTGCTGCTGGCACACATCAGTGGAATAAATCTATAAAGCCAGACCAAACAATAAAACGAAATTCTCAAAAACAAATTACTTTGCATCTCTGCAAGTATTTAACCAGCAACTGTCCAAATAGACAGCAGCTAGAGAAAAGTCTTTGTATTTTCTTGTAGTTTCTGTACACTATGGGGCAGAAGAGGTAAGAGAGGAGCACACAATGAAGGTATATGGAGCAGATATCATCGCTGCTCGTTTAAGACGTTTAGATTAAGAATACCTTCTTAAACCCGTGGACTATTGTTTCTCCATAGTTTATCTTATTGAGTTTAACATTTAATAGTGAATCTCACTTCTCACAGTTAAGTGAAAACACTAGGAACTACTCAGCAGTGTGGAAATGAGTCCTTGTAACTTTGCATAGAGCTTTGGCTTATTGTTAGCTGATTTAGTGCTTCCGATGGACAGACTCATTATATGATAATCTTCCTAAATAACTTTAAGAAAGCCAACTTCATTTTGTGTGGCAAACGTAACAAAAGATGTGCACATAAATATTACATATAAACACATTACATATAAACAAAAGGAAAATATTTTTTAATCAGGATTCTTTTATTCTATTTCAGATATATTAAAATACCGACAGTTTCCTGAGTACCTGATCGTGATCATGACCAGCAGCATGACCAGAGCACAGGTCTCACTCCCTTCACCAGCTACATGATCTGCGTGCATGTGTGTTCAGGAGGGTTATGCAGGCTTGAAATAATTCCAAGATGCCTTTGCTGGAAAACGACTGGCTAAACTCCAAAGGCTTCAATGGCTAAAGCATTGCGTGTTTATCATTCACTCACTCGTTTCTTAAAAGACACAGCTGGAGCTGGTTTGGCGCATTAGTGGTTATGCAGCTTTAGAATTAGGGAAAGGCCTGTTGTTTACAATCTGCATAAGCTGTCGTGTCCTTGAATTAAAAGTGCGTTTAACTTTTGGTAACACTTTATAACACCGCCCACGATGAAAGTCGTAATTCCCCAGCACCTAAATCAGATTTCAACATTTTTAATATAATATAGTTATATTTACATGCAAGTACATTCGAATAAGGAGCTAAGAAATCATGTTTTTGCTGGAAACAAATAAACAATTATACTGTAAGTAAATTTAAGCACTGCATAATTTCCTGGTAATTTAGTGGAAATTAACATACATATGTACATTGCACATTTTGGGGTGTGGGCTGTATCATGGAGTGGCTTAACCTGCTTAACTATTATTACAGGAGAGGAGACACACATTATACTCCAAGTAATTTTATTACACCTTGAGTAAAAATGGACAATTGAATAATAGAGAAATCAATTATGCACATCAATTTAATAAATATCAAATAAGAATATATAAAAAAGTAAAGATGTAAAAATGTAAGTTTAAGCCACTCCAAGGTAACAAGGGGAAACTGTTTGTTTTTCCACAAAATTACCAAGAAAATAGACAGTACTTAAAATTATTGATGCAGTCCTTAAAATGACTCCTTAAATTTACTTACAGTATTATTATTTAAACCTTTAAAAAAAGCATGTTAATATATTTACATTTCATTTTAAAATTAAAATGGACTAAAATTCCATTTAATTACACCCTTAGTTGCATGATGTATTATAAAGTGGTACCTACCTTTAAAAAAAACAAGACAGCAAACAACCTCTACACACAAAGAAAGTGGTACATTTTAATGGGAACACATTCATGTTTTTATTGAATAAAATACTCAATACAGCTGGTGTTACTGTTTCTCCCTGTATGTACATCCAAAGCAGTGCAGCAGATCTTGTTCAGCGCACCTGCATGCTCCAGTCACTCTCTAAAGCAACCGCTTTAGCAAGCTTTAAGACGCCCAGCTGGGTCTTAATCAACCACTCTGATGTGATAAGGCATATTAGTTCATTAGCAGTGTAGCCATGTGCCTACAGTGTAAAAATGTCTCAATACTGTCTGGAACAGATATATTACTAAGATTTATCATATAAGGACAAAGTGTTTGCACATGTTTATTCTGCAATAAATATTGAGCATATATATATGTATATAGAACACAATGTCAAATGTACAGGGATGTAAGTTAAAGTAAATATTTCCAAAGAGGAAGGGTTTTGTGCATTTTGTGGGCATGAGTGTGAGTGAGTATTAAGCTGCTGAACTTAAAAGGGTTGTGCACGAATTACATCCCAGGTGTACTTCCAGCTCACATACATACAAACCCTACTTTACTAGAGAATATTTACAGCTTCCTCTTTCTGTACGTCTCTATCCAGGAATTTAAAGCTCCCAGTATCAAAACACAGCCACGTAACGTGTCAAATGTCATGTTTCAATATATAATATATCATATAATATTCAGCTTATAGATCTATTTTTTTTTCCATAAAGAGTATAAAACACAGCTGAAGATGGTGACACAAGATAGGTAGCATTTATGACGTCAGGATCTGATTGGCTGAGACTGTGTGACCTCATGTCACAGTTACATGGAGTCAAAGTCATGGTCGTTGGGATCGATGATCTCAGGAGTCATGACTCTGCCCATGAAGAGGATAGACCCTGGAGGAAGACAAAAACAAAAACGTATCCCTTATATGTACCAGCTTACTTAAAATATGTATTTTGTAGGTGATGCATAGACGCACAAACCACAGATTACTTGTATTTTCACACACAGAGATTCACGCACCTGTTCTCCTGTTTCTGATAATGAAGAAGAATGGGTGATCAGCCATGACCTGTGGGTACAGGACCAGAGTCCTGGTCAGGGCAATCATTCCTAAGAAACGGGGGGGGGGAAGAAACATCAACATTTATTCACAACAAAATGCCATGCATTTAGTCATGTGTGGACTAAAACACAAAAATCTACCTGAACCAACAGCTCCCTCTGCCCCCTCCTCTGTCACCTCCAGGTAGGCCTTCTGCACCGCTTTCCCAATGTACAGATCCTCAACATCTGGATAATGTACACAGAAAAAACACAGCACTTTATAAGATGTATGCATATCTATGCTGAGGTCTAGAATATATCCTGTTACTGACTGAATCAGGATTGCAAGCCAAACATCTGGGTCACATCAAGTCACAAGCATTGGTTAGAAACTATTCTTTAGCCAATGATTGCTTTTTAACACTGCCCCCAGTTATCTACCAGCCTGTCTGAACAGAACGTGTCCTCTGAGTAGATATTTGGCTGAGGAAGTGTTAGCAAGCGCAAGATGTGCCCGAATTCAGTACTGCCTACTCTGTTTCACTATACATCACCAACTCCACCTGATAAGAACAAGCGGTCTTGAGCTAGATTGATAATCCTGAGGGAAACTGACATTATAAAGTTGTTTCAAATAATAAGTAGTTATCAGTTTAGCTGAATATTACTTATGTGTCCACGTTATTTACCCTGACATATTTATGTCCCTATTTCTTTGCCTCTGTGGATCTACCTGTCTCACTCTGTGCATCTATTTTTAACAGATGACGTGACAGCTCTGACCTGCCCACTCAGTGCCAGTTACCTTGGTTACCTTGGAAAGTACTGAAGGCTATTTCACTGCTCCCCAGAAGAACAAGTAAATGTTACATGTTAAATGTAACATTTACTTGTTAAATGTTACATACTGAAGCGTTTTAGAAGTTTATGCGCTTCATTTTTATGCCTCACCTGTCATGGCAGAGAGATCAGCATTGTTGGTGAAGATGTTCTTTATTCCCAGTTCCTGCAGAGTGTCCTTCAGATCGATCTTCTGCTCCACCTTAAACCTGAACAGGTGACGTTTGACTTAGAGTTGAGTTTGGGATTCAAAAAGGGGACTATATAATGTAAATGGTCTAAAGGCGCAAAGGTGACAGATGAAGCTAGCGAAACATACCACAACATAAGTGAGAGGTGGTGAGTGGACTTGCACATATATAAAAGTCTCACCTCGGTAGGTAGACTTCCACCTTCTGTCGTTTGACATTGTTAGCCCACTCCTCCAGCAGCGGCGCTTTAATGATGGGCTCCAGGGAGGCCAGAGGCACTTCCTGCCGAGGAAGAACGATCATCATGGACATGTCCTCTCCCTCGTAGGGCATTTCCAACACCTGGTACACACCGCCGGCCTCCTGTGAGCCGTCACTGAATTCGCCTGATAGGGAGGAAACATACAAATCTGTGGGTATTGATGGATATATGCGAAAGCTTGCACGCTCATATTGTATGTGCTGGTGGCCCCCTGTAATGGGTTTGTGAAGTTCACTGAGGAGGAACATTTACAAATGGAAGCACGCTGAGGCGCAATGATTGGCTGTATTGATTACAGAGTGCGTGTGGTCATTTCCCCCAATGCTTTAATTAAAAACCACTGACGCTTAACTTCAAAGGCTTTGCTTACACTTTGTGTGAAAATGGATTACATCCATTGTATACTGTATGTAGTCGCCTAGTACTAACAGCACCCTGTTGAAAGCCCAAGAAAAATTCAGTTATGCAGTGAAAGTGAGTGTGTTTGACTATGTCTTTCAGTTAAATGCCCCCCCCCCCGCCGCACAAATATGATCATGACTTTCTGCAGGTGGAAATTAAACCAAGTAAGCCTGTAAAGTATAGCGGTAAAAAACAATAGTGAAACAAAAACACCTCAGTTTATATCAATAAAGATGTGTAGCTGCATAGCAGAGACCACCCTCACTAACTTCTAATGCACACCCAGTCATTTTGTTTCATAAGCCTTAAATATGACAGAAACTGGCTTCAGGGGTAATTCCTAGTAGGCTTTTAAGGGGTAAAGAGTTCAATCTGAACATGCTGCTTAGATTTTGGAGTATAAGATAAAGTCTATGAAGAATTTGATCCCATTCTTTGCACACAAATCTTCTTTTGAAGCTGCTTTAAAGGGGAAAATTACAACAAAAAGACTGAACACCCTTCATTAAGTGAGCATTCTTGCTGTTAGGGAAGCAGCCACGCAGCAGATAATGTGGCCTCCCGAAACATTTTACTTAACCAATATGATTTCGCTTCATAATGCACAATCACACTCTGTGGATCGTGCTGCAGAAAGCAACCATTTCCCTAAGGACCTGTCCTTGTTTTGCAGCTCTCAAATATGCCATATCCACACCCATCCACACATGCACAAATTTCCTTGATCCTGTGTATGTGAGCATGTGTGAATGTAGGTGTGCGCGAGCATCCTCGCTGCAGTCGTACACAGACGGGACCAAAATAACTGAAATGCACCAGCGTTTGCAGCAGAGCCATAAGACTGTGATGCGACTGTTTTTGGCAGTACGGCAGACTAAGAAAGATGCGGAAGAAACAGATGAGAGTCAGTCACATGTAACAGCACAGCAGACAAACTGCAGGGTTCTGTGCAGTATTGCATCTCCCAGCAAAACAGAAATTTACCGTGTATAGTACATCTAAGCTCTGGAACTTAAAGACAGCATAGATCCAGAGAATAAACCAATGGCACCTACGTCGATTTAGTTACATAATAACTAAACTGTAACATCACAACTTGGTTACAAAAAAATTACTACTGCATTGTGCAAAACAGTGTGCATGTTGCAACATAATGACAAAGACTTAATAACAGAAGTCAAAAAGTCTAATCAGATTTCTGCAGATCATTACATTTAAGCAAAAAAAAAACAAAAAACAAAAAAAGGAATATAAAAGTTTGGGTTGCTTTAATGGTATTAGAACTAGACACAGATAAAACATCCTCCAGAGGCTAACAGAAAAGAAAAAAGGACATATGCTGAACAACAAAAAAAAAAGAAAAAGAAAAAGAAAAGAAATCAACACACTTAAAAAGAAAACAAAGCAAAAGCCTCCCTTTATTTGTACCTTCAAAACTAATATAGTAGCGCACAGCTTAGCACAGACTGTGACAATTAAGTGCTGATATTTCTGACACGAAAAGCTTTCAAAACCTCCACTAAGTTGAAAAGACGTACCAGCGGTGTCTGTGCGAGTGAACAGAATTTTAACCGAGCTGAAAACAGGAGCCTATTTCAGGGAATAACACTCGACATGACATACGAATATTTTACAACAAAGATTAACATTTTAAATAACCTCAGGAAATATGAGCTGAAAATCAAGGCCTGCGGAGAAAATGCCACGAGTACAAATCTAAAACTGCAAACATACACACACACTGTTCTTTCCTACCATAGTAGAAGTCTCCCTGCTGGTACATCATGAGTGTCTGGACTTCAGAGCCGTCATCTCTGCTGAAGGAAAAGGTCCTGGTGTTCTCCGGCCTGAACTGGTTTTTCCAGGAGCCTCTGAAATAAACTGCGTTCACCAGGGTCAGACGGGTCACGCTGCTGAAGTCATCGGCTGAGAGCAGAGCCCGGATTTTACCTGGAGGGAGAGATTTGTACGGTTTGTTTAAAACACCTTGGTTTCCAATAGCACTAAGACAGCCCCCTACTGAGGTGGTTTTTAGCATGTGGATGCAATTACATAAAAACCAAGGTGTTGCAACTGCTTTGACAATGTACCATGTCAGCAGCTCATAATTGGATTGTTGTTGTCTGAAGAAGAAGGTGCACGCATACACCATGCTCTTGGTTAGCAACGTGCATGGAGGCTACTACCATTGCTGTATGTTTAAATCCATTACTCCAGACTCCTAAATATCAGGCAGATTTTAACAGAGGATAGCTGTATATCTATCAGTATGCATTCATTCAGTCTCTTTAACAGCATCCCCACTTTTTCCCCTCTCTCTGTAACTTACTGTCGGTGTGATTCTCCACCCATTTGTTGATCTGCTCAGCCACGGCAGACGATTCGCTGAAGTCAACCGTTTCCACGTCAGCTCGGAAGTACTTCTTCATCAAATGCAGAAACTCTGGGTTAAAGGTGACATCTTCCTGCAAAAACAGGCTGTTGGCAAATCGGATCACATAGTGGCTGTCATCATCCAACAGGGCCGCTGTCAGGTTCTGGAGCAAGGAGAACTCGACACCTGGAGAACAAAAGGACAGACACACGTTCTTACTTTAGACATTATTTAAAAGCTTTGAGCATCACATGTGCTGTTATACAAGATCATTTGAAAAAATACATATTCTAAAAATCCAAGATTTTTTAAAATTTGTCCGACCCACAGAGGGCAGATTTCCTCTTTGCACCAGTCCATCTTAAAAACGCTTCATCACAGAGAAAATGGAGGCATTTTAAAAATCTTTTTACCAACAACGGTTCCTGTGAGTTACACTACAAAACCTTATTTATTTTAAATGCGATGTCTGAAGGTCCACAGATCATAGCCTATCAATATCACTTCATCTCTTGTGTCCAGGTCCTCTGAATCTTTTAATTCTATTATGTACTATAACGAATAAAACCCCCAAATTATTTTATCTTATTTTGACAAATTTTCTCCTTAAATTATTGATCCAATCTTTCCGGTGAACCTCTCCCCATCCCCCACCCAGGGGAGGCTATGACTCAGTCGGTGGAGCGGGTCGTCTACTATTTGGAAGGTCAGTGGTTTGATCCATGCCTTCTCCAGCAACGCGATAGATTAGCGACCTGTCCAGGGTGTACCCCGCCTCTCGCCCTATGACAGGTGGGACAGGCTCCAGCCTTCCCCTGTGACCCTGAATTGGATAAGCGGAAGAAAATGGATGGATGGACGGGAAGACACTGAACCCAGAGTTACCTCCGATCCATCCATCAGAGTGCAAATGAATGTTAGGTTCAAAGAACGCATAAATGGTTGACTGAGGCTTGTAGTAAGAGCTTTGAGTGGTAACATAGAGTAAAAAAACAACTTCAGCTTATAAATAATATTCTATTCTATAATATATTATTTTTGCACCATAGCAATAGATATACAATACAATATCTAACTGTTTCAATCGTTCATGTGTATAAAGGTGTATAAGAGAAGGAGAGCCCCTGAATCCTACTCCTCTTGTGTAAAGAAATACATTTGCATTTGTTGTGTCAAAGACTCATCTCCACTCACTTACTCCTGACCTTGACGTGTGTGTGAACTGCTGCTTATAAACACGTTTCACCTGGCAGCAGATGGCTGAATCCGACAGCCTGTCGTATCTCCTCTAGTGAAGCCCCCCTGGCTCCCAGCTCCACCATGCCCAGGGCCACGGCCACGCTCAGTGGGGAGAAAATGATGTTGTCTTGACCCCCTGCTGCCTGCAGCCTTTGGTACAGTCTGACCGAGAACTCTGATGTAGTGTCCTCTGGAATGTCCGCCGCACGGCAACCGTAGCCCGGCAACAGGATGGAGAGGAGGAGGAGCGGGGACAAAACGTCCAGGATCAACATCGCAGCACAGACCACAGAGAGCTGAGTGAAAGAGGGCGGGTATGCAGTGGATTGAAAGAAAAAGAAAGATGAGAAATTTATTATGAAGATTGAGAGAACGGTGGGATAAGAGGAGCAAGGTAGAAGGAAAAAAGAAGGAGAGGCAATTAAGTTGAACAATATGTTTGAAATATAGATGGAGAGAGCCAAAGATATATGGAAGGATGGAAAAAAGGAGGATGCAGACATATAGATGAGAGAAAATTATTAGGAATAAGAAATGTGGTCAAAAGTAGAGTTTAGATGGGACAGAGAGGCAAAGGTAGAGACAACAACACGCAGGAGAGATAATGTGATAAAGCAAAAAAGATTATTGAGCGGGGGAGATGAAGGACAAGAGGATTTTTGGAAGAGACAGACAGAGATGAAAGACACAGTAGAGATGTAGGATGATGAATAGGGCGAGAGAGAGTTAGAAAACATCTGTCAATCAACCAGTCTGCCCATTTTAATTTTACGGGGGAATAAAAAACAAATACATGTATACAAATACTCACTGTGCCAAATTCCCTCCTCCTTAAATCACAGTAAAGTACTGTCAGCTAGACATCGCATGCACTGTAATCTACAAAAACACTTCCTTACTCTAGAAAAATGTTTTATACTATGATGTTACTGTAACATTCAGTGTAACAGTCAGAGCTGAGGTGCTACAGGAAGTTTATACCTGCTTCTAAATTAAATCGACCAAAAGCGCTATAAGAGGCAGTAGGACTCTTGCAAAGGTAATGTATCATTATCCTAAGATGTACAGTAGATATCATGATGTTCAGTGTTACATGGTAGCAGAAGTCATCCGAGAAATGGAAAAATACTGTTAAAATGTATGAAAAAGAACGAAAGAGGCCATGACACATACAGTACATGTGTGAAGCTGACTACAGTGAGTACTGCTATTCAGAGCACATCCACTAAATGAACTTCTAAATATTTCATGGCCATTCTTATCATCTTGAGTAAAATCAGCTTCTTTCCTTTAAAACATGCTTTGCACTGTGCGTTTTGAAGGTTTCTGATGTGAACGGGCAATTTTCCTTCCGTTTGTGGAGAGTAAGTGACTTGGAAAAAGGCCTTTACCTTCCCCCCATCCTCCATCCTTCCCCTTATCTTGCCATGCCAACAGTTCTGGCCCTCTTTTCCCCTCCTGCTCTTATCCATATTTAATCCTGTCCTCACCACTCCTTTCCTCTCTCCCTCTCTCTTTACATCCCCAGATTGATGGGGAGTATGCGCACACACACACACACACACACACACACACACACACACACACTAACTGTGGCGCTCTTGTTGCCAAGCAACATTGTTTTTTGCTGGCCAAACAGAAAAAAAAAATCGAGTGATCATTTCCATAAACATGGAGGAAGTTATCAGGTGCAGGGCGCGTGAGATAGAGAGCATTTGTTTTGCTGTTTGTCTCTCTGTTGTGCTGTTACTATTATAGGTTGTATAAAGGGTTCAATTAGCAGCCCGGCTGGAATCTGCTGGCTGCACATGCGAGATGGCAGGTGTTGGTGGTGACAATGTACCTGAGTGTCAACAGCATAAACAATGGGCAGCAGCCAGAAAATTAGTGCCCCACTCTGCTGTGTCCTGTTCTTTCCTCTTCTCTGCTCTGGCATGTGGCAAACAATCTACCTTCCTGAAATGAACCGGTCCAGCCCTGCTACACTGTTATATGCACTTTACTGTATCTGCTGCATGCTTCATGTACCACTGTCCTCCACTGTGATCCAACAGCTACCTGATCACAGTGGATCAACATGTTCCTGTAATACTATTTCTTTTACTCACAATCTGAAGGTAAAAACAGCTCACAGAGGGGGAAAAGGAAAAAAAGTAACTTTTCTTTGGTTTAGAAAAATAAAAAGAACACAAGCGTTCTTTTAAAAGATTTAAACCATCAAAAGAAGAAAGAGGCAGAGAAGAGAGTGAGTTTCACAGAAAAGGAAAATCAGAGAGTACTGAAAGACTTAAATAATGGAAATAAATGAACAAAAATTGCGAGCCTCAACCTTCAAGTAACACCCCAGATTAAACCAGTACAGTTGAACGGGCCTGCTTATATTTTACACCGTACTGTTGCTCTCATTCCTGCTGCAAACTGCACACCACCACATGTCACTTCCTTCTCAGGTGACACTTCTCAGATGACAGTCGAGAACTTGTCTTGTACTCTGGCATTGCAGGGACCATGAAGCCTGGTGGATTTGCATCCATCAGTCTGAGCAAATGGAAATTTATTTGACTTTCCAATTTTCCTTCACACGCAGTCACCTCCAGAATCCCTTGTCACTTACACTTTGCTCTCCATGTAACCAAGTAATACACTCAGGGGAGACTTTATTAGGTACACCTGTTCAGCCAATCACATGGCAGCAACTCAATGCATTTAGGCATGCAGACACAATATTAATTGGTTAGGTGTTTGCAGTTTTAGTATACAATCTGATTGCCTTGATCATATTTAAAATATCACAGTTGCCAGCTGAGAGTCAATGAATTAACCATTAGCTGACCCTAAAAAGACACTGCTGATTGCCTGTGTAACCAAAGCCTAATACAGCTCATTATAGTGTCCCAACGCTCCCAAACCTATTAAAAACCCATCAACGAGCCACACAATCATATCCAGTAACATGCTGCTTCACTAAAGTCAACATGGACACTGTTGCTTACTTATTTTGTCTCAATACCACACGCACTGTCACCCTAGAGCAAGAAACACATATTAGTCCACAGCTAAAAATAGTCCCCAGCCGATTCACAATTTACTCCTATTTAAGCAACCTTTGCCCAGCGGGTTTGAAGAATGTGACTTTTTGCTTTTTGTTTTACATTTTCAGTTAAAACGAATGTGCTCCAGGCCGACATGCACACTGACATGCTGTTGGTTTGTGTGCTTTCATTGGATTTGGTGACAGTGACTCTACCATTATCCTTTAATGTTTTCATTCATTATGGTCAACAAATGCAGAGTGAAAACACCAAAATGTGAAAAGAAATAAATGCATTAAACTAGCTGTATATAAACGGTGGGTACGGCCTTGAACATCAACTTCAAATAGACTTAAAAAAAAAAAAAAGATTAAATGACTCCTTGAAGGCTCGACGCTGATGTATTTTGTTAATTACACCATTCGTTACATGCACACCTGTTCTCAGATATCATGCTGTAAGTCTGACACTACAGAGAGCAGAGAAGTCCAGAGAAAGTATAAGGGGCCGAGGGAAAGGAGGGGGCGGCTGGCACAGATGTAAATGGAGATAA
Source organism: Haplochromis burtoni (assembly GCF_018398535.1). Classification (NCBI taxonomy): domain Eukaryota; kingdom Metazoa; phylum Chordata; class Actinopteri; order Cichliformes; family Cichlidae; genus Haplochromis; species Haplochromis burtoni. The sequence continues at coordinate 718,877 of NW_024582399.1, forward strand.
TGTTCCTGACCTTCTGAGCTGTGGGAGCTGAACTTTCCTCAGACAGTCAGCCTTGTTTTCTGTAAGGAAAGATCCAGCCATGCAGTAAAGTCGGGGAAAGCAGTGTAGAGTGCAATTGTGCGCGCACCTCATTGTGTGTGTGTCTGCATACAAGTGTGCATGTGTGAGTGGATAATAACACCATGGGTGGCTGGCTTTTTACTTGTAACATCGACACCATTCTGACCTTTTTCGGCTGAGGATCCCACACTCTTCCATTTTAACCACTGACAACTATGAGACCAACTTCGGCGCTGATCTTCTCAAGTGGGTCTCCCAGTATGCCACCCAGGTAATCCAGGAAAGACAACACCCAGCTACACATAATGTCCTCTCGTGACTGAAAGAACCTAATATGTCAGAAAATCCTTTATGGTTTAAGTTGCAAGACTTTAATCCTGATAACTGAATGAATTCTGTGCAATTAAACTCGGTGGCCTTTAAAGGCAGCCTTTAATCTCTCAGTGTAATCCTAATTCTCAGACAAAACAGATCGGCAGTTGACATTTCCACAATTAAAGCATGACGTCACCCAAAATCACAGCACGTAGGTTAATCCTTACTGCCATTTAAACCCAACACCTTGAGGTGGCACGCTTCGGAGACCGGAGGAATTTATTAAACATGAACATCCTCATTCACTGTTCAAATCCACACACACACACACACGTTTCCACATGCAATTCCAAGACAAGGTTTCTACGGCAACTACAAGTGATGGACATTTTTTTTTCTCTACCCTCTCTTTCTCCTTCTGTTTAGGCAGATATACATTTTATGAATCTGTTCAACAATTTCGATCTTCACTAACCTCGTCTCTTTGCAAGAACTCTGCGCACCAGTTACAGTTCTGTCACGTAAAACTGTTTGGTACAAACTAGAGATGGACCGATCCGATATTACGTATCGGTATCGGTCCGATACTGACCTAAATTACTGGATCGGATA
>NW_024582399.1:721716-723710 GCF_018398535.1 Haplochromis burtoni
GGTTGTGTAAAGCACTTTGGGGTCCTTAGGGACTAGTAAAAGCGCTATACAAATACAGGCCATTTCACCATGAATATGTTTAACTTATAAAGGCCTTTGCAGTATGGAGATAATGGCGTCTGATTATCATTCATGAATTTAAACTTTTCCCTAGAGGTGCCATAGAAGCTGCAGTTTACATGGATTTGAATTAAGCCAAATGCCAAAAGAAGCATGCATGCCCACATTAAAAACAATTACACTTCCATAGAACGGGCATCATCAATCTCGTGTCTCTGTGAGCGTCTATTTTGCCAGCTTAATGAGTACCTGTTGCTCAACCGCTCATGTGAAGAATCCCAAGGACAAGGAAATATTTACATAGGGAGGGCTGCAATAAAGCCCACTGCTGGTGGAGCCCATTGCAGTCAAAGAGCACTAAACTCCTGTGGTGAGGGAAGAGACTTCCATTACAGCGCACAATAAATTTCATCCAATTCATCAATCAAACTGTCTGGTCTGCTCACGCCCCCTGCTCCCATCTAACCAAGCAGCTAACTGCAGCTAAATGGCTGCAAAGATGTTATCTAAAGAAGCCCTTTCAGGGACCCAACCCTTCAAACCACAATCATCTTCCTTGCAAAAGTACATGCTCACCTCTGTTTACTTAAAATGAATGCAGCAGAAAATGTTAAAGCACTCACAAAAGAATAATGTGCAATGGATGAAACAAAACAGCAAAAATTTTATATGATGGGAGTTATTTAATATTCAAAGGAATGATAACACAAAAAGCTGCTACAATTTAATGACTCAGACTTCTTTTATCACCAGGTGGTATACATTAGTGGCAACATGATGCTAAAATGGGGTAAAGTAAAAGACAGTGACACAAACCAAATCACAAAAATCCCAGCTAACGTGCACAATATTTTAAATTAGATTTAGCTCAAATTAACAGGAACACTAAAATCCAAATAGCAGCTCGGTTCTATTCTGTGCAATTCTTTCGTTTAGCTTTTGAAACGGAGTGAAAAAAAAAAATCATCTTCTCTCCAACAACTTTGGGATTAACTCGTTTATAGCTTTTAATTTGGAAAGGGGCCATTTTAATGAATTAAGTTTTCTCAATCAAATGAAATTGTAATCGAGCATGAAATGTGTTACAGATTGTTATTCTTTCTGTAACTAAGAAGTGAACAGAAGATTTGTGCTGTATTACACAGGGATACAGAGGAGAGGAAAACTGTTTCCACAGGCTCAGGACTGATTACCTAAATCTGTCTGCTGCTTTTATAGCATTATTATTAGTGAAGGATGGGTTATGTATGATTGAGAGTGCAAGCCACAATGATGACACAGCAGTCGGTGCTGTAGCAACACCTTATTAGTCACTGTTATTTAGTAACTGTTAAACAAAGCTGATTGCACCTACTTATGCTTAAGTTTGGTTAAGCACCACTCTAATTCTGGCCTTGCAGTTCACAACCATTCCCGTGGTACTTTTGTTTGCCATGTGATTGAATGTAGCCTGTGCACGGCTAATGTCAGAACATTAGCTTATCCAGTGCCTTGTTAGTAATGACACACTGTGCTATTGAAGCTGCCTGGAGTCCCAAGATGCTCACTGCACACTCCACAGAGGGCAAACAGAGGTTAACAACTCTTTATTAATCCCTGCTAACAGAGACATCCAGAGGGAGAAGCACATACACAGACACACACTCACAGAGGGGTACAAGGACCGTTTTTTGGTAGAAAATTAGCAAAAGAGGAGAAGACAAAAATAAAAACAGACAGACAAATATGTTTGTGGCAGGAGGTGTACTGAGGAGCTGCATGGAGGTAGCTTAGCAGCACTGACTCTGAGCCAGTCATATCTCACGGCCCCCTGCACGGCATGGCAAGATGGTTGACTGCTCCCCACGCTCTGTCCTGGCACACCAAACAGTGTCTCTTTTTCTTCGTCCATATCAGGAGACACACACACACACACACACACACACACACACAGC
>NW_024582399.1:723730-726789 GCF_018398535.1 Haplochromis burtoni
TGTGTATTCCACACTGGAATGCACACCTACATCCTAGGAGCATGGAGAGGTCGTACCTTGTTTTATTGTTTTATGGTAGGATTAACGTAGCTACATCTGTTCTAGTCTAAGTGCTTTAAATGCTGGACTTCCTCACCGTGTTATCGAGGGTGAGACTACCCTCTTCCTGACCAAGGAGACACACACACACACACACACACACACACACACACACCCACCCCTCTGGTGCTGTGGGAGCACATTTAGAAGGTTTGAGTTGTAATTGGATCGGCCTTTATTTGGGGTCAGCGGTAAAAGTGAAAAGACTGGAGGCTTTTTCAAATGGTCTACAGCATAGGAAAGGTCACTATCAACTAGTCCTGTGGGGGAAGCGTACACATACAGTCTCGTTCGTAAGTGTTTGGACAACGACACGATTTTTGTGCAGCTTTGGGACTGTGCATTGCTACAGTGTATTTTAAATAAAACGTTCAGGATGTTAGTGAAGGTCAGACTTTCAACAAAAATACTCTATTAGCTGTTTATGGATTACAGCCGTTCTTATCCACCGTCGCCGATTTTCAGGGAGTCCAAAGTAAATTGGACAATTTCCTGACAAGCAGTTTCATGGTTAGGTGAGGCGTGCTCCCTCATTATTTTATTACAAATTAAGAAAATGAGAAATCTAGAGTTGATTCGATAGCATTTGGTAGCTTTTCAGTGGAATATTAAATATAATAAACAATGAATGCACTGAGCAGCTCAGCAGCATTAAAAGGTCTGAAAGACCACAGAACACAACTATGATGACAGATTTATTTCTATGGTTAGGTTAAGCATCTTCACAACATCTAACCAAGTCAAGAACATTCTTGAAGAGGTCGGACTGTCACTGTCAAAGTCTACAATCAAGAGACTCCTTTAAGAATGTAAATACAGAGTTTACAACAACCTGCAAACCTCTGGTTACACTGAAGAACAAGAGGGCCAGACTGGACTTTACCAGAAAATATCTGAAAGAGCCTACACAGCTCTGGAGATTATTCTTTGGACAGATGAAACCGAGATGAACTTGTACCAGAATGATGAGAAGAGAAAGGTATGGAGAAGGAAGGAAATGCATATTATCTGTCAAACAACGCAATGTTATGACATGGGTCTATATGGCTTCCAGTGGAGCTGGGCAGCTATTGTTTATTGATGAGGTGACGCTATACTCTCTGCTCAGATTCAGCTAAATGCTGCAAAACTGATTGGACAGCGCTTCACAATATAAATTGATAATGATCCAAAGCAAAAGCAGTCCAGGGTTTTTTTTTTAAGGCAGTGAAACTGGATATTCTTCAATGGTCAGGTCAGGCACAACAGTGCAGCTTTTAGTTACTGAAGGCGGTACAGGCCTGGCATCTCAAGGGAAACTGAAGCATTTGATGACTGCAAGGGATTTTTACAATTATATTAGTTTGTCTTATTATCATCTTGTAATCTCTGAAAAAAAAAAAAAGTCGAAATTTCAACACATTTAATGCAACTTTAAAAAAAAAAAAAAAAACTGCTTTGAAAGTCTGCACTTTAATCCCATATTGATGGCTTGCTTTACAAAACAAGGCAAAACTACAAAAAAAGCATGCGTCGTTGTCCAAATACTTACAGACCTAGCAGTGCCCGTATATCTGGGGTGGTAACAGAGATAAGAAAAAAGAGACAAGGCAGGTGATCCTCAATAAAAAGCTGTGACGAGGCTGCCGAGAGGCAGAGTGATAATGAAGGTTTTGAAACTGTTAGCTTGCAGGTGTAAACATTTAGGGAATAAATTAAACTGATTTTGAGTTAAAGTCTTCTGACTACAGATGTAAAAAAAAAAAAAAAAAAAAAAAAGAAAAAAAAAGAAGAAGAAGCTGGGCAATGCGAAAATCTTGGGGTTTTTTTTTTTGCTTTTGTTTTTTTCAGAGGAGACACATAGCAGGAAATGCACAGGTGCATTCATGACGGCTGCATTCAAGCCAGGTGAGGTCATGCATCCTGCGTCTACACTTAGTACCTGCTGAACAGCTAGTGGTGCAAAAGCAGCAGTCTACTTTGTGAGTAGTATGTGTTTTGCATATAGATTGGGTTATCAAATGACTGTCACCATTTTATTTTCCTCCTCAGATCTTCTACTTGCACTCATCCTCTCTCCTCTACACTTGGCATCACAAATCAATCAACAGATCAGTTCCAGGGTACAAGTGTATAAACACAGGTACGTATTACACTTGTTAAATGAAACAAAATAAAATAATTTTTAAAAAACCCTTTAATTGTATGCAATGCTCACACTTGCAGATAAACACACAATTTTTAAATCGTTTACAAATTTTTAAAAGCATACCTCAGTATTTTAGGTAGCTTTAGGTGTTAAGATCCTCTATGTTTTCAATGCTTTCCAACATGGATGCATTTAATTTGGGATGCCAGCTTTTGGCAGCTTTGCTACCTAAATCTAAGATGAGCTATTTCCGTTGTTTTGACGTCTTCCCCTCACCTGACCTCTTTCTCTTGGAAATGCTCCCTCATCCTCAGATCTGTCCAAATATAAGCTAAATATCCTGTGTATTTGCTGCCGCTGAGCACACTCGGGACAAACCTGCGGCTTGAAAGCGTATATGCAGGTAGCGTGCTTCGGTTTGTGAGTTTATTTTACGCGGAACAAAAAAGGCAGAAGAAAGACAACACAAGTGCACTGCATGCACAGTGTGCTCAGTAACTGTGGGGCGAAGACACGTACTGCAGAACACAGATGTTAAACTTCTTCTTATGGTTCACACGGCAGCACATAGCAAGCTTGGTCCCAGCTTGAGGAAACAGAGTATCTTACTTACTGCTCCTTATTCTCGCAGCCACATGTGTAGCTGACAGATGCACGTCAGCAGTCCTGCACACATATAGATTTGTAAGGTTCTTGTTAGCATTCGCACACACAAGCAATCACAGCTCGGCGTGCTGTGCCGTTCAAACCCAGGCACTTACTTTTCCCTCCTCTCTCATTTTGTTTCGCTAGGACGATTTGAAAGACATTTAATTATTGAAATGCAATTAAT
>NW_024582399.1:727162-729418 GCF_018398535.1 Haplochromis burtoni
AAAAAAAAAAAAAAATCATAAATGTTTTAGTGCAATCTAATCATACTGCAATAATTCCATCTTTTACTGCAATGTTTGACCAGATTTTTCCATCTTTCTTTTGTCCACTGCTATTTAACATAAATAAAACAGACAGTAGGTATACATTTGACTTATCGATGGCCATCAAAGCCATCATGTACACACACATTCATATACAGAGATCTGCATTAAAGGAATAACAAGTGGTGTGTATGTGTGTTACTGTGGGGTAGGGATAAGGCAGGACCAAGCTACTACAATCTGCCTCGTTATTTCACACACATTCACTCAATGCGCCTTTGCCTATATTTCAAGGACAAGAACCCCAACACATCGACTGAAGCTGATTTCAGTTCAAAAACAAAAAAACAAACAAACAACAACAACAACAACAACAAAAAACATACAACAACTACAACAATTTAACCATGCACCACCGATGAAAATTAAATAGCCCTGGGTAGTGGACACACGGGTAACGGCTCTAATCAGTGTGGGCTTGGGAAAAAATACGTTTGGCTCCAATGTGCGTCTCCACCCGCCCCCCCTATTAAAAGCCCACACATGTTGATTACAGCAATCATAATCCTTTTACACTCGTCCATAAAATGCCCCATTACACCTACTCATTCCTGACAGCTTAATAAACAGAAATTCCAGTGGAAAAACTCAGAAATATCACATTCTTCTGTTATCGTGCAAAAGCTGAGCACTTACGGTTTTCTTATCTCAATATGGTTCACATAAATCAGCACCGGCGTTGTGACTGAACCATAGATATGTATATATATTTATTATTGCCAGAAACGGTTCTTACCGATAAAGGGCGTACGGTTGGTTGGGATGGAAGGATGAATAAGTGCGGTCTCTCTCTCTTTGCTGCTCTCCTCCGCAGCTCACCGTTTCTTCGTTTGCCGCAGACCCCGCCCACTCCACGCCGATTGGTCCAATGAGCGTTGGTCAAAGAGTTTAGGCGTGTGGTGAAATAGTAACTGTCTCCAGCTTCCTTGTATGTCTGTGACTCCGTAAAGCTTCAAGTTACTCTCATTCCAAACACATTTTTTTGACCATTCTCACGACAGCCTCTTGATTATTTTATGAAATAGCACAGATGTAGCACAGATTTGTCTCTTTGTTTGTAAAAGCTAACCTCCAGCTTAATAATGGTCCTGGAGGTTAGCGGTTAGCACAGTTTCCCTAGCAAACAACGTTCTACAGTAACGCACAATGCTAATAATTGTTAACAGCCGCATCCTGTCAGTATTAACGTACCTTTAATTAAGCCTGGTATTTCTTCAACTGACGATATTTTAGCTTTTTGGCAGCGAACTCTCTTGACCGTCGTGAAAACCGTTAATTTTGTTCTTCTGATAGCTAGCTACCTTATCATTCGTGTCATGTTAATTGTAGACGCGTAGACACATACATATCAATATTATATTATATGTTTTCTTAAACATGGTTAAAATGTGTGCGCTCATACCGCAGATAATATTCGTCTCATACTCGACTTAAGGGTTAAAAATCCATTACCTGTACCTACCTGGGAATTGAAGTCTATTTCGGTGTCCCCGGCAATAACGAAACATTGAGGGCGTCCATAGGAAGAACTACAAACAGCCTGGAGCGACGCCAACGGGCAGCTCCCAACACCGCCCAACCTGGCTCTCGTCTGCACTTTTATTAGACAATAAAACTTCCTGAACGAGACACAACCCAAAACAAGACGGGAAGATAACTCAACAACACGTCCCCGCCTTCATTCAGCTTTATTTAGTCGCACTTCATAAGGAGGCAACTGGAGTGCTAACAGAACAGATTGAATCACCTGCTCTCGAAGCTGCTGTTCTAACGTTAGTTCGTTACCTATAGACGTAATTTGCTGTTTTCCGGTCAACGGTCCGCCGCTTCTCTCATCACTGGCAACCATCTTTTATCAGGTAAGGCTGGTACCGAAACTTTGAGCTCTTTGGATTTGTTTTTAATGTAGTTTGGCGTGCCTGCTAACCACCGCATAAACTGGTAAAAGACCTGTGATGGAGCTGAGAAGCAGGGCAACCTCAAATATAGTGACTACTACAGCGAGGTCGGTACCCTTTCAGAAAAGGGCAAAATAAGGGAGTTCAAAACAAACAAAAAAAATTATAATACTTTGATTTATAAATGTCAATAGTGAGTTATGACCGTAACCTTTTCAGAGCAATACGCCTCTCTTTGATCCAAGGGTCATTTCAA
>NW_024582399.1:729662-733415 GCF_018398535.1 Haplochromis burtoni
GCCACACCTTAGTCATTTATGGTTCAGGGAAGTAACAGAGTCTGCAGTGTTACCTTTTTTGGCACATGTAATTGTATATGACGTATCCCTTATAACTAGAAACCAGTGCAATCCTTCCTGTAACCATGGCTGTTGTAAACACTGATTAAACCTCCTTTTAAAATCCTTATCAGATATAATAATGTCACACTGGACCTGTTTACAGTTTTACTCTCTATGCACGAGAGAGTGCCAAAGGGCAGAACCAAGCATCTGATAAACCTAAGAGCACTCTCAGTTATGGCAGAAAGTCACAGGGTGACGACTTGTCTCGCTCTTGTTTCATTCACCCGTGTAAATAGTGAGCTCGTATAAAAAGGCCTTATTTAATTAGGGATTTGTTGTACGAATGGAGACTGTCACATAGAGCCATTGAAGCTGTTACGTACTTAAAAATGTAGGTGAGCAAAAACTGGTCCTGTGAATTCCTGTGTCACCAACAGTAAAAGAGACAGAATACAGGCCTGCAAAAGAGGATGTGCTGGATCTTCCTCTTGTTATTATTTATGACTAACCTGGTCTGGGGGGGGAAAACAAGCTAAAAACCAATACCAAGGTGGTACATTTATCACACCGCCTTGCTTTATTGTGGCAGTCATTTTCAGAAGAGCGTGGTTTTCTGGTACAGGTGTGACTCGTGCCCGTTTTGTCGGCATTGCACCCAGTGGAGCAGTAAAGCACAGTCTTTTAAGTGATGTGGCTGTTATGGAATGATCATATCTGTGACTGAAAGACTTTCTTGGAACAAGTAAACATGGGGTTTGATCTTGTTTAATTGCACAAAAATTTATAGAATTAGAGTGCTCCAGTTGAAATTTTGTGGAACCAGTTCTCTACCTCCTCACTACAATAGAGACATGTTTAAACAGGATAAATTTAGCCTGGTTGTAAACATGGATCATTTTATTTATTTATCTAGTTTTTTTTTTTTTTTTTTAATCCCTTACACAGTTGTTTTTGTCAACTACCATCCATCTTTCCCTGCTTGTTCTCCCATCGTGCTCTTTTCTTCTTTAGATCCTTGTCTGCTCCCATTCTGTCAGTCTTCATGACTGATTGAATGCAGTGAAACCGGCATCAGTGGACGAGTGCACGCACAGGGGTCCATCGATTGGTCAAGGATGACCATGGGAGACATGAAGAATGATGCAGCTGCTGCCTCGCTGGCTCCGATGGCTCTCTACACAGTGATGTTTCCTGTTTTTAAGGAGGTAAAGAATTAAAAAAAAAAAAAAAAGAGAGTTTGTGACCTTAGAAGAAAACTGGAATGAGACTTTCAGTAAATAGTCAGTTCAAGCAGGGGTTGTATTTAACTGTGGAAAGGCTTTTGTGTGAAGTTGCAGAGTTGATGGTGTAGCCGAATAGAAATACGGAAACGCTAGTGTTAACAAGAACAAGTGGTGGAGAACGAGCGGTAATGAGAAGTGAGCAGACTGCTACTATTCATGTTGTTCAGCTGATGGTAAATCTGAGTGACTGTCAGTATCTCTGAAGGGTTTTTTTTTTTATCCATGTGAAGCATCTCTGTGTATCACACCTGCACGATTACAGGTTACACTTTTCCATAGTTTTTTTTTTTTCTTTTTTGTTATCATTAAAGACCCAGAAAAGGAGTTGAAAACAGTTTTTAAAATGGGGAATTTATCCGTTTCCCAACAGCCATTTTGTCTTGATATTCACTCACCAGATAATTCATCAGATACACTTTGACACAAAGAATTAAGGCAGTTCTGAAGACATAGATTCAACAAGATCATGGAAACATCCATAAGGGGAATCTCCCATTCCAGCACCTCCCGAAGGTGTTCTATTTGATTAACTTCTATTTCTTGTGGAGGCCATTCAAGTACAGAGAACTTATGGTCATGTTCAAGTAACATGGTGCGCTATCCTGGTGGAAGTAGCTATCAGAAGATGGGTACACTGTGGCTACAAAGAGATGGACCTGGGCACCAACAATACTCAGGTAGGCTGTGGGGTTTAAACAATGTTAGTTGGGACATGAAGACAAACTTTTTTGGTTGTATACCGCAGAACTGGTCTAAAAATGATACATGTCTGTTAAGAGCTTTAATTGTTGCAAGTAAGAAAGGTATAACTAAGAAAGGGTCCTTGCAAGATATACCGACCTTGTCATTATGGTGGGAAATTACGCTAGAGATTTATAGGATGGAGGAGGTAACAGCTTATGTCAGTGACAGAGTGTGTTGGTTCCGTTCGTGTTGGGATAAGTGTGTCCTATATGCCAATACTCATAAGCCGGATCTTCTTCTCAAAGCTTGAAACCACCAACCTAGCTAATTGGTCACTCCCGACTGTTTTTTTTTGTTGTTGTTGTTGTTGTTGTTGTTGTTTTCTTTTTCTTTCATTTTGTTTTTTCCTTGTAAATTGTGTTAATTAATGCCTGTAATCACCTTCGTGAAGTAATAGTTTAGAAATAAAGAATTAAAAAAGACAAAAAAACAATGTTAGTTGGTACCAAGGGTGCTAATATCCATCCACCAGCCTGAACTGTTGATACAGGGGAGGGCGGATCCATGCTTTCATGTTGTTCTGACCCTACCATCCAAATGTGGTAGCAGAAATTGAGACTCATCAAAGCAGGCAACATTTTTTCCCCAATCTGATGTTGACCAGTTTTGTGTGAACTGGAGCCTCAGTTTCCTGTTCTTAGCTGACAGGAGTAGTACCCAGTGTGGTCTTCTGCTGTGTAGCACATCTGCTTCAAGGTTTGTTGTTTTGCTCTTCTGCACACCTTTTAATAAGTGCTTATGAGTTATTGTTGAGTTCCCTTTAGCTCAAAGCAATCTGGTCAGTGTCCTCTGACACAAACAAGGCAGTTTTTGCCCAGAAACTACCACTCACTGGATATGTCTTATTTCTTTCTTTTTTGGCGTGGGAGCTGGGGAGGGGGGACAATTTTCTGTAAACCTTAGAGATGGTTGTTTGGGAAAATGTCAGTAGATCAGCAGTTTCTGAAATACTTAAGCCGCCTTTTCTGGGAACAATTATCATGCTATAGTCAAAGTCTCCTAAGTTACCTTTCTTTCCTCATTCTGATGCTCAGTTTGAACTTCAGCAAGTCATCTTGGCCAAGTCTTCATGTCTCAATGCAATGAGTTGCTGTTATGTGATTGGCTGATTAGACACTTGCATTATCGAGCAGTTTAATGAGAGTATCTAATAAAGTGGCTGGTAAGCGTTTAAGGTCGTTTAATGAAGGTTCTGTTTTGTTTAAGGCAAGATCAGTAACACCTGTATTTACCTGCACCTTTAAGCTAGCTCAAAATTAATGCTGTCCATCCCACGGACTTATCTCAAATCTCGTGGTGATAGATCCTTCTCTGTGGCAGGTCCCAGACTTTGGAATAGTCTCCCCCTAATTATTAGATCTGCACAAACACAATTTAAATCATTACTAAAGACACATTTTTATGCCCTGGCTTTTAACACACTATGACCCAAGCATTTTTGTCTTATTTGAAATAGTTTTAGTTATTGTTTTAATTCTTTTATTGTCCTATTATTGTTTTATAATGTTATTATTGTATTACATTGTTGCTTTTTAATGCCATTTTTATATTGTTAAGCACTTTGTGCAGCATCAACTGTTTGAAATGTGCTATATAAATAAACTTGACCTTGACCTTAAGCCCAAAAAGGCTGCTTTTGTTTGCAAAAAATAATCAATCATATTAAATAAAATCTTTCAGC
>NW_024582399.1:734616-738405 GCF_018398535.1 Haplochromis burtoni
ACCAGAATGTGCACTTAAAGATGAAAGCTGTGGGAATACCAACTTGGTTTTTCTTTGGTTTCTGTGATGGCCCAGTCCTGTGCTGCTGCAGTACAGATATCCACTGGGGGGAGCTGTTTCCACACAAATCAACCCCTCTGTCTGCTTTCAGTTGTTCCCTTGTTTCTGTCTGTAATTGAATTCCTTGTGCCGAGTGTACAGTGATTGATGGTAGTATTGAATTCACACACACACACGTGCACACGCGCGCGCACACACACACACACACACAGTGGATGAATTTTAAATGTACCTCCTGCATGGCACATCCCAAGTTCTACCTTAATCCGGCTTTTCACTTAACAAACTCAACACGTTACTGTCCCTTGTGTGTGTGTGTGTGTGTGTGTGTGTGTGCGTGTGCGTGTGCGCACACACGCATGTACACATACTCCTGATGCTGTGTTCATTTTTCACACTTGCACTGTAGACATAGGCTTTTAACACGTCACCAATATTAATTTCATGAGTTCTGCCGACTGCTGACGTGCGAGGAGTTTGAGCTCTGTCTTTTGTTCTCTTCCTCTCGGTGTTTTTCAGAGTTGATGATTGACAGGAAAGAGCCAGAGTTCCAGGAGCTGAACGAGAGGGCCCGAGCTCTGAAACATATCCTAAGCACCCTGCCTGATGAGATCAATGACCGAATGGGCTTGCTACATACCATCAAGTAAGACAGCTGTGTGTGTGAATGTGCACGTGTGTTTCAGTGTGACGTAAATCAGGTTCACTACTACGTGCAAAATGTCGATCAGATTAAGTGATTAAAGTAGCAGAATGCAAGCCCTTTTGACTTACAACATCTCGATGGTTGAAAGTGAAAGTGTTGGCTTTTAGTAACTGTTCTCCAATTAATATTTCATTATATGCACTAAGACGCTGCCTGGCATTACATAGCTCTCATTTCTTTTATTCCAACTGGCCAACCGGAGCATGTCTTTGTTTCTAAGCCGTAAGATTCCTTTCAAAGGTTGAGCAGTGTGCACAGCAGTGATGGCGAAACTATTAACGTCCCTGTCCGCCGCGCTGCACGCACGCTATAGAGAGAAAGTGAGAGATGTTTCATCTTCTTGGCCCACTTTGCCATTATTTTGATGGAATTCAATACTCTTAGTGAGTCAGTGCTTAAGTTACTTACCCAGCGGAGGGCTTAGAAATAAAATCAATTCAAAGGGAATGCTAAGAAATTAAAGTTATGAAACGGCAGATTTCAAGTGCATGCGAGGGGAGAGGGAGAGAGAGAGACAGAGAAAGAGAGTTGAAGGTGAGAGCGTGTTTGTGAGAACGGGGGAAGAAAGGGGAGACAACGAGCTGGATCAAAGGACTGTAGTTTCAGGGTATCAGTGCCTGATAAAAACAGACAGATTTGAAGATTTCTCTATATATATATATATTTTTTTCTTTCTAACATGCACTCACTTGTGCATGTCATCCGCAGAGATGTTGCCAGTGCCATCAAGGAGCTGCTAAACACTGTTAATACTGTCTTAAGGAAATACCAACATCAGAACAGACGGGTAAGTGGATACATTAGTAAGTTTAAGGAAAAAAAAGTGCCTGTGCGCACAAACACAGTTGCTGTGAAATAAGTGGAGCTGAAAGGCTGTCTGTATTTATTGGTTAGGTAGTGGAACAGCAGAAGAAAGAGTTTGTGAAATACTCCAAGAGCTTCAGTGACACTCTCAAAACCTACTTCAAAGATGGAAAGTAAGACACTGTTTCTAGTGTATTTTTTACCCCTTTTCTTTTTTTTTTTCTACATCACATCTTCAACCTTTTCTCATTCGTGTCCGCACACATAGCCACCAACGCATTCACTAGTCGTACACACCCACCCACGCCTGCACGCCTTGCCTGTTTGCATAGACGCTCACGCGCACACCCACTGTCACCCATGTAAATGGTGGTTGTTTGATCACAGGCCCGCTACCATCAAATCCACCAATGCTGAATAATTCCCTTGACCCACTTCCTGTGGATCCATCCTGGCTTGTGTTCTCTGAAGCCTGACATTCTCTATTCCAGCCAGATCAAAGTGTTCCCTGGATCAATCCTAATATTGTTGCCACGCTTTTCGGGCTTTTTTTTCTCCCCGTGTGAGTGACACGTGTGTCCTTGTCTTTCTGTTCCGGTTGTTTCCAGAGCAGTAAATGTGTTTGTCAGCGCCAACCAGCTCACCCACCAAATCAACATGATAATGCGGGCCTTCAAGACTGGCGGCCCAGCGGCAGCGGCCCGAGAAGACGCGAAGAACAGACGCGCGCAGACACAGGAGAAGCGTTTTCATTAGAGGACAGGCGAAACAAGGCTTTTTATTTGTAAAGGTGTTTTATAATTTTTTTGGGGGGGCTGTATAATTTATAATTCTGTGGCTCTGAGGGGAGATCAGGTAGTTTCAAGTTTCAAAGCAAGTCAGGCTGACAGTAATTGCTGGGGATTTTTTTTTTTTTTTTTTTTACTCTCTTTAATGTTGTTCTTTTATCAGATTCTTAAGTCAATATTTTCTACGCTCCCCTCTGCATTTTCCACTCTGTTCAGATCATGTCAGTGTTTCCCTTGTCCTTAAAAGTTTGGCAATTGCATATAAGTCCTTAAAAGTTATCATTTTGGCAATTACTAATATCCAGCCAATACGGTTTGTAGTCATTTGTAATTTGATTGATTTGCCAAAGACCAAGATGCTATCTTTAAATGTTTCGTTTTTGTTATTTTGGTCTGACCAAAAGCCCACTAATTCTAACCCTTTTTCTTTAGCTCCCCATAGGTATTATCTATATGTGCCATGTGTATATACATGTATACTTAACTGGACTTCTCTCGCTGTCTTGTATTTTAATGTTTCCAGCTAGAGCGTTACTACTCCAAAGCTGCAGATTTCAATTCATTTCAAATGAGTGACGACTTAACCTTCACATGTTTACACAGATGTCTCTGATTATGAACATATTGTCTCTTTGTCAACTTCTGTTCAACTCCTACTCTGTAGTTTTCATGACGTTTTCAAGGCCAGTGAAAATAAAATGAAGGGACCTGAACTTCTTTGAGAACTCTTAAAGAAGTCATGACGAGTTAAACCACTTTTCTTCTTCTTCTTCCTCTTGCAAATTAAAGAGTTCTGACGTGTGAGAAAGATTTTTCCAAAAGTGGGTCTCTCTTCAGATTTGTATTGTTGTATGAGAGTGCTTCATTTTCGCTCAGTTGCCCTTGCGTTCTCTTTTCTTCGACTGCGCCTCTTTCCTCCCAGAACTAAGAGCCGTACCAATTTTTTTTTTTTTCTTTCTCCTTCTCATTCCAGCAACTTCATTCTTCTCCCTGTATAATAGTGGATTTTCCATGGTGGATTTGTGGAGGGCTATTTTGGGCTCTCTGCTGGCTCCTACATGCACCACTGTAATCCAATTGTGATAGTGTTAATTTTTAAAGCTTTATTATTGAAATTGCTGAGACCTAATTTTCCGATCCTGTCACTGTTGACGGCCGCCATAATCAGCTAATTCGAGTTATTGAAGACCATTAAGTCACACACGGAGATTGGCCATGGTCACTGGAGCAGCAGGAAGGAAGGGCGGTGATTACATCTTTGTTGGATTTACTGTTTGATGCTTTCCACCATGCGAGCTATCGATTTGTTTGAGTTAAACAAATCCCTGAGATACTTTGTTCTCTGTGTGTGTGTGTGTGTGTGTGTGTGTGTGTGTGTGTGTGTGTGTGTGTGTGTGTGTGTGTGTGTGTGTGTGTGTGTGTGTGTGTGTG
>NW_024582399.1:738425-764189 GCF_018398535.1 Haplochromis burtoni
GCATAGCAACAATTGACCTGCAGGATGCCCTCTAACAGGCATTTGAATGATGCTGTAAAGCTGTTTTGTGTGTATTTTATCTTTGTTCAGGTTCACGTCAGTATTTTTCTTTTATTATCAGTCGCCGTGGAATCTTTGTGTGAATCGTGTTGTTGTATGTGGCGTTGTTGCACCTCACTCTCACACACATTATGTTCGCTCCTGTGCCTAATCTGAGAATAGAAAGGATACACGCGCACGCATACTGACAATAGGCCTGGACTCACAAACTCTCACAACTCTTTTTGACTACTCGGTTGCCAGGAAACTTAGCCCGAGTCTTTAAGAGTGAAGGATAATAAAAGATTTGTTGTGTGTGTGTGTGGCCTCTGCCACTGTCTGGGCTACTGGGGGGCAGTTCGTTAACTCTCTGTGGGTGTGTGTGCCTGCAGTCAGGGCTGTTGGCGTTGATTGCTTCTTACACGTTGCCAGCTTAGAATAACCTCTGGACACAAACTTCAGCCACAAATCGGCCGAGTCTCCTGTAGACGAGAGGCAGCCATTGCTAAGACGGAATAGCCAGAAGGTGAGGATTTGTTTGAAATGTCACACATTTGAAAGTGGTGTTTCCAACACCTCAGAGCTGGACTCTTGGGACAACATACTACAGACACCCATGACAGAATGAGAGGTGAAATTGAATGGTAAGTTTGAATTTGTTATCAAGTGTAAAGTTGTGTTTGGTTTCACTGTTTGAACTTTGTGATTGAAAAGAAAACATGCTTGACTTGAGGTATGTGTATACTGGAAGGCCAGGTCTGCCATTACACAGTTAGGAGCTGAGATGCTTTGTTGACGGACAAGTTAACTGCATGTTCTTTTAAAAACTCAGAAGTACTACAGTGACAGTTTTGAGAGGACTAACTGGAGCAAAAGTGACCATCCAGGAAGAGGAGAGGCAACCCTGATAAGTGTGTTTGCTAAAAGATTGCAAAAGGAGTCTTTCCCAGAGGTGGATGCATTCATAAGAAATGCCTCTTACCTTTCAAGCAGCAGCAATTTGGACGGCACATCAAGCTTTCTGTGTTCATTTTTCTTTATAGAGTTGCGTCTGTGCAGTCGCATGCAGACTGAAGCCAGCGGCGTGCCACAAAACAAGTCAGGATGTGGTTGATTAGAAGTTATCACGCTCACAAACAAGATGTGAAGAAATTGTCCCATGAGTATCGGTGTTCTTTTAAATATTACAGTAGTCTAAAGTCATCTTGCAGTCTACTGCGAACCTGTTGTCTGGTTTAACTATCATGTCAAGATCACACTGCAGTTCATCACTGTTATAAAAAAAAGATAATAGCTGCAGCAAAGCATTGATTTATTTATTTATTTTCCCTTTGCTTTCATTACACAGCCTGTCATCTAAATATCTGTTCAGTTTGATGCCACATCCAGTGAATTTGTCTCATAAACGTTTATGCCATGCTAAAAATGAAACAGTGTTTGCCGCCCCGCTGCCCCTTGGAGTGTTTTGTAGGAGAGTTGGAGTTAAAAAGAAACTTTCTCCCTTTGACTTCAAATGTGCTTTTAATTTCAGCACAGAGCAATTTCAGAAATCATTCCCTTTTATTCACACTTTTATTCTCTCCATCTATCTGACTGTATTTTATTTCACACTAACAGATATGACAGACTCGACATGCTTTGGCAACCCGCTGCCTTTCTGAGAAATTTTCTTTTGGGGGGGGGCTTGTTTGACTACTTCCTAAAGTCTTGCAGTTCGGAAAATAGTGTAAAGCTTTGCATGCTATCCAACAGTGAAAAGAGGCAACAATAAGCTGCTGCTGTGACCTTGCTGTATGATCACGGTGGCATGACGACCCATGTGAAATAGATATGGCAGGTTATTGAGGGATTATTCTGAGTGCATCTTGTTTTGTCATGTAACACATAGACGTTGGGAAATCTATTTTATTCAGTGGTGTGTGTGTGTGTGTGTGTGTGTGTGTGTGTGTGTGTGTGTGTGTGTGTGTGTGTGTGTGTGTGTGTGTGTGTGTATTCCCTATTCCACACCAACCTGCATACAGACACGCATTTTACCTCCTTGACCTCACCTGGTTTATTGCTGATTGATTGACAGGTCTGAGCTGTAACCATGGGAACGAGAATGGAGGTGGCACAGCTTGAAAGCAGAATGAACGCTGAGGATTATAGAAAGTTACAGAACCTTTTCCTTGTGAGTCTTTGATTTCAAGTCAGTCTATTGACAGCCTTGTATTACAGCACCTTTATTTCACATTTAAAGAACAGGGTTAAATTATTTATCTCCAATTTTGACAGTATAGAACCATACCTTTAGATCTGATAAGAAGTGCTATACAAACAAGGGAATCTTCAGGGATTTACTAAGAAATCATAGGGTTTGAGTATGTTCTACTTACTTTTAGTTTACTGGAGTATGTAGCTACAGCTTGTCAAGTTAATTTGTTCAAGTACTGCCCTAATTTTTGGGTTCTTCTCATAACTGATGTATAAAAGATGGAGGTAGCCACCTAGAAGTAAGTCGCTTATTTGTGATGCCCTGAACTGCACCAATTTCCTGTCACAGTGTAGCCACAGTCTTAAACACACCTTGATTTATTGTGTGTTCCATTCTAAATGGGGTACATATGTTACAAAATGACCACCTTGCTACAACCGCTACGACTTGAAGCTAATCTTAGCTATTAGCCTTACACCATACTACAATAGCTCAAACTTGAAACTAGTCTTAGCTGTCAGTCTTATACTTTGCTTCAATAACTGAGACTTGGAACTAACCTTAGGTATTAGTCTTATACCTTACTATAATAGCTAAGAGATGCACTAGTTTTAGCTAACAGTTTCAAAGAGATTGGAGACATTGTTTACTGAGGTTAAAGTGCTCATGGACTTCTTTAAAGTGGGGGTACTTTGGAGGCAAAAAAGGGAGGCTTTAAATAGCCTGAAGCTATTTCCATCTTTTACATAGTCCACACTCATGATTGACCAACTTTGCTGATGCTGGGAGTGCCCTAGTTGGCTGTATTCAGCTGTGTGCCAAGATTGTGCAATATCTCACAATCCTGTTGCTGTTGAATGCAGGACTTCTCAGGTGCATCCCGCTCCTTGTCCCGAATTCAGTTCATCGATCTTGCCTGGTCATCAGTTGGCCACGGGTCCGAGGAGGAATATGGCTTCTTGTTTGACAGCGTGGTTCTCAGTCAGCAGCGCAGTGGCCTCCTCCTGGACAGCGACACCTCAAAGGAGAAAGAGTGCATTGACTGGGGAGGCCTGTGCTCATTTCTGCTGATGGAGCTTTCCAATAAATTAAAGAACAGCAAAACTGTTAGCGCGCCTTGCTGGAAGCCACCACGCACCCTCACCTGTCCACATCGAGACCCTGTTCAAAAGGTAAAAGGTCCTTTAACCTAGTAGAGACTTACACGAAGAAAAGTTTGTTATGAGAGTCATAGCATGTTGCCTTTTCCCCCTTTTCTTTCCCCCCCAAACCAATGACCCTCTGCATGTTATCTGAAAACATTTTGACATTGGCAGTCTAGGGAATCCAAAACTCTGCTGACTGGATGGAATTGCACATTATTAAACATTGTGGAAGGAAACGTTCAAAAAGTATTAGGGTCTTGCTCATCAAAATGGCTGACTCCTTTGGAGATAAATGGCTCTGGACTCCTTTAACATCTATCAATTAATATGTAAATGAAGCAGCCGGTGTGAAGTCCCCACCGCTTTGGATAAAGTGACGGCTCATCACTTTAATCTTTCAATCCCGAGGATGTCGAAATGTCAGACTGTTGTGTCAGTTGTTTTCCAAGTGCCTGGAAGGTTTGACAGCCTTAAAGAGGCAGAGTATTGTTGCTTAGATAGCTTTCATTTCTGACCATTACTCCACTAGTTAAGTATCAAATAGAGAATATGGAAACAATGTACTGTATCTATAACCCTGGCAAATTTGTAGCAAAGCAGGAAGTGGTTACTAAATCCACCAACAGCTTACAGCTTTTGCATTTTTTTGTACACATTTCACTCAGGGCTTGGTGAAGACCAAAACTGAGCTAAAAGGAGTGAATTCTGGACTTGTATTCATTAAATGGTAACACCAAATATTAATATTTGCTTTATGTCTGCTACAATTGTAGACCAAACTGTTGGGCAGTGCAACTTAAGAAAACACAAGCAAATAGAAAAATGCTGCAAAAGAACATTAAATGTTAAATAAAATACAGCAGAAGCTCTCTATCTGTGAGCTTCTGCTATCTCTGTCTGTCTGTCTGTCTGTCTATCTATCGATCGATCGATCGATCTATCTATAATGGAAGTGATTTTGAGGAGACGATAATGTGATGGAAGAGCCTCAGTAAACATGTAATATTATTTTCATATTATATTACATTACATTGCAGTATTACATGGATCATACAGTTAGAACACACATTATCTTGCATCTTTTTCTTCCTCAAAGTCACTTCTAGAGCTGCTCTGTCATGTAATTGTCTCCCAAAATCACTTCTGGTGTTTGATATTTCACATAACTCTGATGAGCCAGAGCAACACAACAGCTTTAATAGCAAAGATACCTGCCTATAGCATGGTTCTAAGACTATAAGTACCCCTTGGTGCCAGTATTGTGAGGTTTTAGTAATACAAGCACATCCCCGAGACCTTGTGGACAGTCTGTCCCTCATTTGACCACTCAGCGCTGCTAACCAGCAGCACCCCATAGAACATGCTATTTCTGAAATTCTTGTCCTCATCAGAGTTTCCTAGGTATTTGCACCTGCCCATTTTACATGGTCCTATATTATTTGTTTCATCTACCACCATTTCTTCCTGAATGTTGCTTTTCCCTATTACAAGCTAAATGGGAATCTATTGCATACACTGAAACACTTTAAGTACTAAAGTATACCATATACTGCTAAATACAAAAGTTATTTTGTTGCCATTTAGCAGTTACAGGTTCACCGACACTTCATTGGGTACATACTTCAAATTGAATAACAGTTTTTGTCTTCCAGCTTTTAAAGCAACAAAAAAGCTGCTAAAAGAGCCCCAAAATGATAGCCCTTCACTCGCACTACAGATAAACGCATTGTATCAGTTACTCACCAGCTGTATATCAATATGTAATTATAATAATTATGGAAAAATGACATGCGAATCTGGGAGATCTTACAAAGGTACACTGTGAAAAGGGAGAAGACAGCAATTACGTTGCAGAACATCTGACCTCTTACCTCTGCGGTGAAATTTTAATAAACTACCTTTCATCAAAGATCTACTTTGTCTCTTGCTCATTAGATGCAGTCAGCTTCAAGCTTTTTAAAATGAATTAATTTATTTTTTGCAGCTCCAAGTTTTGTTCACCCAATAACTCCTGTAATGATTAATTCTCAATTTTATTAGATTCAGCACAGAACGGCTCCTTTTATTCACCTGTATCCAATGAGTGGAAGATTTAGTAGGGGCTCATTTTTAGAGAACTTATATTAGGGTAGTTCTGCGGTTATAAAGTAGCTAGCAAGAAGAGGAAAATTCAAGCCATAATTAATATTTTAAATTGGTTTTTAAAAGCTGTCTCCTCAGGTTTTAATAAATAACGCCACTCTCTAATGTAGCAAACTTCATTGGGGCATAAAGCTAAAGGCTGGTGTTACGGGGAAGTGTGAATTGTAGTCTTTCTGTGGATATTTTCTTTAAATGTTTTGCTTGTAATAACCTCTGGCCTCCTCAGGTGCTGTACCTGCAGAGTTCAGGTCAGTATCTCACTGTGAGTAAAGGAGGAAACGTAGGACTGCGGGATGCGGAGGACATGTCCCTTCTGCACACTCATCGACTGCAGAACAGCACAGTCGCACCCAAGGACCTCTGGGTCACAGATGTGGTGCTGCTGCAAAACGTGGACAAGGTGAACCTATCAACATACTGAGAGATGCATACCTAACTATTAATCAGTCCTCTCATCGATTACTGCTGCACCGTGGCTCCTGAAGCGTAGTTCAAGAAATATTATTCAAAGAAATGGATTTATAATTTAATAACTGATAAGTAGCCTCATTTAATGGAGCAGATATTGTATGGCACAGAGATAAACAAATACTCCACTCAATTAATGAATTATTGATCTGTGGCTTTGGTTAATTGCGTTTCAGACACGAAGCTGGTGCATAAAGATCAGAAAGTAAACATACATTTTTTAGTAATAACACCATCAATAATTGATTGTAAGTTTTAATTGGCATTTCTTTAAACTACAGATTTATGGATGCCATATTCTGTATTGTATAACCGCGTTGAATAACACATGAGGATTTTTTTTTCCCCCATTGTGCATTAATTAACAGTTGTCAAACTGCTAAATCCTTGTTATATAATAGGGACAGGTTGCATGTCTCCATGTTTCTGTGTTTTCTAACAAACCCCATTTTCTTTAGTCTCAGATAGCTGTGGCTTTCACAAGTAAAGAGGTGTGTTTCTATGACTTCGTGTGTGAAAAGACCTTCAGCTGCAAGTGTAAACTCCAGGTAACAATGAGATTTTTTTTTTAGTGTTTTGTGTTATCTTCATTTTACCATCAGCTTGATTCCATTGCATTATTAATAACATAAGAACTGGCAATATATCTCATATATTCTTATCTACTCTAGGGCTTGAACTTTACTCCTTGGTGTCTAGACTACTGGGTAGATCCCTGTAACCCTGACCAGGCTGTTCTCACTATAGGAGACATTGGAGGACGGGTAATACACACATACAAAGAAAAGCAAATGATTGAGAAGAAAAAGAACTTAATTCAGTTTTATTTATATGCCACCAAATCACAAGCAGTCGCTTCAAGTTACTTTATATTGTAAGGCAAAGACCCTACAATAATCCACAGAAGATATGAGCAAGAACTTGGCGTCAGTGGGAAGCAAAAAAACCCCACCCTTTTAACAGGAAGAAACCACCAGCAGAACCAGGCACAGGGAGGGGCACCCATCTGCTGCAACGGAGGAGAAATTTATAACTAATGAGTAAATGCAGAGTGTTGTAGAAACACATGGAGCGTGAAAAAGAAACACCCCAGCCGCTTATAGCAGCATAGCTAGTGGAAGATTCAGGGTCCAGCTCTAACTGTATGCTTTATTAAAAATGAAAGTTTTAAGCCTAATCTCAAATGTAGAAAGGGTGTCTGTCTCCCAAATCCAAACCGGGATCTGGTTCCACAGAAGAGGGGCCTTAAAGCTGAAGGCTCTGGCTCCCATTCTACTTTTACATATCCTGCTGTCTGAGAGAAAAAGTGCTCTAATGGGGTGATTCAGGCACCAGGCCTTTCACATAAGATGGGGGCTGATTATTCAAGACCTTGTATGTGACGAGAAGGATTTGAAATTTGATTCTGGATTTAACAGCGAGCCAATGAAGAGAAGCCAATATGGTAGAAATATGTTTCTTTCTTTTTAGTCCCTGCCAGTACTCTTTAGATCAACTGAAGGCTTTTTTAGGGAGTTTTTAGGACATCTTGATAATAATGAATTACAGTAGTCTAGCCTAGAAGTAGTAAATGCATGAACTAGTTTACTAAAGAACAAGAGAGGAAGGCGTTATCCTCATTATCCACATATGTGTTCATTATGTTACTATAGGTTCAGGCTGCTATGGGACTTTGTGTGATGCAATGAGCACTTATGCTCCACTTGCCTCTTTTCTCTCCCTATTTATAAACCACTGCAGCATGTCATTAAATCCTTGTCTTGTCTCTCCCTTAGTCTGTTTTGTCCTGCCTCCATATGCTCTCTTTCTTCTCTTTCTCTTTCCCCTCACCCCCAACCGCTGACGGCAGATGGCTGATCCTCTGCGAGCCTGGTTCTGCTGGAGGCTTCTTCCTGTTAAAAAGTCATTTTTCCTCCCCACTGTCGCAAAATGACCCCCTATGAGCTAAAGAATGTAAGGTGAATGTAAGCGCCTGTTGTTGTGATTTGGCGCTACATAAATAAATCTGAATCGAACAGGTCCACTGCTCAACGACTGTGAGTGTCTGTGTATATTCCCAGGTCAGTGCTTTATATTTCACCTCAGCCCAGCTCTTCCTGTTTGAGAGATTCAGTCTGAGGACAGACTCTGACTCAGCAGACATCATCCTTTGGGATGATCTGGCCAAAGGCAAGCACCGCTCCTGTTACACCGTGACACACCAAGCACACGCGCCTGGCTGGGTTAGAAAAGGTAGAAAGTACACACACACACACACACACACACACACACACACACACACACACACACACACACACAAACCATCAAAGAGACATAAGCATACTAACAAACCCCTCTCTCTTTAATTATAACCTAACATTCTTGTAAAAGTTCATGTCTTTCTTGCAGCTGTAGTTTCTCTTTTGCTGTCTTGTCCCAGTGAAAACTCCTCTGTTTGCACATCTGCTATTTCATATGGTATGCAAAAGAAGGAGCCAGCTGAAATAGCCTGCATGAGCAGCGATAATCAGAACCCAAATGCTTCTGTTTGTCATTCCTGTGCACAACTGTATTCAGCCTCAGGTTAAAAAAAAAAAAAAGAAGCTCTCCAGTATCAGGTCAGAATGAAATCAGGAGTATATCCGATAGAAACAACACATTCTGGGTGTCAGACCTACTTAACACACCCACGCAAACACAGACACACACACTTTACCCTTCACACCTGGGATGAGAGCCACAGGCTTGCTTGGTCACCTCTCCGGTGTCGTTGCAATAACAGCTTATGCAACACAATGAAAACGCCTGGGTGTGTCCCGGTCACTGATGCACGCACGCTGACACACATGCAGTGAGTCCTGAGTCATTCTCTTCCTAGCCAGACTTTTTACTGTTGATATAAAGTCAGGAACTTGAGGTCTGGCTTGCTGAGATCCCCCCCACCCCACTGCAGCTCAGCGTGGGTAACAAAGAGGTCGCTTAGTTTTATCTCGATTGCATCATTTGGACAGAGGCTCTCTGAAGAGTTATTGGGCTGTTTGATAATGATTCAGCCGAGACAACGCTCTGAGGCTGGATTCGTTGAAAAGGGGGGGGGGAATCCTGATAAAAGCGAAAACAAGAATAAAGCACGTATAAATAAGCTCAATAAATGGGGAAAAAGGAATAACAAAGAATGGGGAAACAAAGGATACAATGGCGAAACATTAAAAGCTTTAGTTAAATGAAAATTTTACAATCTGTGTGTGCACATGCACGTGAATCGGCAAGAGCACGCTTGTTTGTGTGTGGGCGTGTGTGTCGTCATTTCTGACTGTAAGTAAAGGCAGCCCGCGTGAATGCATGTGCGTGTGTGTTTGCATACCTCTGGGGTGCTGGTGCTTTTTCTTTTGAAGTTTCCCACCCTGCAGTATGAGTGGGCTGTGTACCATTAGACATGCCTGGTTATCCAGACCTCCAAACCTTCAGGCTCATGGGCCACCAGAGAGAGGAGGAGAGGAAGGAGAGAGAGACAGCGGTGGATCAGTGAGGGGAAATTGAGAGCAAATTAGGAGGAAATTGGGATGGACAACAGTCCTATAAGGACAAAGAATGAGAGGTGCAAGGAAGGGGTGTGTTAGTGATGGAGAGAGCGTGTAGGTAACATAAAAATCTCCCATAACGTGCAGCGATTTATTGCACAACACGAGAGGTTTGCTTTGATATAAACACACAATGACTCCTGCTGTTTCTGTGTTATTTCCAATCTCAGCAGTGAAAGTGCGAAAATAGCTGCAGCAACGGCTAAGGAAGCAGATGTTCTGTATCTGAGTCTGCATCACAACTAGTTTGATGAGCTGTGCTTGTCAATGAATAAGAGAAGGGATCATTAATCAATGATGAGTCACAACGCGCTGTCTGAAAATCCACTAATCTCTTAAATTCACGGAGCGGAGCAAAGATGGGAATGCGTGAAGTGTATTCAGATATAATTATTTGCCCCAAGCTCTCCAGCCAGTGTTTGACCTACGACTTGTCACATGCCATCTCAAAACCATCCCTTAGCTTGTGCAGGCTTTGAAAGTTAAGCAGCCTCTAATAGAGACATGTGGCAACCAATTTAGCCGATCTCAATCAAAGTCTTAATTGAGATAGATGGTGATGCAAGATCCATTACGTTTTCTGTAATACCAGTGAGCAAATCATAACCGCCTAATTCTATGCTATATTGAGCTCCTGAGAATTGGTCGGTTTACTATACGGCTGCGGTCATTGCACATTTAGCGCAACCGTTTCAGAGAGTGGATGGATATCCTTTGGAGCCGTGCTAGTGAGAGCATTTTGGCATCAGCAAGGAGAAGGATATAATTTGAGGAAATGAAAGAAAATGAGCAGTGTGTCATCATCAAAATATGTTGCAATGTTGTTTTTATATTGAATTTGTCAAGTTTGAAACTAATTTAGTCACTCTGCCAGTAACTTTTGCTGTTTACACAGGAAGGCAGCAGCTATTGTTTAGGATTATTTTCTTCTCTTGAAATTAGCTTGTAGATAAAAAGCCTATTGCTGTGTTTGTACAAGCCATACAGCTTTTCCTTTATGATGAAACCAGTTGTAGTTATTGTGGATTGGAAGACGATGACAAATAAGCAGCTCCTAATGCTAAAGCAGAATTTTACAATGACATAAACTGCAGAAATGTTAATATAATGTTATACTATCTACTTGCTTTTTTCTGGATGGAGTCAAGCTAACTACAGTATGCCACTTCTGATTTACTTTCACTTTTCTGACTATTATGCCTCTTGCAGTGCGTTACCTGGGCTCACTTGAGGCCTTTGTGTCGTGCAGCATCGCACCACAGAGCAGCATCGTGATTGGCTGGAGGGAAAAGGAAAGCACGAGCCTACGAATCACTTCTTACTCTACAAAGGACGGTGTGTGGGACGTCGACTTCCATATTGGACTCGGCCTGTTAGGTGGGTCCAAACGAAGTGGCTGTACAACATAAAGTATGATGACATAGAGTCATGGTAAAATGTAATTTTCAAGGTTTTAGGTATTACGACATGATAAAAATAATTTGGTCCTTACTACGAATTGAAATTTGGCAAATGCAACCTCAGATGAAGACTGACATTATTTATTTCACAAAAACTGAGATAAAATGCAGAAGTATGTAAAAAAACTATGTGCTCCTCATGATTCAAAGCATCACTGTTCTGGATGACGAGCTTTAGCTGTCAGACAGATGGCCTCACATGTGACTCTAATATGTTAGTATTCAGTTCATTGTCCACTCAATGATCCTAAGGTCCTGTGACTGCAAAACAAGCTCAGATCATCAGCCCTCCACCACCGTGCTCGACACTAAGTATGCTTGCGTTCATGGCGCTGTGCATTATGGCCAAAACCTTCTGCTTTTACATGCAAATGGTCACTTAATCAAGTACATTTGATTATTAGCACCTGGCTGCTAATTACCTTCTTAATTCCTATGGAAGCAGTAAGGTTGTACACAGTGTAATATGTCATGTTTTGTCATTTTGTCTGTTGTTGTTCATTTAAGGCTGTATTAACCTCAGATTATATTTAGCTACCTTTTTATTATGCCTGATAGAACCTTGAATGAAAGAGGCTGCACTTTGTTTTTACCATGAGTGTATATGAATCATATTTATTCACTTGAAGGTTTTCATTTCAGGTTTAACTTGGAGGTTTTACATGCTCAACATAAAAAAACAAAAAAACCTCTAATGATTGTACACTATCTATTAAATGTCTAATGTACCATACCATGTGCTTCTAAATAATTGCAAAAACGTGAATGCTTTTACATTTCTCAATCAATCAACTTAAATTTACTAACAATGCATCATCAAAACTGTCAAATGCCTCATTGAACAGTAAATTGGTTGTGGTGGTGGAGGGGGCTGAGAGCGGTATTGTTCCCTGGAAATAACTGCAATTAATCTCTCCGCTAATTTGGGAGCTGTTCAGACCTGGCACTGAGATGTCTCTTTTGATGATCAGTCAGTTCACCCTTGGGATTAAAATGCATCTTGAATGACCACCTGTAATTGGATCTCACTACCCCGCTCTGTATGCGAGTGAGCTTTACATAATTTCGATTTGCGAAGACTCGAGATCAAAGTCCGGCACAAGTCCATTTCTGAAACCTACGTTTGACTGGACCTGCTACCAGAATCAACATGCAGTTATCTCCAAGTCGGAATGCACTGAGATCTGACAGATTTTTGCATAAGGCTGTTGGCCAACTGTGCATGTAAATAAATAAATAGTGAGTAAACCTGTTTGTTTAATCACAGGTGGGCTCATGGTGGGGTGGATTTGACTTGGAGGGGACCCGTGCGGGCATTTGATCTTCATTTGCAAACAGAAGTCATGTAAATGATTATCTCCATATAGAGAGGAAAAGTCACCGGAAGACACTGGACATGCATTCTTATGCCAGGTGTGAACTAACATGCCTGGAGCTGTCTGCTTGTGTTAGGATCACAAAGAAGCCTGTTACTTCCAGGTCTGAATGGTGCCTCTGATTGGTTGTAGCCACAGCAGGTGTGGATCATCACGTCTTGCTGTGGAATCCTTACGTGACCTCTGAGCCGGCGTGCGCCCTTGGTGGACACACAAGCCCCGTCATTGCTGTCTGCTTCCTGCAGACCAAGCAACAACTCCTCAGCTACTCCCAAGATAAGGTAGGAGTGCCCTTCAGTGGGTGCGCAGACCCGCTACTAGTGCAGATAATGTAGAGATGAAGAGCCCCGTAATTGTAATATTAATTGTTATTCCTTGCTTTAATTACTGCAGACGAACGAGGTGTTGGGGACGAGCCTGTTTCACATTTTTCTTGCCACTGTCAGCTGGTGTTTCTTTTAAAGCCTTGTTTTATTTTCTGATGCAAAGAGGATGTTGGTGCTTCTGTTGCCTTTCCTCTCCCTGTTGTAGCACCGTGCATGTTTGCCTTCTCTTTGGCTTTTCTGAAGAGAATGAATATTTTAGAAGTGATTTATGTTCCATCTGCCTCTGCTCAAACACCATCTGCCACTGCAAGAAACTCTGAAGGCTTTACCTCAGTTCACTCTGAAAGAATTTCTGGAGCAGCGACAGGCATGTTATTGCCGTTAGAAGCAATATGGCCACTAAAACTGCAACCAGAGGAGCAGTTCTTCATGGTGCAACGATGTATTTGCTTGGTAATCACTGAATAAAAGTTTTTTTTGTAGGAGCGATAGCTTTTAGTGGCACTTTTCTTTTTTAGGAACATGTGGATATGTACCAAAATATCTGCCCTTAAGCACAGACACATAAGAGCCCTTATTATCCTTCCAGGTGCTCTGTCTGTGGGATGTGTCCAGCCAGCTGTGCACACACCGTCTGGCCGGTGTCTTTCCAAACATACAGGGGGACACACACCCCTTCCTGTTTCTCAATGAGGAGCGCCAGCACCTTGTGCTTTCATTCAACAGCCTGCTTCTCCTGCTGGAATCCAAGAGGGAGGAGAAGAAGACCAGTAGCCATGAACGTCCTGTTACCTGTGTGCTGTATAACAGTCGGTTCAGACAGGTATGCCAGTGACATGGTCTTCTGTGACCTGCTGTTTTATTTCTTTGTGTTTCCACATGTACAATTAGTACAATAGGTAAGTTCTCCAGTTCTTCTCACTCCTCTTAACAAGCTGTTTCCCACTGACGCGGCAGCAGACACCAAACAAGTGAAAATGAGCACCTATTGTGCGACACTCGTGTTTTTCTTCCTCCTCTTGTTCCCATTATGTATTCTTCAGCGGTGGCTTAGCGCTAAAATAAGCGTGGAGAATGGATTGGTTATGTGAGCATCATTAAAGAATGCATTAGCGCCTTTGCTGTAGCATAACATGGATCAAACTCTCTGCAGGTAGTCAGCAGCGACTCTGCCTCCTCTGTGATCTTCTGGCTGACTGACACAGGACAAAAGGTCAAGCAGTTCCACCGTTGCCATGGTGATGCTGAGATCTCCACCATGGCCCTAGACGTTACGCAGACCCGACTGTTTACCGCGGGCGCCGACGGAGAGGTCAAAGTAGGTGGACAGGCGTACGCACACGCACACACACACACACACACACACGGATTTGTACGGATATGAAGATGCACAGTACAGCTGCCGGCTAGTCCTCATGGAAATGTTAAAGCCTGAGTGAAATGCAAAATTAAAGTGTGAATTAATGTGGAGTAGCAGCTTTTTAGGACAATGTTTCTAGGAAATTGTTGTATTTACTCCTGATATGGGCACTACAAAATAGATGTGTGCAGCTGCAAACCAGCATGGTTACATTTACATCAGCTGCGGCTCACTGTGTTAGATTATTGTGTGATTAACTGTTGGCTAATGGCCAAACGTGGATTT
Source organism: Haplochromis burtoni (assembly GCF_018398535.1). Taxonomy (NCBI): domain Eukaryota; kingdom Metazoa; phylum Chordata; class Actinopteri; order Cichliformes; family Cichlidae; genus Haplochromis; species Haplochromis burtoni. The sequence goes on from NW_024582399.1 coordinate 752,781, forward strand.
GAAGGGACAACACCAGCTTTTTGACAAACTGGCACAAATTTCCCCCCGAAAATGGTAAAATGGTTGGTGTTTGTGTCTAATGGGTCTAAAGGTACTTGCCAATTCCCCACTGGATCACTGTGAATTCAAATAGTGTTTTTGCTCAGGTGTTGGAGACTATCAGAGGTGATTATCAGATGATATATGTTGTAAGACAAACAATATTCCTAAGAATTTAGATTTAGCAATATCATTTAGTGTTCCCATTTGTATCTCTAGCTGTGTCAAGCTGATGTGGGCGCTTTATGGCAATGCTGAATATTTTTCAGTGTGAGGAAGAATATTTTTTGTTTGCTGTATTGTTATTTTATCACTTTACAATATTAAGTTTTGTTTTTTTTACAAGTTTATATCTTCATTAATATGAAATAATACTTTATTTTGTATCGCCTTAACTTCCGTCAGCAATAACACTGTGTTTTGAGTTCATTCCTGCCTCCATGAGCTTGCGTTTGGGTCCTCATCCTGCCTGCACACAGCCTAATCATGACAGAATCAAATCTTACTGATCTCATTTACATTTTTCAGGGTTTGCAGGATATGCTATAATGTGTAATCCTGCCTCTGTACACCGCCACAGTGAATATTACATCAAAAAAATCCAGATGTGATTGAAATTCAAGGGGTTTGACCAACATTTTGTTTTACCAATTTAGGACAGTTAATGCTGTTAATACATAAACAGTAGCTCGAAGGTAACGGGACAATCTAACGTAATTTTAACTGGAAGTATTATTTTTAAGAGTTGGATGAAAATCCTTTGCAGTCGATGACTGCCTGATGTCTAGAACGTGGACGTGAACAAATGCTACGTTTGCTCCCTTGAGTCGCTCTGCCGGTCCACCTTCAGTTGCTGCTTGTTTGTGGGTCTCTCTGCATTCACGTTTTTATTCAGTAACTGAAAAGCTGCATTGCTGGGTTTAGATCAGGTGACTGATATATCCTGTTTCTTTTGTCTTGAGAAACTCTTGGGTGACTTTCAAGGTATGCAATGAGTCATTATCCATTTATACTGTGAAACTCTGATCAGTTATACAGTGTTTGGCTGAATCTGAGCAGAAAGTATAGTCCTGTACACTTCACACAGTTAACACTCACATCAATAAACACTAGTGACTGGGTTCCACTGGCAGCCGACATCTTACATCTTAACAGAGCTGACAGGCAGTCGTGCCTCTCTGAGAGAGATCACAACTTGGTTAAATGCTGTGAAATTGTTTTATTTAACCATGGAAATAATTCTGTCATCATGCACTTTATGTGTCTTCTGTGGTCTGTCAGGCCTTTTTGGTGTTGCTGAGCATTCTTCCGCTTAAGAATGAACCATGTTGTTGATTTAATCCTTCCTAAAGTTTTTGCTGAACGATTTTTTGGGCCCTGCGACAGACTGGCAACCTGTCCAGGGTGTACCCCGCCTCTCGCCCTGTGACAGCTGGGATAGGCTCCAGCGCCCCCCGCGACCCTGAAAAGGATAAGCGGAAGCGAATGGATGGATGGATTTTTCAGCCATTGGTTTTTGTCCCTAACTTGCACTGATATCTCATTGGACCTCATACATGAAATTACAATGAAAAGCAATAAAAATACGAATTCAACGCTTCTTATGCTTTATTTGTTTATTTATTAAACTGTGTCATTGTCCAAAAAAATTGAGCCCAACAGTACATATTGTGACACATGGAGTGCTTTTCCCTGCATATACAATCACTTAGCAAGGCCATGATGATTCACTTGGAAAAGTAAATCCGCTTGGCATCTTTCTTGGCCTTAAGACAACAATTCTGATGGCTAAAGATCCAAACGGGACCAAAAAAACAAAAACAAAAAACAACGACGACAACAACAAATCCAAAATGTCTTGTGACAATCTCATTGGCTTAGGGAGTGATGATGTCATAGGGAAATTTAAGAATCTTAAGTCCTTTGATGTTTTTCCTTAAGTAGGGGTGAGAAACAGCAAGTTTTAGTTCGTTTTAGCAGCATCTGTGTTTGCAGCCTACAAAACGTTCACCACAGAAACATTTGGAAAGATGTCTGTGAAGGTTCTCTCTGCAGTTTCTTTGCAAGCTCCTTTGAAACATTTGGAAAGCTCTTCAAAGTCATCATATAGAAACTCCAACATGTTTCCAAGAAAAAAACCACCAATTCAAAAAGATTACGCCCCCTGTCCTTCCTGGCGTGGCCGGCCAATTTCCCCAAATGGTGTCTCATCCTTCCAAAGGGCTTTAGAGGAGAGTAGGAAGGAAAACTACCTTCTCCAGAAAAAAATGCAACTAATTGAAGAAGAGAAACTTCAACTGGAGGACAAGTGTAGACAAATGGAAGCCCAAAATAAAGAGCTGGAAGAAAGACAACAGCGTCAGCCGGACATAAAAATTCAAATTCAAATCAAGTTTGCTCAGACCCGAGAGCAGATTGTGCACCTCATTAAAGAAAACAGGCAAAAGAGTGCAGAACTAAAAGAAATGACCAACCTGCTCCAAGACAAGAAAACGATGAGTGATAAGATACAATGGGATCTCCAATACATGGACCGAAAAAATCGGCTCCTCCAAAGACAGCTCCATGAAGTTGTGGAAGAAAAGAATAAATTCCTCCAACAGAAGGAAGAGCAGGACAAAAAGCAACGAGACATGCAGCACGAACTAAAGAGCATGCAGGAAAAATACCGAATGCTGAAAGAAAGCCTGGATGAAACACTGCGCCAAAATAAAGACCTTCTTCAACAGAAAGAGCAACAACAAGAAAGACTGAAAGAAGGAAAACGCATCGTCCAGGACTTTGAGTCTAAAAATCTAAAACTGCAAGAGTTTTGTAATCAGCTGGAGGACAAAGCAACTAAAGTGGAAGAAGAAAAGGACAAACTGGAGAAACGGTGCTCACAGATGCAGAAAAGGATCGATCAGATAGCGAGAAACAACTCCGAGCTCATTAAGGGGATTTTGGTGGAATTCAATAACCTGAAGCGTGAAAACACTCAATTGCAGGCGCAAAAACAACAACAAGACAAAATACATGAAGACCTGCAGCTCACGCTCCAAGAAATCCAGAAAAGAAACGAGCAGTTAGAAGACAAGCACAAAGAGGTCCAACAGAGAAATGCAGACATGCACGAGGACAAGCTGATACAGGAGGCAACATCCAAACAACTCAAAGACAAGCTTGAAGAAGAACAAGCAACATTAGAAGAGGTGGAAAAAAGATGTGAGAAACTTGAAGAACAAAACGCAGAAACCATCGATGAGCTGAGAAATCTCATCCTGGAAAAAAAAAGCGCTCGTGGAAAAGTGCATGGGAAAAAAAAGAAAAAATGGTTCCGCTTGTTCCAGAGGAGAGACGCTACTGCTTCCTCACCTGATGTAGCCTCGTCTTGCTCCACCTCTGTTAACCCCCCCAACCAGTCCAGGCAGTTGACTGTCCCCTCCTGAGCCTGGTTCTGCCGGAGGTTTCTGCCCGTTATAAAGGCAGTTTTTCCTCCCCACTGTCGCCAAGTGCTTGCTCAGAGGGGATTGTTGGGGTTTTCTCTCCTCTGCCTTTTTTCTTCATTTACTTGTTTAACTTTTTTCATTATTACTTCATTTTACCTTTTTTCTTCATTTACTAGCTTTTACTTTTTTCAACTTATCTAAATAATAAACCAATTAAATTTATCCTTTGAGTATTTTTCATCTCATCTTTACAGAATCTTTCCAAAACATTTTCAAACATTCAGATCTGTCTTTTATTTTCTTCTTGAAGCCTCATAAATGTGTGAACTAAAAACCCGGAATATGCGTTTGAAACATAGTTTCAGCTGAAACTGGCATAACATGCTGTGTGTGTGTGTGTGTGTGTGTGTGTGTGTGTGTGTGTGTGTGTGTGTGTGTGTGTGTGTGTGTGTGTGTCAGGGTATCACTAGTTAGGTCATCATGTTTAGACTCATTCACTCCAAAATTATTTAGGCCAAATCTTTAAAACAGTGTCATTTCATACACATTTTCAATTCACTTCAATCGCACAAATGCAGAAATAATTATTTGCAGTATCTTATTTATTATGAGAATGTCATGCCTGATCATTTGTACCTACACCACCAAAAATGGGGGCAAAAGGGAGGAGATCATGTTTAATCGGTTATAAGAAAAGGTTAGAAATATAAGTGCTGACATGAGCAGTGTCCACAGAAACCTCTGAATCTCAGCTCAAAGCTCAAATAAACCATTTCTAATAATAATATGAAACTAAACTGGGAAATCATAAAGGAACTGACTCACGAGGAAACACATGGAGGGGCACACAGTCATGAGGGAGAACGCAACGCAGAACTGAGGGAGACGCGGACATAAATACACAGAGGGTTAACGAAGGAAGTGGGAGCACACGGGGAACACAGCTGAAACAGATAATCGTAACGAGACAGGGCAGGAGTGAACACAACATGACGCATACTGACGAGAGACTGTCAAAGTAAAACAGGAAGTACACAGAGGTTCAGACAGGAGAGAGAGAGCACAGACATAACAGGCTGGGGAAAACATTGAATGAAACACAAGGAGGGGAGACGAGGGCTCACAGATACAGAGGGGCACACAGGGGGTAAAAGTCACAAGGGGAAATCAAATAAGGAACAACTTAACAGAGCAACCCAGGAACCATGGCCTAAATAAAGAACAAAATACAAAATTACATGAAAACTAAGAATTCTGGGCCAACATGGCCCAGGACAGATTCGTTAGATCTAAATATTCATTTATGAGAAAAATCGGTTTTCTTACACTGTCGTTTGTCACTAGATCTCCTCGGGGCAGAATCCCGTCTTGCACAGTTTCTTCTTTGTTGGTAGTTTAAAGATCTTTTAGCTGGCAAGCCATTTCCTCATTTAGTAAGCTCTAGTTAAGTTTCAGTGTCTGGAAATAATGTTACAAATATTAATGTTGATATTTTACCAAATTGTAGTGGGATCATTTCAGTCAGACTAATCAGACTAGCACATATGTTTGCAATCCAGTTTTTACTACAAAAATAACAGCTGTGAGAATCTCAAACATAATAATAAGTTTTAATCATTACTGAACATGTAATAAAAAGAGCTTATCATCCAGGAGTTTGAAGCACTTGTGAGCTTTGTTCAGTAGATTTCGTTTTCTAAGTTATTTGTTTCCAGATGTTTGCAGTGGCATTATGTTTGGATCCCAAGCTGCCCCTGCTTCACACACAAAGGAGCTTCTGACTGAATTACAGCTATTTCTCATGTAATTTCAACTAATGGAAACTCTAATTCAAGATATCCATAATTACATTTCAGCTATAGAAAAGGAAACTCTGAGATATCATTAACATCATTTTGAATAGTTAGAATTACAGCTCAAGATATCTACAACCTCATTCTGACTAGTTAACCCCTCATTTAAAACGTATAATGAGGAAAAGGCAGTTATCTCGAATTGAGGGGAATTAAATATATCTTCAGTCGGAATTGTGACTAATCAGAAATTAATTTTAGATATGCAAAATGGGAGTTTTTCCAAGTAGTAATTCCACTGCAGATTCAGCCCATGTTCACTTTGGATTTGAAAAATGCAATTAAGAATATCTGAAAGAGAATGTGCAGTGCACTTAAATGGACACCATTTCTCCGAGAGACAACGACCTTGTTGATATCTGAAATGTTCTTTTTGGGCTCCGAAGAATTGAATGACAGATTTCTGCAATACACATCCAGTGTATGTATTAAATGTGAAAACAGCTTGCCATATGTAGCATTCTGAGACTGTTTTTAATGACTTTGAGCTTACTGCAGTAGTTCTCTGCGAATAAATAAAATAATTATGCATTTTTGCAATCAATATAATCAACCACATCAGCTCTCTGACCCCATGAGACCTTGTGAGAATGCATCCATGTGCAAGTAGCGTCAGAAATACTTGCACCGCTGCTTGAAACAACCACACAAGTCATTCTCAGCAGAAGAAGCAGGGCCCCCCCTGGGCCAATTAGTAACACGATGCATCATCGCTCCAATTTTCATCAACAATGAACCCGTTGTGTAGCAGTTAGGGCCATTCCAAATGTGAAATTTTGACCTTTTAATTACAGTGTCCCCATTGAGCCAATCAGTGTTTCTTTGTGAAATTGCACAAACAAAGACGCAAAGTACGTCATCGTGTAAAATTGGACACAGAAGAAGAAATGGTGCCTGAGCTGTGACGGGGGATTAAAGCCCTAATGTCATGTTGCCTTATCCCTCCTTGGGGGGGGAAAAATGACACTTTCAAAAGTAGAAAAACACACATTGGTTTTATTTATTTTTTTAAATCCTTTTTTTAGACAAGAAAATAAAGCTGTAATTCCATTTCTAGTAAATTTCCTTAAGCAACACACCCACTGGGCGCTTTGTTAGCTGCAGCTTCCCAGTACTGGCTTGCCTTCAGAGCTGCTTCAATGGCACAGATTCTGCAAGGTCCTGAAAACAGTCCTCAGGGATTTTGGTCCATGGACATGACAGCATCACACAGCTCATCCATGATGAGAATCTATTGTTCCATCACATCCCAGAAGTGCTCTATTGGATTAATCAGAATGCAGGATCAGAGGATCAGAAGATGGGTATACTGTGGTCATAAAGGGCTGAACATGGTCACCAACAATATTCAGGTAGGCTGTGGTGTTTAAATTATGCCCAGCTGGTACTAAGGGGTACAAAAATAAAATATCCCCACATGATTACATCACCACCCCCAGCCTGAAGAGTTAAAACAAGGCAAGACGGAGCCATGGTTTCCTGTTGTTTACGGTAAATTCTGACTCTACCATCGTAATTTTTCAGAAGAAATTGAAACTCTTCCCTCCGGGCAATGTTTATCCAATCTTCTGTTTCGGTGAGCCCGAGTTAACTGAAGCCTCGGTTTCCTACTCCTAGTTGTCAGGAGTGGCACCCGGTGTGATCTTCTGCTGCTGTAGCCCATCTGGTTCAAGGCTCAGCGTGTTGTGCATTCAGAAATATACTAACTGGTTGTAACAAGTGGTTACAACAAGTATTTCTACCCAAAGCTGCCACTCACTGGATATTTTCTCATTTTGGGACCATTCTTTTTAAACCCTAGAGGTGGTTTTGCAGTTTCTGAAATACTCAGACCAGCCCACCTGGCATCAACAACAATGCTACATTCAGAGCCACTTAAGTCCCCTTTCTTCCTCATTCTGATTCTCAGTTTGAACTCCTGCAGCTTGTCTTGACCACGTCTATATGCCTAAATGCACTGACTTGCTGTCTTGTGATTACATATTTGCATTAATGAGCAGTTGAGGGTGTACCAAAGACTTTAAAAACATTTCGTGTTGTCCAAATGCATTTAAGTGTTATTTTGGCTTCTTTTCAGGTGTGGGACTTTAACGGCCGCTGCCTTCACAGAATGAATGCCGGCCTGGGTCGTGCTGTCAGACTCTCTCAGGTGTTGTTGCTGAAGAGAAGCATACTGGTGATGGGCTGGGAAAGGTAGTCGTGTATATATTTAAGAGATGTTATTATTTTGATTATTGTTGTTTTGCTCATTTGTGTTTCATTTTAAACACTAAATCCATAATGTACAACACTGAACAACTGTGTGTAAAAATGACTGTGTGTGAAAGCATCTGCGTGTGTGTTTGTGTGTTTCTGTCCTTTCTTGCTCTGTCTGGCTGCCAAAAGCTCAGAGCCAACCAGACATCTGGACCCTAACAAGTCAAAACGCTCCAGGGCGCTCATATTTGCTTTACTATCACTACCTCATATTTGTGTGATAGTGTGTGTGTGTGTCTATTCTTTTTATACTCACATCACATCTGCTCTTCATCATCATCATCATTTCACACCCAGTGAGCTGAACTCAGCAGTGTGCTATCATCAAGTTATACGACTCGCTCTCTTTCTGTCTTTCCGTCTCATCGCCACATGCGCGCACACATCCCGACGCGCGCACGCACGCAGACACACTCTTTCTCGCTCTCTGGGGAGTCACAGTGGTAAAGAGAACATAGACGACAGATCAGCAGCAGTAAAAGAAAATGGTGCCGCTATGACTTTCATTACTCATATAATTTCCTGTTTCTTCGCATCAGCCTAGACCGCAGTTTAATCCATATAGCGCTGTGTCACATGGCATCCAATTCAAAGTCCTATCAGCTTCGGCTTCTCAAGCGATCTCACGCGGGTTGAAATATCCACATCCCACTGCTAGACATACTTCTCAGTTTGAAACCAAAGTGCATCATTATTTCATTTCACATGCAGCAGCAGCTCAACAATAAAAAGCAAAAGTTCTGTGATGAGAGAACAAAAGAGTAAAGAAGAAGAACTCATTGCAGGTGTGCTAAAAGTCCTCCTGAGATGATGAGTATTAAAGTGTTGCATATTCATGATATCCCCTGTAGCGCTGTAGTGTAAAGGAACTGCTTCCATGTTCATTACCAACACTGCCTTGATGCATTGCAGGTGTAAAGCAAAGTTTGAATGTGTTGCAGAGGAGGTATAATTTATGGAATAAATAGCTGATTAATGCAATGTTTCTTCAGACTACGGGGGGAAAAAAGCAATTTGATGGGGGCAGCATGGATGGCGAGGTTCAAAATTTGTAGTGAAATTAAATGAATATGATTTTTGTTGGGAAAATAAACAAATGAGTCTGCTAATGCTATAATGATTACCTTTAATGCACTCAAATTCAAGTTATTTCTTTTTTTAAATGAGCAAAATAAAACTTTTTTCTTTGGGGGGTGGGGGTGGGACATAAGCCTGCTACAGTTCTGTGTAAAAGTCTTGGACCAATCGTCATATCTTTATATTTTCCTTCCAAGGAGTCACGCCTTATTGTAGCATTTTTAACGTGCGCAGTAGGTCTCCAGGTTAAGCCTCTTAACACTGACCTATGAATCATGCAATCATAAAAAGGGCACCGATCTCGAATACATGAACCACATAACAGACAACTTAGCAGAGGATACATTTTAAATGGTGTCTTTTGGCACTTTGTTGTTAGCAGCCTGTCGTAGAAGCACATTATTTGTTCCAATTTCCTTTGTTGAATCTATAGAAAATCCCAAAGATAACACAGTTCAACAGGCATAAAATAGGATTTTTGCACCAACGAGGTGATTCCCAAAGGACTATTAGCTGAAAATGACATATCTCAGCATGCTGTGATCTACACATGGCCCCGCATTGCACTGCTCCCTTCACCTCCAATTTAATCCATGCTGAGATTCTTTCCTTAAGTAATTTAAAGAAACTGGACAAGTAGAGGACAAAAGGAAGGCCTAGAGGGCCTAAAAATACTATGTACAGCAGATGAATATTATCTGAAAGTCATGTCTTTAAGAAATAGGAAAAAAAAAAATCTGACAAAGGCCCAAAGAGATGCATTTGACCCTTTAGTTGATCCATTAACTGTTCACTGAAGCCTCATCAGAAACTATCTGGGTAGCTGTCAACAAGCCGTCTTAAGGAAGGGAAATGGGGACACAATGAAACACTGTCAGTCATGGATTGGCCTCTCCTGGAGCTGGACCTCAACATCACTGAAGCAGTGTGGATTCATCTTGACAGAGAGCAGAACAACAGGTAGCCGACATTCAAAGAAGACCTTCGAATGTCCTTGAAGAAGCCTGGAGAACTAGTCCAGAAGACTACAAGCTACAAGAAACCTGTCTATAAGAGTTCAGGTTGTGTTAAAGAATAAACGTTGTCATAACAAATACAGACTTTCAACATCTGAGATTTGTAAATTTGATTATTTTTTGCCTTATTTACTGTATTTCCATGTGTATTTGCTGCACCTATTTCCCAGCATAATATAAAAAAAATGAGAGGTGGCTGTTGGGTCTGCGCTTCTACAGGCCCTGCTGGTTTAGAGACTTATCCCCGTTAACAAAGCAAGACGAACAGCTCAACCGGTTTTCACATGCTAGCAAGGGGAAGGGACGGCAGCAGTCCTCTGCCGTTGGTGTCAAGCGAGTCCAAAGAACCAGCTTCCCCTACAGCCTTTTATTTCTGTGACACACAGTTTACACAAACACTCATTGTAAACCCCCCTATAAAAGGTTAAAACACTGTGTGTGTGTGTGTGTGTGTGTGTGTGTGTGTGTGTGTGTGTGTGTGTGTGTGTGTGTGTGTGTGTGTGAGTGTGAGTGTGTGTGTGTTTTTGTTTGGGGGTGCGTTTGTGTGACCTCCTGCTCACCAAAATGGTCATAAAGGCAGGAAGTTTACTAAACAAGAAAACAGAACCTTCACATAGGATGTGCCTATAATAAAACACTACAGCCTCCCCATCATTCAACAGGCTGGGGAGGGCAATAGAAACAGGAGAATGTCTTTGATCATACAGTTTGAACCAAGACTTACAAATTTAAGTACAATAATGGCAACATTTAACAATTTGACTCCAACAGTGACTCTATACTTTTACACAGTACTGTAACTACTGTGTAACTAACTACCAAGTACTGTTGCTAGGGCTGCTCCGAACTGTCAGTGATACTGATGATCATTATAATAATAATTTAATATAACATGTATCCTGATTAACACATATGCTGCCTAAAGAAAGAGAATTAATAATGATGGTCCAGTGTGCATCTTATCTTAAAACTGTGTTGGAGTCTTATATGTGTCATTTTTACACCATTTTCTTCCCTCTGTGTTTGTCCCTCTGTAGGAAGTTAACAGTTTTCCGCCTGCATTCCTTCTTGCAGTCTACTGTTGAGCCCTGTGAGTGGAAGGGGGGACTCCAGCATCGCGGTGCTGTACTGTGTGCCGCGTTCCAGCCCCCACAGACTCTAGTGACAGGTGTGTGTTTGTACATGCAACGTAAATGTTTCTTTTACTCAGTAAAGTTTTGCAGTAACAGAAGCGTCATTAACAATGCATGTGTGCATTCATGCCTGTAGCTTTTGTGTGCACCTTTCCTTTTCGATTACGCTTTCACAGGTTATAAGAACGAGAGCTTGTGTAGAAGAGAGAGTTGGAAGAAAGGAGGAAAAAAACAAACACAGGCTAGGAAATTAAAATGAATCTGAGAAAACAGACTTTAGTTAAATGAAAAATAACTGGCTGCAGTTATCTGCTGATTAAAGTAAGTGGTGTTGTTATCAAAGGACTCAAGCTTCACGCTTCTCTGTCTCTGCTGGAAATGGCTGTGTGTGTGTTTTGTGTGTGTTTGTGCACATGTGAAGGTAGAAAGAGACTTAATAGAGCTCAGAATTCACAATCAAAGAACTGTACTGTGTGTGTGTGTGTGTGTGTGTGTGTGTGTGTGTGTGTGTGCATTTTTGGATTTTTTCTCTTTGTTGTTGTTGTTGAACGTCAAATAATAGCCACAGTATAAACACAACAAAACTCTACAATATAAGTAAAAAAAA
>NW_024582399.1:765232-792850 GCF_018398535.1 Haplochromis burtoni
TATGGAGGAGATCAAAACTCCAGACATCCAGAGGCCCCCAGAACACAAGAGACCAAGGAAGACCAACAGAGGGGCAGCCGCGCCACTGTTCCAGTAAGAGCTGAGGAGAGTCCCAGATGAGGGCTCACTCAGCAGCTGCGGAGCAGAAGCCAGGGGGAGTTGCAGTGACGCGCCCGTGTTTGTTTTTTTTAAGTGAAAAAACTAGAAATGCACAGATTGCACTTTTGATTGGCTGATTATGATTTTGTTTCATAAGTTTTTTCCACTTCAGATTGTCATATGAGACTGGCAGAGACTGACATCTAGCAGTTTGGAGGACCACATAATTTTACAAGCATAACCCTTTTTTCCCCTCGTGTGTGCTTTTCACTCGAGTGTTTCTCATAAAAAACAGAAACTATCTTTTGAAAGCAGTTTTCCTTCATTGGTTAAATTGATCCTTTGCCCAATAAATTGCAATCTTCCAGGTTTGTGTCAGCAGATTGGGTGGGGTCTTTTCCTTTCCAGCGTGACTATGCCCCAGTGCACAAAGCTAGGTCCATAAAGGCATGGTTGAATGAGCCTGGTGTAGAAGAACTTGACTGGCTCGCACAAAGCCCTGATCTCAACCCCATCAAACACCTCTGAGATGAACTAGAATTACTGCAAGCCAAGCACTTCCCCTCCAGCAGCTGTCTGATCTCACAAATGATCTGGATAAATGGGCTGAGATTCCCACAGATACACTCCAAAATCTTGCAGAAAACCTCCCCCGAAGAGTGGAAGCTATTAAAGCTCCAACGGTGGGACGGACTCCACATTAATGCCTATGGATTTAGAATGGAACGCCATCAAAGCTCATACTGATGTCAGTGTGTAGGTGGTCAAAAGCTTTTGCCCCTGTCCCTCGCCAAACAAATGCAGGTGCAACAGATTTACAGTTTATAAATAAACTAAGCAACTAATAGTGAACGAAAAAGATACTAGAATGTTGACTAGTGACCAACAGTCAGCTATGATGCTTTTTTTCTGCGACATGCAGTAATTAAACAACTTTTTTTGTATTTGAACACTGATATTTTTCTGATAAGACACCTAAAACATACATTCACAATTATTAATGGCATAACGTGTGGGTTATACAAAGCTGAACCTGCAAAGGGCAGAGGTAGTGAAGGTGGTTGAGTTTCTAACCATCCAAAGCCACTCAGTGCACTCACAGAGCAGTAAAGAAGACAGTGCAGACAGGGTGGAGTGAGTGGAGGGTGGATGCAGGGTTTGGAGATGGTGTCACTGCCAAAAAGACAAGAGGATGTGAGCCAGAGGTGACAGATGTTAAGAATTTCACTCTGAATTCTCATTATTAATTAATTAATAAAAATCATTAACCATCTAATCAGTGAATGAATGTTTTTAAAACTAACAATCAGCAGGAGCCACATTAAAACCCACTGTAATGTAACAGTCTGGTTATACCTAATAAGGGCGACAGCTAATTTAAGTTTGTAGTTTTCTAAATCTGCAGAATTGGTGTTTGGATGAAATGGTTAGATGACGACATTAAGAAAACTCAAGTGTTAATACTGGAGGCTACGCAATCAACCTGTTCTTACAGGCACTGTTTAAACAGGCTCTGCACTGGTTCATCCAATAAGCTCAAGATCTATTCCCAATAAAAAAGTTACAAGCAGTTCTCTTTTCACATTCTGTTTCTATACTCGTATTTTCTAATTCTGATTCTCTCTGCCTCTCCCTCCCTGAGTCCTTGGAGAAACAATTACTCAGTACCTCACTGAGGGTAGAACTGTTACACAAAACGTGAAAAAACAAAACAAAAAACCTGAACACTGAAGAACATTTTCCGGCGTTACCATCAAAATGATTTGGCAGCTGATTAGTGCATGGACTCAGCGGCGTGAGCTGCAAATGACTCGTGTCCTAAAATCACACCAGCGCTTATTAAAATGCAGAAACACTGGGCGCCTCTGGCTAATGGAAGAGCAGACGAGGAGCGTTCGTCTTCCAATCACTCTATTTTTCATCCCACTTCTTCGAGTTCATGTGAACTTTTCAAAAACATTTTTTCCAAGTTTTTATGCATGATTTAAAAAAAAAAAAGAAGCTTCTAAGCTTCTTGTGGACCTTGCAATCCCCCCTCCCTCCTTGGCACTTGATCACATCTGCCAAGCTGTCACACCATCATTAACAGCCATCATTAAAAGAGAAACCAAGTAGCTGCTCTTTACATGGACAAATACATAGAATTAACGGCTCTGTCATGGTTTTTAGCATGTGAAGACAGCTTGCTTTGAAATGTCGGCATGACCCCTCAGTACTCATCACTTTCTAAGATTTTTTTTTTTTTGCCTGGGGGATTGAACTGGCAATCCTCCAGCCACTGGTCCACTTGTATAACCCTCAAACTGCAAACACTCTGCACCCAATTTGCCCCAGTATGCTCTTCACTTTGTAAAGTTGTATCACTTTGGCTCACGTATTGAAAGTTCAGCTGCAGTTTACCAGTCTGTGTGAGCAGCGTGCAGACACAAACTGCAGGGCCCCTCTCTGGCCTTCTGAGACAGATCAAGCCCACAGATAAGTACTGAGAGCGATAAAGTGAGGGATGGAGGTGGAAAGGTAGATAAGAGGGGTATTCTCAAAGCTGGAGGGAGAAATGGTTTGGAAGGAAATGAATAGTTGGAGCTAGAACAAAAAGCACGATTCAGGAGCTACTTTAGAAACTTGGAAACTTCTTCAAAGTTCGCTGTGCAATTTCTTTCCCCGTGCTCAGTCCCCCGCCATCAATTTATTTATCCATTTTTTTTATCTAATCTCTGTACTTTAGACTGCCCACCCCCCTCCATCTACACATAGCCCCGCATTGCACTGCTCCCTCCACCTCCAATTTAATTCAAAATGCCCAATTTGAATTATGTTTATTAGAACTCTCGCAGTGGAAGCAAGGGTGAAATGAATGTGTTTCTGCCTTTCGAGCATCTATGTGTCTGTCTGTGCGTGCATGTTGTATGGCTGCAGGGAGGGTGCTTGTATATTTTAAGAAAAAACTTTGGAAATGTGCAGGCTGAATGCAAATGAGTCACCTCATAAATCACATTTTTTATATTTTGAGCTTCAGTGCTTTAACGGCTAGAAGGAGAAAGCGTTAAGCTGGGGGGAAGATTCAAAAACATAACCTTTGCAACAGCTTTTCATCATCAGAGGTGCTGGGATATCCACATCTGCTAACATCTTGTCCAAAAAATTCATAAAATGGTGTAATTCATTCCTAACTCCTCCTACATTTGAATATCCTCTGTGTTACTCTCCTCCCCTGGCCTTTGGGCATATGAAAGGGATGGAGAAAAAAATGAATGAAAGGGAGGGAGTAAAGGAAAAAAATGGGTGAATCGCATTCGTATTGCTATTTCCTGCATTTCCACGCTTATCTTCTCGCACATTAAAATAAAAGGTGCATGAGAACTGTGCGCTATTTTCTACATTAACTTTTGTTTTTTTTGGAGTTGCAAATTCTTTCTTTGACAAATCCACCGAGCAAAAAGGCGGCATCTAAAAGCGATGACGCATTAGTTTCAGTTGGCTGCATATTTCTTCGGGGTTGTAGTGAGTAATGCTCTTTTCACATCAAAGCATCGGTGCTGCCAAGTTATGCGCTTGTGCCGCCGAGTGAAGGCAGTGGTGGCATCATGGCCACCAGTGAGAAAAGTCAATTTAAAGTTCTATTTGGCCTCGCACCTGCTTAGGAGACGGTGCACGTGTCTGTGTTTGTGTATATTATTTTTGTGAGTGTGTGTGTATGTGTGTGTGTGCGCACGCATCTGTTAGTTTGGGTCTCGAGTTGAATCAAGTTGTAGCAGGAACATTGGGTTGATGGGGGACTGAGGCCTCCTCATCCATATTCAGTGTTTGCTAGGTTCTGCTTGACTTCTCACTCACACACACACACACATGCACGCGCACGCGCACACACACACGTGCATTTCGGTGCACACAAACACAGCAGGATATATGGGTTCTGTGTATCTCCTTCAGTCTAACCCCCCTTTTCACTTTTCTTTCCTTCCTTGAATCCCTTAATCCTTTGTGAATGAAAAACTTCCAAGCAACCAGTCACCAACTAATCTGAAGTTTGATGAATGGCCAAAATGTTTTGCAACAAATACAAATAGCAAGCACAGAAATCAAAGGACGTGATGACAACAATGAAATTTTTTTTTTTTTTTGAGCAGAGGGGGCTCTTTTTGTGTATATATAAATCTGTTGGGGGGAAAATGGTAAACAATATTTAATATCACTGATATTAAATCAAGTGATGCCGCTTGAGTTGGCATTAACTGAGGCAGAGGAATGGAAGTTCAAAAATGACTCGGTGGAGTCAGAACTTTTTACCACAGACATTGTGCTGGTGGGTTAACTGGAACAGGTTCCATGGACTTCCACCAAAAAAAAAAAGCTGGCACCACAAATTTGCTGGGCCCAAAGCTGATTTTAATAGACATGGGAGGCGCTGCCGCGAGAAATTCACTAATGACTGGCTGATGTACCAGACAGATTCTGTCTGCAATGATTTTCATATCAAGGAAATTACTTGTCAAACCTGTCAAAATGTGAGATCGCTCTCACAAGGCATCCAAGGCAAACTGGCTCCATGCTGGCACTGACAGCAGTAGCACAGGCTCTGTAATGGTAAAAACTAGCTAAAAACTCATCTGACCTCTGTAGCCATTTGTGGGCTTGAGCGTATTCGCCAAAAATACAATGAGTATAACATCTTTGTTTCTGCCAAATCAATCAATCTTTTTAAAAACAAAATCATGTTTTACAAAACTGAACAAAAGTTTCGGGCAACCCCTCATTTCTTTATATTTTTGCTCCAAGGACCAAGACTTTCTTGTAAATGTTTAAAGTGGTCTTGAGCAATAGTTGTCCAGGATTTCTGAGGATCTTTTAAAAATTTTCTTTAGACTTTGGCTGCTTTTTCATTCATTTTTAGTCCCATCCTTGTGCCCGACCACATTCAGAGGACTGTTTTGTTTTTTGATCTGATCTATGAATCACTCAAGCCTAAAAAGGCATCAAACCTAAGAGAACCGGTGTTGTGTCTACACTTAGACCACTTAACAAAGAATCATTTTAAAATTGTCTTTTGTCTTTGTTACTAGCAACCTGTCACAAAAACACATTTTCCTCTGGTTTCTTTAGTTACATCTACAAAGACAAATAATCATCAGTATGTTTGGGAAAGTTCAGGAGAGACGTAGCACAGTGAGTGCCTACAGCCATCTGTGACACATGTTCTGGGCTCTTTCATGAACAGTTTAGGTAATTAACACCAGTATTAACTTTGACAGCTATTTCTGATTTCGTTTTAGTCAACCAAATAACATGAATCAACTGTAGACTAAATCTACAGTTCACTCAATCAACTAAAATGTAACGTATAACAGTTGTTGTGTTTTTACCGGTGAGAGTTTCTCCACACACTTTACAAAGCTTTACACTTTATCCGGGAGCTTCCCCCTTCCTGTTTTTTGGCGGCAGATCAAATGTGCACATCTAACCATACTGCAGATTACTACCGATCAGTTCACTCACTTCCAAACTCATTTTAATGCAAAACTTATTTAGTTCTGATTAGTTCTCATTTTTATTTGCTGACAATGAGTTTCAATACATTTCAATCTATACATTTCAAAGTATTAAAAGCATTCCTGGATAGAAAAGGACACAGTTAAGCTCTATCAGTCTCCCCAGAGCCTGAACCTCAATATTAGCGAAGCAGTGTAGATCCTGTGGACAGAGAGCGGAACAAAAGGCAGGTGACGTCCAAAGAAGAGCTTTGAATGTCCGTTAAGAAGTCTGGAGAACTATTCCTGAAGACACCTTAAAGAAATGACAAGAAAGCTGCCTAAGAGATTTAGGGTTGTGTTGAAGAATAAAGGTGGTCATAACAAATACTGACTTTCAGCATTTGACAGTTTGCATACATTTTAATAAATCACCACCCATTTCCCATTTTCTGAGCAAAATATAAGCAACGAAGGGTGACTAGAAGTTTTTGCACTTGTACGTCTGCCAGTCACTGCTGCTGTTACTAACTCTGACACTGCAGTCAGAAGTATAATAGTACTAAAGTATAGAGCTGCAGTTCAGACTACAGGTGTTAGAGCTATTCTTGACACTACGGTACATCTACTACCATCACTGCTGCTAATGGAGCGAAGCCTGTAAGCAACGTTAGACAGACAACCCATTCTCCTCCAGTAATATCCCAAACACAGCCCTTCCATTTGATGATCCATTTAAGCAAACTCTTTCTGCCACCACTGGGAGTTCAGGCTGTGTTGCAGAATAAAGGTGGTCATACCAAATACTGACTTTTGAGTTTGTTAAAATGACAAACCGTGCAAACGCTTTTCTTATTATATGTTGTCAAAGGAGCTTGCAAAGAAAAGCGTCTGGACTTCTTTAAGTTGCTTGAAGACGTTTCACCTCTCATCCAAGAAGCTTCTTCAGTTCTAAGGTCAAATGGTGGAGAGTCCCAGATATAAACCTAGTGGGAGTAACCCCCCACAGAGGGACAAAAGGACCCCCTGATGATCCTCTAATCGCCTGAGCCAAGGTGTGAAACTGGGTGTGGGTCCCAATCAGCCAGAGTTTCGGGTGAGTTCATTGTGAAACCTGGCCCCACCTTATCATGCGAATTCCTGAGATCAGATGGCCCAGGATGTGAGTGGGCGTTAAGGTGTCTGGGAAGGGATCTCAAAACTGGATTATAGATGGCAGAGAGTTGGTGTCGTAAACCACCGCCTCTGTTCAAAGATGGTCGCTCACAGTGGACATAGATGGCTTCTTTCACTCCTCTTTCAAACCATCTGTCCTCTCTGTCCAAAATGTGAACATTGGCATCCTCGAAAGAGTGTCCTTTGTCCTTAAGATGCAGATGGACTGCTGAGTCTTGTCCTGTGGAGGTGGCTCTTCTGTGTTGTGCCATGCGCTTGTGAAGTGGCTGTTTGGTCTCTCCAATGTAGAGGTCTGGGCATTCCTCGCTGCACTGTACAGCATACACCACATTGTTAAGTTTGTGTTTTGGCGTTTTGTCTTTCGGGTGAACCAGTTTTTGTCTGAGCGTGTTGCTGGGTCTGAAATGCACCGGGATGTCATGCTTGGAAAAAATTTTCCTGAGTTTCTCTGATACACCAGCTACATAGGGGATGACAATGTTGTTGCGTCTGTCCTTCGGCTCAAGACTTTTGCACATTGCTGTGCAGCGATAAATCTGTGTAGTACTATTTTGTGTACGTACGTCTTTGTATTTCTTGTTATTATCCCCTGTTTAAATATGCACTGTGATGTGTACTCTATGTATGTTGTCAAAATTGTGCAGGCTAAGTGCATCAAAGTGATTTTAAAAATTAATGAGGGGGATTAAAGCATCTACATCTTAAAGCTCAACATTGTGTAGATGATGCAGAAATCTGCTCTCATTCTCTCTGACCCTCTCTGTCTCAGCCGTACACACACACACACACACACACACACACACACACACACACACACACACACACACAGGACATGATAAAAGTCACTTGAAATACAGAAGCTGGCCCTGGGCTGCATGAATAATGCAGCAGACTGGCACTCTCATAAACTTTATACCTCCTATTGCTCACACACACTCACCTCCCATAGCCAACACACTCCTCACACATCTCATTAAGTCCTGCTGTTGGACTGTTGAGCGACCTGATGAGATTCCTGCCGTTTTTGACAAACACATTGCCATGCATGTGCTCTTGCTTATATATAATGTAGATTACTTCAAAAGCACTTCTTCTTGCAATAAAAGTTAGGGGTTGAGTGTTGGAACAGATGGTAGCTGGGGACAGATGTTGAACTTTATCTTTAGAGAAGTTTTTAGTGGCCAGCTTGCATGATTCAGCAGCAAGATAAGAAAGTAAGTGTGTGTTGATAAAAAGTTTTCTTTTGTGTGTGTGTGTGTATAGTCTTTGTATTTCTTTTACTGTGAAGACACTTGGTAAGCACAAGAGCTTGTAAAGCACAGGCGGTGAAGTTTACTATATACTGCCATGAAGCAAAGTACAGTTTTTAGAAGGATTTTTTTTTGTTGTTGCCAAGTTCTTCCTCTGTGTTTTGTCCCTCTTCTGATGTGAGTAGGAAGCTACCATGGCGAGATCATAGTGTGGAACAGCAGCACAGAAAAAGCTTTGAGGAAACTCCGGCCACATGACGAAGGGGAAGACTGCAAGAAGCAGCAAGGTGCCACTTTCAACGACAGCAGCTGCAAACACATTCAAACCGTCGTTTCTGTAATTATTATTAGACGTTAATTCTTCCAAAAATCTTTAAAACAAGGAGAAATTAAGTTAATTTTTTTGCCTGTTTCTGTTTGCTTTTTCTTCTGTTCCTCATTCTCAACTCTGACACTGTGGGTCGTTTCCCCACTTCTCACTTCTCAACGTGCTTTTGAATGACAGAGGACTCTGAGAGCTGCGATGCCATCACCAGACTGTTCTTCATTCCAGGACGCACATCTGTAACAACTGCAGGTATAGATTGTGGACTCTTTAAAGTGTTATTTAAAGTAAGTCCTAAAAGATGTGGGAGGCTGTATGTTTGTGTAACGCTGTGGGGCAGCCTCAGCTCAGTATTAAATGTCAGCTGAGAGAGAGTGGAGAGAAAACTATTTTCACCCAAACAAATTCCGTATTTTGACTTTTCTAACTTTTCTCCTAACAATAAAGCCATCGCATTTGCAAATCAGCTAATTTCACCTTCTTGCTGTGAGCCTCTTTAAGCATGCTTGCTGTAAAAGTGTTGTAGTTTGACGTGCCTGCAAAACCAAGAGCGGAAGCTGATGCAAACAATGAAGTAACTTTAAAGGCGTTCTACATTTTAAAATGCCAGATCTGCTGAATATATAGCCTTGCATTTATTATTTTTTTTTATTTTTTTAAGGATGTTTTACACAGATTGTGTGTCTGGTGTTTACATATTTCAAATACAGTAAGGCTGTGTGGAAATACTGTACAGCATTTGCACATCACTGATCCTTTGATGTAGCAAGTTTTCGATATTTGTAACTACTTTCCTGCCAAAGTTTACTTTCCTGTATTTATTTAAAAAATTCCCTGGTCCCTTGACTTTTTAAATCCATTTAGATTTATTCTTGCTGTTAAGTAGCTGCTGCTGCTTTGAGCTGTAGCTGTTAGGTGCTTTAAAAACAAAAAAAACATGATCGGCCTCTGTGCCTGCTGCTGCTGCTCGGGTTTGCTGTAGCAATGAGGTATGTGGCTCTGTTGATGATGTTAGTGGAGCAGTTTTTTCTATGGGTTGCCAGATCCAGGGAGAACTAAACAAAGGAAGCCCTGGCCATGTTTATTGTTGACCAAAAAAATCTCATTGTCAGTCAGAACTTGTACAGATTTCTTACTAATTCGACTATTTCAGTGCTTAATGAAATATGTTGCTGATCTTTTTTCTTTTTTCTTTTTTCAGTATCGTGGATGTTTGAGATTCCCTCTTAGCAACAATATGAGCATTTTTAATCCATAATTGATTTTGATTACATTTTAGACCACATGGGTACACTCTAACTGACTTATTGTAACTCTGTTTGACTTTCTCCTATTGGTACTTGTGGTGTTGCTACCACAGCATGCGTTTTCTTTTTCAAATCTAGTCCAAACACACGTCTAAAATAACCGATGCCTCTGGTTATTGCAGCCATTTCTATTTCTGCATTTTCATCAGGCGCTGCAGATTTGGTGTCCTGCGGGGGTTCAGGTACGGTCAGGCTCTGGAGCACCCAGCACGCCCGTCTGGTAGGACAGTTCACAGCCCACGAAGGGGACCTGGGATCTATTGTAATAGCTGTCAGTCCCTGTGGAGAATATTTAACCACAGCTGACAGGGAAGGGACAGTCAAGATATGGGACGTGAAGGTGGGTTTGTGCACAATTTTGTATATTGTGGTGTTAAAAAAAAAAGGAGTAAAAAAGAGAAAATGACGGAAACTGATGAAAACAGAGCCCGAGGGTGGGACAGAGATCAAGAGGCAGACTTTAATAGACAGTGAAGAAAGAGTGGACCCTGAATATTTCCATTAAATCAAAGCGTGTTGTTCACTCTGAAAATGACAGCCCTGCCTGTCATTGTGATGTCTCAGCAGCTTGCTGGAGTACAGTGAAGACAGTCAATCATTTAGAAAATCTCCCCTGATGGATTAGTGGAGAGAGGTAATGCCTCCATCCTCTTTATTTTTTTTTTAAATATTATTTTAAAGCAGTAGAGGCCATTAGAAATGGATGAGATTTGTAATTGATTCCTTTTTTAAACAAAAGATATTGTTTTTGTAGACCACCTCGATTAGAAGAGGAGTGATGAGGAGTCATCATATCATCAGTAATGTCATCCACGTCCACTGAGATTCAGTTCATCACACGAGAATGTCCCACGCGTTTGGTCACTGAAGAGTTTTCATACCTCAGAGAGGCCTTTCGACTTTTTGACTCTTGTTATGAAGACTTGGATCGTGCCGTCAGTATGAAGCATAGCTGCATCACTGTCATGCTCATAATCACAGTAAAAGAACACCCTCTCGGGTATTATTGCCACAATATTCAGAGCTCAACTCTCTGTCACAGTTTATAAGGGGATGAATTCAGATGGGTACATCTCAATTGGCTTCCAGTTTAATTTATGGAGATTTATGTATATATAGTTGAAGCTGGGCAATCTCAGTGCTCTGGTGGAAATTCTGTCCCTTCGGCTAGTTTTGAGCGCACCTCAGAATCAGCTGGATAACTAACATGATTGCACAGTACAGAGTTGTGCACCCAGACATTTCTCAGGTCAGTCGCAGGTGTCACCTTAAAATGATGTGCAACTTAGTTAAATAAGTTTAAAGTATTTAAAGTAACTGAAAATAAATGTTTTGTGCTTAAATTGTAACTCTTAACACTGAACTTAAATCTTGTAGTTATTAGGTACCCTCAGTGTTATCTTATTGTAACACATGAAACTCCTCCTATCTGAAAAGGTTCTATAAATAATAATGTAATTATAATGTTGCCAAGCAACCACCTAAGAATGGATAAAATGATCCATTTGTAGCCTTTATGCAATATCATCACTTTATAAAAGCATTTCATTTCAGTTTCAACAGACCAAATATAAATGATTAAAATACCAAACTATGATTCACCAGGTGTATAAACTGTAACTTATAAGTTACAGTTAACAGGTTATAAGTTTAGAGGTTTTATTTACTCTGCAAAACTAACAAGCCAAAGCAGTAAATGTCAGACATTGATTAAAAATGTACTTCATCTGCTTTAAGATGCCAATAGAGGCATTCATGGCCAGCTAGGTTACTACCAACCTTGGAAATGCTAACTGGGCCAAAGAGGACATCATTAGCTAATATGATTTTGTGGGTTATACAGGTTATCATGGAAAAGTCACCTTTTACAGTGGGATCTCACTTTCATTGTACACTCCAGCTGCGGCAGCTCTGTCATTAAAAAGTTTACTCTTCAGGAGCCCCAGCTAAACATAGCCCTAAGTCTTTCTTTGAAAAAAGCATTCATCTCACTCTGTTATCTATGTTAAGCAAAAATATTCACAACACAAATCATCTCCAAAAAGTCGGATCTTTCCAGAATTTTACTGCACTGTAATATTAGCACTAACTAGCTTTTCTGCAGTGCAATATCAAGGATCTTCCTTTATTTCAGGCTTCTACATAAATCATCAGCTCGTGAGGTTTCATTCCATAGAATGCACAACACACTTCTCGCTCAGTCTTTTGGCATACCATAATCACCTATTATGTACTACATACAGTTTTATATGAATTAAGTACCTCAGTCTTTTAGTCATTTTTTATGTCTGCCTGCAAAATCTATGGTCACCAATAAAACACACAAGAAGTGGTAATGAGAGTGGTAAATCTGCCACTGTTGCCATTGTAACCTGCTGTGTGATTTGAGAAAACAGAAAGCTTAGCAACGGTAACTATGGGTGGCAAAGCTCAGCGGTTGTGTAATGATCTGTTCCTCTGTCCCTCAGTATTATTGCCTCACACCAGGTGAAGGAGTCAACAAAGAACTCCCAAAACTGCTATCTAGTTTCCATCCACACCTCGACCACGTGACTCACCTGGAGATGTGTTTACATGGCGATAAGCTCCTCCTCCTCTCGGCATCGTCAGACTGCAGTCTGGCTCTCAGTTACCTGCCTGGAGAGACCGTCGGTTTTTTCGGACAGGTAAACAAATGCACACAAGTGCAGCGTCTTGGGTTACGCAACACAACCTGCAAGTGTGTAATAAAGAGCTGGTCGGATGAAGATATTGTTCGGTGACACAGTGGCAGGCTAACGGCCTTATATCCTCACACTTGAAATGTAGAGATGTTCAGAAGGGCTCTGATAAAGCCTAACCTCCCTCTCTGCAGCATGCTGGTGGTTGTTAGCTTCCAGTTGACAAAATGAATGTGAAACCTACCATCAAGCCATGGTTAGGCGTGTGTGTGTCAAAAGAGACTCATGTGAAGTTAGCCTGCGGCGGTGTCTGCTGAGTGTTGCTTCATTTGAGTTTGCCTCAGGCCCACACACTCATTCAGTCGCACACACATTCACACAAATTCACTCCTATGATTTCATAAGAATACAAAGAACTGCACAGATGCATGAAAGCTAATACATTTACAGGCTCTCTACATTAAATTTCATGGTATGGAAATACGCTGCTTTCCCTAATATAATGTTTTTGAGGCAATAGAAAAAATTCAGTGCATAGTTCGTGTTGCTTTTTATACTTTAAGAAGTATTGTGCTACATTTTATTAATTCACGAAGCCTCATTAGATAACATTGTTCAGTATTTCTCAGGTTCTGCAAACAATACATATAATTTTACAGCCATGAGAAAATACAGACAATAACACAATTAATAATAATCCTGCAAACTCTAGTGTCAAAATCCAGAATACTCTTATCAATTCAGTGGAAAATTCTTGGGGCTGCAAGGTCATCTTGCAACACAACACACTCGAATATTCTGCTCATCAGTGCTGTGCATGATCTGTAGAGTGATCCTTGGTGTTTGGAGAGACCTGGAACGCAACAGGAAACGGAGCAGGACCAGAGTGACCGAGAAAGGCAAGAAAACACCGGACTAGAGATCACCTCTGGCAAGCAGCGAGACTAATGTTAACCAAGGACACGACTCTCCTGCAGAGCGAGGACAACTGGGGATAAAGGATCAGAAAAAGGCCAAAAGAGACAAAAGAGAAACTAAAGTGGTTGCAAGAGGAACTTTATTTAGCTGATTTGAGTTCTACATGATTACAGTTGTTTTATTCCTGGACTGAATAAGTACTTGAAAGAATGAATAGTTTGCTTACTTTAAAAAAATACACTGTAATGGTTTCGCTAAAGAAACTACAACATGTGTGCCAAATGAGTAGAAGAAAAATAAAAACACTACTGAATTGTAGCGTTTGGACATTTTATTTTTATCCCTTAGGATTGTGTAGTGTGTGACAGTAAGTCGTCATGAATGCGTTTCATATCTGCAAAGAATGAAAACATTTAAATTGCTCCCAGTTCTGTGATTTTTCTCACCAATAATGCTTAGAAAAAGATACTTCGTGAGATTACAGTAATTATTTTTTTGAGGTTGTTCTGTGTTCTAATACAAAAGTGAGTAAGAGTCGAGACAGCATTTACTGGTGTTCTCAGAGTCACTCTTCCAGTCATTGCCAATGCAGATTTTTAGGCTTTATGTATTTGACACCATACTTTGATTTTGCTGTTGTTCTGTGCCTTGTAATCAAAAGTTCATGCCACTAATGCAGATGGGACTGACCTGGGGATGACTGCTTGTGTGAAATCAGAAAATCCATCCATCAGTCCATGCATCGATAACTGATGATGTAACCGGTGAACTAAACCTTAAAGAGGCTGCTGAGTGGATGCGTTTTGTTGTTTTTTTTGCCTCATTTTGCAGTGCATCTGACTGTATATTAATCATGTTCGTGTGTACAGTTTTTCACCCAGAAGCAGGCAGTTCATTAGTAACTGGCAGTAAACAAGGATAGAAGAGATGGCTCCCATCCTTTGCCTGACTGGCCTTTCTCTGGGGCACTTGTTCTTCTACAGCTTTTTACTTCTTTGTTCCAGAGTTTTGGAAAATTTTGCAGGGCAGCACAGCACATAGTACTGTCACTTCACAACAAGAAGGGGCCTTTCTGAGTGGAGTTGTGCATTGCATTGGCCTATGACAAGCCCCCCAACCCTGAACTGGATAAGTGGAAGAGGATGGGTGGAAAGAAAGAAGAAATTAATTGTGCAGTTTTTTTGTTGTGGATGTATCTTGCACCTTAAAGCCTTTGCACGACCACCAGACTGAAGGCCTGTGTGCTTGAGATGCAGGCGCATAACAGAACAGAACCAGTCTTTAAGCTTGTTTTAAGGTAAATGCTCATCCCACATTGCTTTATTACTGAAGGTCAATCACCAGCAGACAGTCCAGACTCCGGGTACCTAAATATCCCTCTAATGAAATTACCATGCTGTCATATGTGAATCAGTGGTATCCTTTGCTCTCTGGTATGTGCTTTAGTAGCTTGCACTGAAGTAGAGAAAATTAAACCTGGGACATTGCCCACTCTGTGCCAGCTGTTATTTCACCCATCATCGAATCTCATTGACTTCCATTGCTCTCTGGCTGCCATGAAATACTTCCTGTGTGGACGCACCTTAAGAATCCTTTAGATGCTGCTCTTTAAGTCACAAAATAGCATCAGCAGGTAACAGTGTGTCTGACCAAAAGTATAAGGCTCTGTTAAAGCCATGGTTAGTACAATTTATATGGTTTCTGTGAATCAATCCATCCACCCATTCATCTTCTTCCACTTATCCAATTTAGGTAGCCTATCACGGCTGTCATTGAGTGAGAGGAGGCATACACCCTGGACAGGTCACCAGTCTGTAACCGGGCTAACACAAAGAGACAGACAACCATTTACACCGATTCACATCAATTTACAGCAACCAGTTAACCTAAAAAGCTTTGGCCTTTGGACTGCAGGAGAAAGCTGGAGTACGCGGAGAGAACCCACAAAGGCGCAGGGAGACAGAGAGGCCTCAGGCGGCTGGTGGATTAAAACCCAGGTGCTGTGAGGTGACTATTGTTGAGAGTTTATTAGAGGTCAGCTGAAGCAGTTTCACAGGGACATGTGTAATATTTAGATCTAATGAGAGAATGAAACCGATTACAATGTTTTTAATTCTTATAAGTTCGCAATTGATAATTTTATGACCAAGAGAATGTAAGCAATCAGAGGAATGATATATTATTAATCCACAGTGGAATAGTTTCTGCAGGATAATTAAAAGGTGGAGATGAGAGAATTTAAGGGTCTGCCTAAGCTCAAGGGCAAGTCAAATGACAAAGGACGCCACATTTTAAAAGGATGAGAACGCCCCCCCCTCAAAAACCAAAAAACTTGAAAAGTGTGAAACTGTAGGAAAAGTGTCCAGTATGACTCTACAGGGGGAATCAATACTTGCCGTGTGAAGCTGCGTGTTTGTGAGAAAGTGTGTGTGTGTGTGTGTACAGTACTGAGCTCATCAGAAAAGTTTGTGTGGTTGATTTGGCGGAAGAGCCAATTGGCAAGTCTTAACTGGGCTACCATCCAGCTACTGGGCATGAGGTGAGGAGAGGGAATGGCTTCACTCCATCACCAGCTGAGTGTGTGCGTGTGTGCGCGTGACTAAATAGCCTCAGTCCATCAGAGAACCCATTCAGCAGTGAGCGAGCGTGTCAGGTCTGTTCCGCTCACTCCATCACCGCGTGCATGTGTGTGTTTGTGAGCAATACAGGAGTCATGGATATTGATGGAGTTGGGCGCTCAGTCTAATCTTTGCAGCAACACAAAGTACTCAGGTATCCACAGGAGAAATAAAACACGGTGCCCCCACCGACACACACTCAAGGAGGAAAGTGCAGGATTTATTCTTTGACTTTTACGAAGCCATAAAGATCACTTGAAATTATAACAAACTGGATTAAAAGAGTCAATATTCGGAGCCAGTCTAATAGCCAAACCAGGCTGTGAAATTTCAGTGTCGTTAAATTTAGTACCAACTTCGCAAACGTCCACGCGCGGGCAAACATGTGCACACGCGCCGTACACACACAATGCGAAGGTGGAAAAGCAATTACAAGCAGGAAGGTTGATTTTGATTTTAATTGGGAGCCCTCGCTGTGAGTTCCACCTGTTATTGTCGGTAGCCAGCAACCATAAATGTGGCGCTGTCAGTCCTGCATAACTTGTTCACTGAGTTTAATCGAAATTACTGTGGCCTAATCACCAGTTCCACCTCCAACTTTTTTTAACGAATTAGTTGACCAGTTTTAGTGTGAGATTAATGGTATCACGAGTTTTAGTATGAGCATGGCTGAATATCGATACTTCACCGTTAAGCTAATATACAGCTAATATACAACAAAAATAGTTTAAGTGTTTCCACAGTTAAACTGGAGGCTGCCAGCTTCATTTCATGTCCACTGTCCATATTTACATTAGCATCATCTTCCTCATCCTTGTCATTACCCCCCCCCCCCCCCCCCCCCAAACTCACCACCTCTCTAACTGATGATTGATTCTAATAAGGGAGCGCGAGGTCATTATTACTCCTGCTAGCTCTACAGAACACACATACACACACGCGTTCACGCATTTTGGATAGTCGGAAATAGAAACAAAATGCACCCGAATGCAGTCACGCACTTAAAGACGGCGTGCTACATTACAGCTACCCCCCTTCGTCTTCATCTGCAATTCAAAGTAGGTCCAGCGTGCAAATGATGTGTGCTCAAAAAAATTCCCAATTAATTTTACTCAGTGTGTGTAAAATATGGGGCCACTGCACAAGTGTTCTGCGTTGAAAGAGTGGAGTTAAATTACTAGAAAGTGGGCTGATGATGCTGGCCTGCCACTGCATACCCCTGAGCGTATGGCAGTGTTAGCATTTCAAATTGAGTTACACGCTAAACAAGCAAAGCAGTGTGCGAGTGCTAACTCATCTGTTTATAGCAGGGCATGCCTTGTTTGTTCTCTTTATGTCTGTGTGTGTTTGGGTACAGATGAGTGTGTATGTGTGTATCTGCTTCTGATTCTTTGTCTTAGTAATATGAAATCAAATTACATTCTTCTATATACGTGTGTGTGTGTGTATGTGTGTATTAGAGAAAGTGTGTGGAGGTTTCTGTGTGTCCTTTTCTCTGTTCCTCTTTTTCAGGAGTTTGTCTATGGGGCTAAACACTCATCATGTAAATCAGTGAGCTATTAGGGGAGCTGGCTCCTCTTTCCTCTGCTTTCTTATGAAGATGAATAAGAACCAAGCCAGTGATAAAGGAGAGGAGAGGAAATGAAATGAACTCTGTGATTAAAGTGCTCTGCTATTTGGGCCTCTTGGTGCAGTATTCTTATCTTACGTGTGTGTGTATGTGTGTGTGTGCGTATTCACATAATTTGCATGCCTTTCAGCTCCAGCTTATTTTAATTTAGTAGTTTCAGTCATTTGGTTGTTTTTTCCCCCTTTTTTAAAGCTGACGTTTAAGTTGTGAAGACATCAGGCGTGAATCTTCATACATTGTGCCGTCATGCAAAAGTTCCTGCAAGTTGTGAAACCATTAAACTGCTATTCTGCAAGATCCATCATATATTGGCTTCAGAGAATGAACTTCACTTATATGAGGTTATACGTGACTTATGGTTATTGCAAATGTACAGTTTATCATATGCACGAGTGCACGTGCACATGCATGTATATGACTTTAATTGGCCTGAAGCACCCAGGCTTGTAATATTGCCCTATCTGTTTCATGCTGCCTAAATCTCTGTTCATATACTTTTTTTTTTAAAGATAACTTCATTTGTATGTATGAGTTTAGTGGCAGGTGAATTAGTTTGGTGCTGCTTGCACATTGCAGCTCAGGTTGCCTGATTGCAGCATAATTACCATAAATCAAATTTACATTTGTCATGTAATTAAGTTCTCATTTTGGTATTGCCTAGTTAATTTTAGCGTCCAGCATGAATAAAATTTATTGTCGTACAGATTAATAATTGGAACGCACACTCGCGTGTTGGTCCCCTGAATGTGTCAGGGGAGTTATCATAATAATTGTGAGTGTAACTATTTAACAATTAAGATGCAGTATACAGTATCACTCCTCATTTTTCTTTATACAGCTCCACACTCCTTCATCAGTTTGTGTCGCACTTTCCACAGTTTCGCAACTTGCAGTCATTTGCTGCCGTTTGCAGCCAAGTGTGTGTAAGTTTTCCATACAAACTATGAGCAAGCAAGCAAAACAGTCATGTGGAGGTTATCAGTGCAGCACCGAATAACTCATTTCACATTAGCGACAGCCAGCAATCTCCTGAAACCACTCCTCACCAACTGGTCGGGGAATACACACTTTCCTGTAGCGACCAGCCGTTGCCTCTGCCTGGTCTCTAGGCCTGCGTGAGTGTGTCTTTAGCGTGTTAGGGAATGCACATTTTCCCAGTGGTTGCCAGATGGTCACTAACTGGTCTCAAGGCCCGTGTGACTGAGGCCTTACTAAAAGTTAACATGAGCGTGTTGGTCGTGCCTCATTTGTATTGTTTTTGTTTTGTTTAATTGGCTTCAAAATTTGAGGAAAGAACAACAAACAAAGCACCTGTTATTGAAGCAGGCAATAAGATGATTAGATTGCCGTAACTGGCTATGGATGCATTCTGAGCTGTGAAATTATGAAGTCAGACAACCCGCAGCTCATTTGAATGTGACCTTTTGGGAAAGTGGGAGGAACATGGGGAGAACATGCAAACTCCACTCAGGGCAGATGGTGGATTCAAACCCTGCACATTCTCGCTGTGAGGGAGCAGTGCTAACCAGCTTGCCACTGCGCTGCCCTGATTCAAGCTCATTATTGTCATTTTTAATAATTATTGCTGCTATTTTTTATTTGTTTATTTATTTATTTTTTTACATCAGCCGACCTTTGATAAAACCAGCTGTGGGGTCCTGAGGTGCACAGCACAATATTAGCAAAATATATTTGTGACTGTGACACCTCAAGATGCCACTAATAACCCACTCGCCTCCCTTGTCGGGTTCCTCGTAACATTTATTGAGGATGTTGCCTGAGTGCGTTTTTAATTGCATTTTAAGCACCGCCGCACTTGTAAAGATGCAAATGGCTGGATATCGTTTTTTTATGAGAGCGAACCGAGTGAAGGAAATGGCAAAAAAACAGAGAGTGAAGTTTTACCGCGCTGCAGGCTACTCAGCCCGTTCTAGCATGTTGTGTGCAAGAACGACAGCATCATGAATTATTCAAAATGCCGTTGTGTGCTGCCTTACTGTCCTCTTGAGAGGAGAAAGGCATGGGGCTGTGGTCAGTGTGTCTATACATGCTTCATGTTTAGTGCTGCAAATGAAAGCTGAGCCATTCTTCGAAGACAGGAAGCCAAAACGCAAGATTTAGATGAAAACCATCTATCACCGTGCTTTAGAAAACTCAGCCCAAAGGAGCCGGATTTAAGTGTTTTCTGTGCATACTTGTGCATCTGTGCATCTTGACTAAATCAGTGCAGGAACATTTGACTTGGAGCAGGATGATGCATGCTATCAGAATGCTAAGCAGCACTTTTAAACAGTCTTAATGTTGCGAAGTTGTACAGCAATAAATTCAGTTTGACACTGTGCACTGCTTCCCTGGGCTAAGGCTGCCACTGATGATCAGGTATACGCAGACTTTGGGTGTAAATACTGATGCCCTCGCTTGCAAATGCAGGTTTCTTCTCCACTTTATCTCCCCCGCTCTGTCCATCTATAGCAGAGGGAAGGGATATGGAGAGAGGACGATGAAAGAAAGTAACGAGAGAATTTGTGTAGAATGGAGGGGAGGGGGGAGAAGGACAAAGGAAATTAAAAAAAAGAAATCGAAGGAAACAAGTAAAGGAGAGGCCAATGCGAAGGGAAGCTAGGGGCCAAAGAATTGACAAGAGGATGAAAAGAAGAGTAGACAGAATCAGTAGATGAAGAGAGGAAGCGGGCAAGAGTTCAGTGGTGATAGAAATGGATAAAATATAGAGGTAAAGGAGATGTGAAAGTGCAGGGTTTGGACAGAAGTGTAAAAGAGAAATTGAAGATAAACAGCAGGAAAGATATGGAACAGGTGAGGGAAGTGTGAGGCGGTGAGATGACTAGACAACGGAGTATAAGAACAGTAAAGGTGAAGAAGAGAAATCTGTCACATCCACTTGAAGTTCATATCATGCTCCCGGTTTCTGGGTTAACCTAATCCACATCAGCTCCAAAACCTCCACAGCAACCTTCACATGTCTGTTGTCTTCAACTCATTTTTCCTTCTTTTTTTCCCTCTTTATTTTTGTCTCTCCACAAGACACGGCTTTGAGCTTCTTATCTAGCATGCTGAAACACTTTCAAACATCTTTCCAGTTGGTGCGAATGCTAAATTGGTCCCAATGGTTGCAGATGATCAAAAATATAAAAGATTCAAAGTTCTTAAAAAACTGCGGTTACATAGCCTGGAAGCTGCTGCGTTTGATGCTGATGTCTGTGCTCACATCACCGAGCAGTCTATATAATATTAATCCTGATAAGCTGCACAATGTAAAGGTAAGGAGCTGCGTGCACGTAGTGTAACTGTAGTGCCTGAATTCTTTGCACACACCTGCATGCAAACAGCCAGCAGTAAAGGTGTCACACAGTTTAGGCAGTTCAGAGGGGAGAATATGACATTAATATTCATATATAACTATTCTAGTACCACAGCAATACGGCACAGTTCTCCTTAAGGTCACAGCAAGCTCTTCAAAGCAAATGGATTTGTAAGTACTTTAACATATTTCATAAAGCTCTTTAAAAAGCCTGTTTGTGTGTGTGTGTGTGTGTGTGTGTGTGTGTGTGTGTTGTGTGTGTGTGTGTGCGTGTGTGTGCACTCACGCAGTCCATATTGTCCTTTCTGAATAATAAAACCCTTTAACCGAGCCCCTCCCGTGTGGATATCTATAGAATACCTCATCTGAAACTGGAGAAACAGACATGCTCTACGCACATTTAAACTGCTGTGGGCTGCTGGCTTAACTCCCTTCCTTTGCTAGAGGCTCTTCCAGCACGGTCGCTCCCTTGTGTGTTAGCCCAGAACCTGGTGTGACAGTTTGGCCCCATGGTTACGTCCCCATAGCTGATATCCCCTAATAATCTTCCATTCAGCCATTAACTGGAAGCACGTGGCTGTCACGAATGTGTGCGCTTGTGGATCTGTGTGTGTGTGTGTAGCGATACAGATAAGAGGAACGAACGTGTTGTGTGACGGCACGTAAGACTAATCACAAATATGCAGTATTCACAGATTTTAACTGGGATTTAAATTTTTTATATGACTGAAATATTGAAGCACCTCCACCTGCCTGCAGCATATATATTCTCCAACCTCTCCTCACCTCCTGTTCAAGGTTTTTTTTGTTTTTTAAAAATTCTGGACAGGTCTTCAGATTTCTCTTTATATATCTCTTTAACCCCCCCACCCCCACCCCATCTCCTTCCTCCTGTGCCTTCACTCTTCCCTGTCCTCTTTCTTCCCTCCATATCCCGTCTATCATTGCTGCCTTCCGTGACTTAAGTAATCTCTCTCTTTACTGTGTCCACCCATTCTCTCTCATCTTCTATCCATCATTTCAATCTATTCTCCTGCTGCAGCTTGTTTCATTCTCTCTGTTCCTATCAGCCCCCCTACCCGTCACCTTTTTTCTCCTCCTCTCTCCCTTGTCCATACATCTGTTGCCCTCTCTCTCTCTCTCTCTCTCTCTCTCTCACACACACACACACACACACACACCTTCTTTCTGTCTCTCTCCATCGCGCCCTCTCTCGCTGTCTGTTCTTCCATGAAATTAAAGCGCTCTAAGCTGCTGTTTAATCAGAGCCTGTTTGGGAAAGTGCTGCGATGACAGAAACCGTCCATCCCCAAGTGCTGTGTCTATGTATGCATGTGTGTGCTATATACTGTATGTGTGTGTGTGTGTGTGAGCGCACGCATCTTCGTGAACATAATTCCAGATAATAAATAAAGATGAAAAGCAGAAGGATGCGTGTGTCTGAATTCCAGCCGGGTTTGTTTGGGTGAACGTGTATGTGTGGCGAAAGATATGTGCTAGATGGCCGTTAATCCATAAATAATCAGCATTAGCAGGTGGTGTAGCCTGATAAAGGGATGATTAACTAAAAATCAGGTAGTATGTTTACTGTGTGGGTTGAATAAATGATCAACAAAGCCAATTAAATACAATTCCACAGTGCAAAACAGCAGTTAACAGTAGTTGACTGATTTACATGGATGATATGAGGAGGGGAAAAAAAGAGGGGGGAGCAAAAGGATGGTGCCTGGGAGGTAGTGCAATGAATGACTTCACTGACTGCAATGCACTTTAATGTTCCTTAAAGATTTCTGGGAAAATGAACATGGTTAAAAAAAAATGAACATGGTTAAAAAAGTCTGATACCACTGTTGACTGTTAATTGTAACCAGGAGGTAACCGGCACAGCTTAGCATGGCGATTGGTAGGCGGCAGCAGCTATCCACAAACAAAATCCTTACCACTTCTTCAAAGTGCAAAAAGGTTTGCAGGTTTTTTGGAACTTGCAGTTGTGCATTTTGCAACTTTTACTGCAATTAATTATAAGCAGTCAACGCATAAATAATGAACCTTGTCAGCCAAGAAATACTTCCACTATGCAGTTCTATCCTAAATTCAAAAAATGTTGTTTTTACAGTTTTGTTTCCTTATATCTTAAACTTACAGGGTAAAATGTGTAAAACAGTGGGGCCAAAGGCACTAGTAGGTGGATTTGGAGACTCTGAAGAGTGCCAGGAAAGCTATTTCCCCCTGCTTTCAGTCTTTGCATTAATCTTAGCTAAAGCCTTCTGTGCTGTTGGCTCAGATAAACCGCAGGGATGGGATAGGTGTGTATTCACATTGTGTTCATGCAAGTCTTTGCATTTCAAAAAAATATCTTTAGATGCATCTACAGTGGAGCGAATGTTCAAGAGCATTACAAAATGTGCAAAACCGGTAAAAAAATGGATGGGAACAAACAGCTGCATCAAACAGATAGACAATACATTAGTTACATGCTGTTGCTATGTGGACACAGCATATGGTCTGACCATAGTTATGCAAAGGGGCACACCTAGCCACCGAGGCGTGGAGGCAGGCGTACATGATCAACGTTTCTTGCTGGTCACCCACATCATCTGAGATTTCTTTCTTTCCAAAACAGAGTTCTGCACCTTTCCTCTCAACGAAGCACTTTGCAAGACGGGACGAAATGAAACATTATCAACGTGATTACGACAAACACATTTTGGCAAACAAATGTCATGTCGTTTGTAATATATACGCAGCCCCCTTTCCCAGAACAATCTGTGTGTGCTTCCTGAGAGAGGTGAACACTCCCCTCCCCGGCCCGCAGTCAACACGCTCAGTGCATAAAATCACAATGATAGCTGTGATAGAGCCAACAGCCATTCTTCATCACTATGTTCCAATCAATCCGGGATGTGTTCCACACACGACCTGGAGATGGCAGTGGAGTTACAGCTCAGTGATGGACTGCTGGGACTGTGTGCGCGTGCTTATGCTCAGGTGTGTATTTGTGGCTGCAAAAAAATACGCTGGTGTGTGATAAAGAGAGAGAGAAGGTGCACAGGAGCGATCAAGCAGGAAAAAAAAAACACCAGTGAAAGGATTTTTACCTGTGCTCCCACGCACATTGTTTTACAGACATTGGAGGGGAAAAATTGTCTATTCTAAATCTTGTTCATGCCACCATTTGTCTCTATAATCCATGGCAGAACAATAGGCTGATGTGATCAAACAGTATCAGCTTGTTCCCTGGTTATTAAACGTCATGTCTGACCCAGATTTCCACACAGCAGTTACTGTCACACTCACTCTTTCCTCGAGTTGGATAGCTATAATAAAATTGAGTAACATAAAAAAGGAATGACACGCAATTTTATTTCGCCGTGGCTTTAACAAGGCAGCCAGTGTTACTGTCAAACCTTCTACTCAAACCAAAATGAGCAATTTATCATTGTCCAATAGGGGATTGTGGTTCACTCCATTCCTTCTACTGGCTTTCTAAGCACATTCTACCTGGTTGTCTTTGTTTTTTGCCTGCCTGCCTCCTGTTATCACCAGTTGCTTTTGATCTTTTTCAGCAGATGTGACTCTTGCTTTTTCCTGACACATCTCTTCTTTTACAGCCTTGCTTTCACTCATGCGGCTCACTTTGACTGCACAGTATCCATAGTTTCTGTGCAGCAAACATGCGAACGTGACCGTCTGAATATGTGACACACAGCCATCGGCTTTAAGCGGCTTCACGTGATAAAGAGCCACTCACGTGCGTTCCTTGGTGCTCTTCTCTTTTCTGTGCCTTCAGGTCCCGCACCTCATCCATCTCCCCCCCTCTCTTCCTCCTTTCCACACTCAACCTCTCAATTTCTCAGTTGGCCTTTGCGTCCAGCCCTCTGGCCTCTCTCCCCTCTGCCACGGCTCTCATTACCTCTCTGTGTCTTCCTCAATGACATCTAGTGACTAGCTATCAGATCTTGACACTTTGATACCCTCCTACTGCTCTGTTGTGCTCTTCTTGCTTTCACTCTTTGTCACTCACTCTGTCTCCTCCCCTTTTGTTCTTCCTTTCTAATTTCCTATCGATCTTTCAATCCATACATCCCATCACTGTATGTTGGTAAAGCTATGCAAGACAAATAGTCTTATCACCTGTTATGGTCACTGAATGTTCATGATTCTTAGATAGCTACAGCACACTGGTCTAGAGCACGCATGCCACATACTTTACCATATTCATATTTCTGAGAGAGAGAGACAGTCATTTTCCCATGCACATGCACACACACACACACACTGCATGGACACTAATCACTCACCCACTGGGACCTTCAGCCGCAAGTCACAAGAGGATGAAGACCTCATTATATTCAATATACTGGACTCTCTTTATGATGTCAAGGATCTGCACATGTACTGTATTCCTGTCCATGCTTCTCATATCACTGTGGCCTATAGTGATGGTGCTAATCCTCTTCTGCTGCTCTTGCCTATCTGCCTCCTCCTCATCTAGCCCACGTCTCTTAGATTGGCATGTCCACCGAGTAAGTCTCTTTACAGCCGTGGCCTAAAAGGGTTTTTTTTCTCCCAGTGATGAGAACCTCAGAAAGAAGGAATCTCATTATTTTCAGAAGGAACTGCTTTTGGATGTTCCACACAACTGTGAGAATAAATGATTGTTTCAGCCCTTGAAATAGCTCTTACCAGATGTTAACAATATCTTGGGTTTTAATGATGGAGCTGTGAGATGATGTGAGTTTTATCATAAAATGCAGGATCCTGTCTGCACTTTTGATTGGCTTTGTTTTAAAGTGCAAAATCTCTAAACGAATAGCATCATTGGCATGTGCAGTCAAATATATATATGAGTAAACAGTTACTTTAATACTTGTGTATTCACTGAGAATAACAGGCTGAAGAGTACTTCCCTGCAGAGAAATCCTGGCGTGTTACTGAGAGAATCTGTTGTAGAAAAAGAAGATCCTGAACCAGCTTGTTTGTGATCCCAAACCTTGAATTCCAACACTTCTACAACCTTTGCCTCAAGATTATGTTACTCATCCAGTTGTAAAAACACCTGTGAACATTCAATAGTAATAGTATTGAGTCCAACGCATTTCATAGTCCATGACAGAATATAATACATTCTGTGGACAGACGAGACAATAGTTGGACTTTTATAAAAGGTTTGAGTCCTGTTACATCTGATGACCTCCTGAAGTGACTTTGAATGTGGCATGGTTTAGTTAGTATTTCAGAAACTGCTACTGGGATTTTACCAACAGCTATCTCTGTGGTTTACAGACAATAGTCCGAAAATGAGTGAGTCCAGTGAGTGGCAGTTCTCCGAAGAGTTGCGAAACTGCTTTAACCCGATAGCAAGGCAACAGTAACTCAAATAACCACTTGTTACAATTGAGATATGCAGAACGGCATCTCAGAATGCACAAGTCTTGAAATATACATAGCACAGGAGCAGAAGACCACTCCTGTCAGCTAAAAACAGAAAACTGAGGCTTAAACTCACTCACCAAATCTGGAAATTAGCAAGAGATTAGAAAACTACTGCCTGGCCTGATGAGCCTTGATTTTTTCTGGGACATTTCGATGGCAGGGTCCAAAGTTTTTGTAAACAACATGAAATCATGGATTCATACTGCTTTGCATGAATGGTTGGTGTTGTAATGATCTGGGGGATATTTTTTGGGCATAATTTAGGCCACAGCCTACCTGACCAAGTCCATCCCTTTATCACCACAGTGTACCCATTGTCTGATTGCAGCATCCAGCAGAATAATTAATCATAGCACAAAGTTCATCTGAAATTGTTTTCTCGAGTTCACCGCACTGTGGTGGAACTTTAAGACTCACATGATGGATGTGCAGCTGACAGATCTGTGTGATGCAGGTGTGTGATGCTGTCATGTCATTATGGACCCAAATCTCTGAGGAATGTTTCCAGCACCTTGCCGAATCTATGCTGCAACAAGCAAAAGATGATCCAACCGGGTTAGGAGGTTAGTTGAATCAATCTTGGTTGACTTAAGGTAATACACCCTATATTCTTTTCAGTTTTGAGACTGCTGCGCTGATTTGGTCAGACAATTTCAGGTCAGGATTGAGCGAGCATAAGGCTAAAGTTTTCTATACTGTAAATTTTTTAGTGAGGGGCAACACAGGGACTTAGTTATTGAGGCCGACAGCGTCCGAATGTTACAGCAAGAAAGTCCTACGGATGTTCTCCTGTGATCTGGTTTCCTCCCACAGTTCAAAAACATGCAGATCAGGTAAAATAGAAGATTAAATGTGCCTGGTGTTAATCCTATGATAGACTGGTGACCTTCTTTCCATTTGTGAATACAGGGATAGTCTTCATCCCTCTGTGACTCTGAATAGGAATAGGCAGGTATAGAAGATGAATGGATGTAAGCTGCCAAACACTTTTTCAAGGTTATTTAACAATTTCTCCATTATTTCATCAATATACTTGTAGGATTACCTACAAACCTCCTGTGCATGCCAGGAGCCCCACACAAAAAAGTGTGTGTTGGTTCTGGCTGGCTGGCTGACTACATTCTTTCTCTCCATGTTTCCAACCATAGCCAAACATTCAATATATATATCCAGCATGGGCCTGCTGAGGAAGGTTTAACCCAGCAGATGACATTCAGTACAGTGCCATAATCATTGCCTCCTAATGAATTAAATAGCCCTGACATTTCACAGCACAGTGCTTGTCCTTTTCCTGCAACTGCTCTGGTGTTGTAGCCCTCCTTGCATTCATTCTGTTGCTCTCTCATTACTTCTCCTGCATTGCTTTTCCATGTGCCTTTTGGCCTCTTGCTTTGTCCCCTTCTCTACCTGCTCCC
>NW_024582399.1:792870-808423 GCF_018398535.1 Haplochromis burtoni
CCCCCCCTCCCCCCCACTCCTGCTTTCTCTTCCTCTCATCCGTCCACTCATCGGTATGCCACTGCACACCCTGGTGTCTGTGCAGGCAGAGCTGAGAGAGAACGGGAGAGGGAGGGAGTCACTGTTTAGCAGCCGAGACAGGATCCAGCTGGAGGGTCACGACCCTAAATGACCATCCCCTCACACACACACAAAGGCACGTGTACAATAAGTCATACACCCACACTTTCCTGATGGCAGGAGCAATAGGTCATATGCCAACAATGTAGGAAGAGGGAAACAGACAAAAGGAGGGAGTACAAGCAAACGAGAGAGAAAGGATTTAGGAATGAGGTGGAGGTGTGCTAAACCATAATTGTCCTGTGGTTTGGAAAAGGATGGCATGGTAGGATAAAGACGCAAGGAAAAAAGAAAAAGTAAAGGTGGAGGAATCGCTTGCTGTAGACGAGTCAAATATTTTCTATTGTCCTGGAATACAAATGAGGCTGGATGAATGCCTGGCTGTACTGTTACGGGCAAGAGCATCTCAAAGGCATATAATGATAATGACAATCAATAATACAGTTATTATTTTAAAAAGGCAGACGCATCACATGTAGAATTTCACTTTATTAATACAAGATTTTTCTGTTCTGATGCACAGTTGGTGCTGCTGATCCTTTATAGGCTACACATATATTACCTGTGGTATGTATGATGTAATATGTACTCTATTTTAACCTGGCATTTAACCTTCTTGTTAGTAACATTGTAATGTTAGAACTCCATCAGGTTTGTATTTTACATGTAGCAATGTAATAAGTGGCTACATAGTGACTTATGTTTCTTGCTTACAAATAAGCACTCTTGCGGGGACACAAACTATATTCCTCACTTTGGTCTTACCAAATTCAACCCAGCACATTTATCTTATGGGCTAATGGGAAATTATTTTGCTTCTGATCTCTAATGCTTGTCAACATGAAATATTTAAACATCATCGTCTTTGGATTACTAAAGACAACTCCAAAGTCAGCTAAAAAAAAAAAAAATAAAAAAAATAACGAGGGTTCAAAGCTCTAATCAGTGCTATAAAATTTTATCTTGATGCTTTAAGGATTTTAATTAGACGGGAATTCCCACTACCCATGATTATCAAAGCAATAGGGGAATTTGCTGCCTTTGAATCCAATGCTTATTCCCGGAACAAACAAAAGCACATACACACGGCCTAATTCATTTTTTTAAATATATCAAACGGGGAAAAAGTTAACCAAAACACAAACAAACACAGATGTACAGAGAAAAACCGCCTCCAGTAAACTCACCCGCCGTCAACCTATCGCGAGACAGGTGTAAGTTGCTATAGTAACCTAACAGAAACATTTCGACTACAGACGAGAAGCGCTCCTGACGAAAACCTGCAATAAATGTCATGTAAATGTGACCTTATGGCTTAACAACTAAAAAAAAAGGTTGATAAATTATCAGAAGCAGATAACTCTAAAAAGAACCGCGGAGCGATTTGGGTAAGTTTCATATTCTCAGCAGCCTGTGAAGTTTAAGTTAGCCTGTTCTACAGTTACCGTCACATGCCACATGAGCTTCACGGTTACTGTCTTAATATTAAATAAACCGGTCTCACAGTAGACATTTTGTCTCGTAGGAAAAGCACAGGGGGGATTAAAAACATTAAGAGTTCCATTAATGACCCAGTAAGTTGTTCCGGTGAGCCAGCATGAAAAATACCAGAAGCTAATCTAATTAATGGGATTTAGTACACCTGCGCTTTTGCTGACACTACAAGAGAAAATGTGTGGTGTGAACAAATGCATTACTGTGTGTGCGTGTGTGTGTCATCTTTACTATACGGCTCGGAGGAGACAGTAAATTTAGCTTCACCCAGTCAAATGTCTCTCTCTAGACCAGCTACTCTCTGTTAAACCCTTTGTAAAAACTGTCGCTGTCTAACATGAGCTTACAGGAGCATACGTCATACCCTCGTAATGGTGACTGGATTGTTTCCCCCCCCTGCCTGCTGTCAAAATCCTATATGACTTCAACATTTTTTGCGAAGTGTTCAACACCTTTTTATTTATTTTTTATTATTATTATTACTATTATTATTATTATTGGTATTGAATTACAGTCAAATCACATTTAACGTTAATTAATTTTGTCTGTCCGTGAACATATGTCATTGGTTTGTGGCAGATGTGGGATTCACTGAATACACTCCATACTCTGGAGGCAAATTGGATCATTGTGCTGGTGTGTCCTCAGTGGGCGTTTGATTTAACTCAGCTTCGTTATAGCTCCTTGCAGTTGCTCCCTTATTTACAAGAGGTCACTGCATGTTTTATCCATTCACATATCCATGCTTTTCCACTTTCCACCAGGATTACAGGAGTAGGGGCTGGACCCTATCCCAGCTGTTAAAGAGTGAGAGGGAGGGTACACCCTAGACAGGTCGCCAGCCTGTCGCAGAACTAACACAGAGAGACAGACAACCATTCACATTCACATACATATTGACGCCTATGGTCAATTTAGAATCACCAGTTAACCTAACCCCACTAACTGCAGCCACAGTGAGGCAA
Source organism: Haplochromis burtoni (assembly GCF_018398535.1). Classification (NCBI taxonomy): domain Eukaryota; kingdom Metazoa; phylum Chordata; class Actinopteri; order Cichliformes; family Cichlidae; genus Haplochromis; species Haplochromis burtoni. The sequence goes on from NW_024582399.1 coordinate 795,450, forward strand.
CAGTGCTAACCACTGTACATGTTTTATGTGGCAGATCTTTACACCCGATGTCCTTCCTGATGCAACCCTGAAGGGATTTGTGTCTCCTCCTGGCATTGAATCTTTTACAAATTTGCTTCAAGTGAAAAAGCAAAAAAAAATCCCCCAAAAACCCAAATCCCCAAAAACCATCTGTTCTGGGATAGGTGTGTTTGCGGCTTTTCATCAATGTTACCCTATGGATATACGATTATGTTTTTTAAATTGCCTGTGAAATGTCAGTGTTTTTGCTAAGAGACTACCCACCTTGAACAAAATGGCTCGTCTAATGTCACTTTTTCTACCTACTGAGTTTCTAGCAGGTGTGGCTGTATTGCTTTTATCAAACCTGCCTTATCGGCTAATTTTCTTAGTCGTCTTTTACTGCCCCCAAACCATTTATCATCCATTTAGATCCGTCAGATGCAATTTAAATATACGTGATTGCTTGTTTTAACTTCCTATTCTTCTGGGCAAATGCATCCCTGCTATTTTGCTCGTTTCACCGTGGCAGTATTCATTTATGGCTGTGTGTGATTTAACTTGGGCCCTGCATGAGATCCAGTTTTATGCCATTACTGTGGGTTTTTATTGCAGCAGAGACTCTTTGTAAAAAGCACAGCGAAAGACTGGAGAAGAATACCTGAGCCACCAGAAAGAAGAGCCATGAATTTAAATGACTTTGTGGTGCTTCCTAACAACAAGGCCAAATCTGTCAAGCTCAATGCCAGGTAAGATGAGATAAGATCAATGATGTGATTTAAGGCATTCGGTAGAAGCCCATTATTGTTCCTTGGCTCCCATCCTATTTTCATCTGTAACCATTCAAATTCTATCCAGAGAATCGCTATTTCACAAAATGGACTTTCAAGCAAGGTAACTGTTGTGAGGTGGTGCCTGTGTTTCTTGGTAGGCTCTGTTTTTTACTAATATTGCTCAATACTCCTACTCTAGTTTCTCATTTGCCAACCGGTAATTGAATAAATTAATGCCTGACTTGGTGATGCCCTGATCCAGTAACTAATTGATTGCATGTATTGATTATTCAGAGATCTGCTAGTGGTGAAAATAAATTGAAGTTATTGATGAAAGCCTTGCTCTCCAATCTGACGGAGTAGGCCCTTTGTATGATTGATTGTTGTTAATTGATTGCTTATATGTGGGTGTGTTTGTGTTAACATAGGAACTTGCAAGAACTGCAAATGGAGACCACGAATCTGGCCAGTGAGAGCAGGGAGATGGAGGAGAAACTGCAACGGCTGAAAGACAGCATCAGTAAAGAGAAGGCGGAAAGAGGGTGAGTATTAGTCTTACAGTCTGTATCCTAGAAGAGCAGTGATTTGGAGAAATCGAAAAGTGAAAATGCAAGTGAGACGCCAGGGAAAACACAAGAGAGGTCGAGAGAGGGGAACGGAAGATAGTGTAGTGAATAAGCATGAGCTGTAGCACAAAACACAGAAGAGGGAATTTTGTTTTCCTGAATCAAGTTTCAGCTTACTGAAGAGAGACTTCTCCTTATGTTGTCTGTGGAGTATTTTCTTTACTTGACATTGGTTTTTTTCTGGGTGTTTTCAGTTGTTTAGATAAAGGTGAATAAATAAATAAATAACTATGGGAAACCACATGAACAACCTTCATTCATCATCCCATTTAGCAATTTAACACATTATTGTAACAAGTACTACGGCAGCCTGGTTCCATTCACATTTAGTCTTGAAAAGTCCTCTAGCCATATTATTAGGTACAAATATGGTCCACACTATTACGAATGTTGCAGAAGTAGTTGAGACTCGTAAAACTAGATAATGGTTTACAGTTTGGAATTGGAATTGGAATGCCACCCAGTGTGGTTTTCTGCAGCTGTATCCCATCTGCTTCAAGGTCCTATGTGTTATGTGTTCAGAGATGCTGTTCCGCATACTTTAGTTGTAACAAGTGGTTATTTGAGTTCATCCCATCAGATCAAAGCAGTCTAGTCATTCTGCTTGGACCTCTGACATCAACAAGGAATTTTTTCCCAGTGAACTGCTGCCAATTGGATATTTTCTCTTTTTTTGGACAATTCTTTGTAAACCCCGAAAATGGATGTGTGGGAAAATCCCAGTTACTTAAAGCATCTCTTTTCCTCATTCTCATGCTCAGTTTGAACTTCAACAGGTTGTCTTGACCATATCTACATGCTTAAATGATTAGATTGCATTATTTGCATTAACAAGTAGTTCAAAAGGTATACATAAAAAAGAGGACTGAGTATTTTTCACATACTATTATTTACTCATATAACTGAAAATATTTTTTTTCTTTTCTTTCTAACAAAGTGACCAGTAGTACAACGAAACCTTAAGTAAAACACAGACAAAACATCAATAAAATCTCCTGTCAGCTATGTGGATGTGAAACAGCTATATATCAAAGATGGTGCTAAATTTATTTGGCAAAATAGCTTTCAGTACATAACTTAGGTGTATGTACTGAAAATGTTAGATGAGTTTGAATCTCAGTGACCTTGACCTAAAACTTTTGGAATTGACACCATAGGTGTATCCACTAGTAGGCTGAGGGGTAGCACTGGTGGATGCCAGTATTTTATTTTTGGGATGGCAACTTTCTTAACTTATATTGGGTAAGATTTAAAGAGTCAGGATGAGGGCACAAAGGGAATGCAGAGATTAGATAGTGAAATGGTTGGAGCATATGTGAAAAATGCACCAGTTCAACTCGACTGCATGTCATTCCCCTGCACTTTTTCCCACACTTGCTATCTATCTCCACTGCCACTATGCAATAAAAGCAAAAGTGTAAAAATGTCAAAATGTCACAAGAAAGCATCCTGAAAAAATGGAAGAGGGAAACTAGAAAAAGGGGAATAAATATAGCAACTTCGTAGACACAGCAGGTGACTAATGGAGAGACATGAGGTAGTGCAAGAGGCAGAGAAGTTGCAGCAGCTGTAAAAAAGCAGGCAACACAGAAAGTAGAGACACTGAGTAATAGAGACAGATAGAGGTAGACACCAAATGAGAGAGTGGGAGGTCTGCGACTTCTCTAACTATAAAGGTCAAGAAAAGGTTGCTATGGAAGGAATAAAGAAGCAGTCAGGGAACTGAAAAAGCCAGTCATAGATGAAGTTAGCTCATGCCCATGCAAAAGGTCAGTGGAGCAACCTTTGCTGGTTCACATTCCCGACATCAGAGAGACGATGCACAAGACATAAGAATGAGCAACAGTAAAATGAAGGAGAAAAAAATACAGTGGGAACATTTTTGATGTTAAAATTAGCTTTGAAAGAGATAAATCACTGGCCATTAGCCCCATTTATATTTTCGCCTTACTTTGATTATAATCAAAGTCCTGATGTTGTCTGTCCTTGATGGATTTATCTTGATGGGATGTTGTTGAACCCATTATTTATGTAATATTTTTAGTTAGGTCTATATTTGTTTCCACCATGTCATTAACTGTCACAACTACTTAGATTAACTGAAAGTGGATATAGAGAGTCACTGGCAGCATATACAACGCTATTTGCACCCTTTCATTTCTTTCTATAAATAAGTTTCTTATATTCTTATTTAATTTTAATTGGACAGGGCAGTGAGAAAGTGGTAACAGTGAAAAAGAACTTCAGTGTCTCTGAAAATCACTCTTTAAAGAGATGGAAGCAGCTGCCTGCTAGTCAGAAATGCTAAGTTATTATCTGTCATGTTAAAAGAAAAAAAAAGAGCTCCAAAATATCAGGTTTATATAGATGATAATTAAATATATTTTGTTTGAGGTTTTTTGTTTATAGGGTTTAATTTTCAGTATTGGTTTACCAAAGTCACAGTCTCTCTTAAAAATGAGATGTAAGTGTACAGTTGTATTCCCATCGAAGGCAACTCAGATCTCGCTAGACACAGGAAATCACAATTTTTGGCTAAAAAGTCCTCCAACAAAGAAAGAGATAAAAGCAGAGTCAACATTGGTCTGGGCTTTTAAGATCGAGAGCCCTGTGAGCTGCTAAAAGGCTTCAGTTTGACTATTTTTGTTTTGCTTCACTTTGTTTTGGTGTGAGATTCTTCTCTAGTGCAACATCCATTGGTTCTGAATGTTGCATAATACCTTTAAACATTTAAAACCTAAATATTCTAGATTTTTTATTTACCAAAAGTCCAGCTGAGTTTGGTTATAATGTTATTCATGTGTTCTTGACAACGAGACCTTTGTAGTCACACAAACACCTTTAAATTATATATACTGTACATACCTGGCTCATTATTGTGAGCCATTCCTACTTTTATGAACAGAAAATTAATTTATAGCCTGAAAACAAACACTGGATATTAATGAGATGTTCATTAATACCTCTCAGTTGTGTTACCTATGTATAGTTATGGAGAACCGTGTAATATTATTAGTATATTATACAGCTCAGGGAAAGCCCTAGTGAGAGCAAAATATGGATTTTATGCACTGAATCCTTTAAATAATATCCACTCAAAAACTATACACACACACACACATGTGAAAATACACTTAAAAAGCAGCAGAGCTAATTACACTATCAGTGATTAAGAGTATGGCGAGAGGCACTCATTTCTCATGATGGATTGCTATTGGTTTGATTCATACATCACCACCTGGAAGTGCAACGTGTTTATCGCTTCAGGAAAGGTGTTGCATGTTTTTTTTTGTTTTTTTTTTCTTACTGGAAGTCTAGGTCTAATTAAGAAGCTATCAGTATGGGAAGAGGGCCCTCTTGCCCAGGCTTTTCAAATGATAAGCACATAAACACAGTGTTTTCTGTCAGGCTGAAATACTGCAACATTTACCACTCCACCAGCCCTAGGATACAACAAGATATGCGAGCGTCAGCTTGTGTGTGTTTCTGATACCTGGCCGGCTATAAATAATGTTATTCATGTGTTTCAACACTGTGGATTACAGACTTTTCTCTTTCTTTTATCCCTTTCTTTTTTCTTGTTTTTTTTTTTGTACTTTCTGGTTTGTGTTCCTTAATCAGACACACAACTGTGCCACAAAAATTCTGTTCAAGCTCTGTGCTTCTGACATATTACAGCATACTCTATAAGTAAGTTCAGAAAGATTTTTGATTTGTGTGTGAGCAAGCTGTAAAAAAGTACATGAAGTAAGAGGTTGTTTATAGTATGGGGAATAGTGTGAAGGTAGGAGAGCAACTGCTTGCCTAACTATGGTGTGAAAATGAATAGTTTATTCTGGGTGTCTTTGTTTAGAGGTATCTCATGATCTCTTTAAAAAACATAATATTCAGACATATTTTCTAATTTTAATTTAGATCGGAAGTAGTTAATTTTCAGAAAGACCACTGATGATTAGCAATTATTTGCAATGTGTTGTCCTTGTGCAGGGGTTCCATTGAGCAGTTTTCTCTGTGCTGACTCCTTTTGTTAGAGTAAAACACCTTTGTTCTGATCACCTTTGGCTTTTGTATACTGGAAACGATGGGAAGCAAGAACTCTGCCACTTAGGATCAGTTAGAAAGTTAATTTTCTTACCATATATTGGTCACAGAACCCAGGTTCCTTGATGCACTGTATAAGGTTGTCATGATACTAGCATTTCAAACTCAATAACGATACCTAAGAAAATGCTTAATACCATTTTGATACTATGGTGAAAAAAAGTAGTAATAAAATAAAATAAAAGAAATATAAATCCTGGCCCATGTAAATGTATTCACCTACAGGTCTGTTTGTTTTCTGTGCTTCTCATAACTTGGCACCATATTTCATTGCTGATCAAACAGAGTTAGTAATGATAATAATAATAATAATGGATTGGATTTATATAGCGCTTTTCGGGACCCCTCAAAGCGCTTTACAATACCACTATTCAACTATTCATTCACTCTCACATTCATACACTGGTGAAGGCAAACTACAGTCGTAGCCACAGCTGCCCTGGGGCAGACTGACAGAGGCAAGGCTGCCATATTGCGCCATCGGCCCCTCTGGCCAACACCAGTAGGCGGTAGGTGAAGTGTCTTGCCCAAGGACACAACGACCGAGACTGTCCGAGCCGGGGCTCGAACCGGCAACCTTCCGATTACAAGACGAACACCCAACTCTTGAGCCACCACAAGTATTTTTTAGACACTAATACTTGTGTCTGATAACATGTGCTGCCTAGCTGCCACATTAATGTTACCATTTCATTATTAACCGCTACCTTAATGTTAAATTAAGAGACGGGTAATCTGACTGTCAGGTGCTAATAGTTAAACGGCGAAAGTTAATGCTGTCTGTTAAATATTTCAATAGGAGCTTCACTGACCCCAATGAAATTCCTCCGACACTGTTTGTCAGTGTTGTGAACATCACTACTTCAACTACTAGTGAGGGGAGTGGCTGTGTGCCTGCCTGTCTGCAGCACTGCTGTATATATTTGTGTTTCAGATGGAGGAGGCAAAGATGACACTGTTGGTATCAGTAGTAAATAGGTACCTAAGCCGATAGCAAGGTTTTTCATGGTAATTAGTATCTCTAGTGTGTAGTGTAGAGTTTTTTGTTTTTTTTTGATGGGTGAAAAAACTATAAGCCGTCTGTTAGTCTGCAGTCTCGACAAGCAGAGGTTTGTAGAAGTTTTTGAAAAGACATTACTGTAGACTAACAGTCATTTAATAAGTGCCTTTATTGAGTACTACAGTGAAACACAGTCATTTCCCGCTCAGTTTTTATGATTGAACGTCACATTAATTTAACTTTATTTCCCTCCTACTTTTTCTCTGAAAGCTGTGTGCAATGATACAGCAGTGGCTTCGATGTGAGACCCAGCTTAACAATTTGAATCAATTAATTAGTGCACCTCTAATGAAAAAGATGAAATGGTTTCTCATTAGTTTGTCTCTCACTGACATAAAGCAGAACGCAGACAAAGATGGGTTTGGCTAATTTGTTTAATTAGTTGTTTTCAGGTATGATGTGAAGGTTACCCGAATTTTCCCAACTTCCTTCCTTACCTGTCTTTTCCCCCCCCCTTTTTTTTCCACCAAAACATCCAAGTGTATCTTTGACAACACTTTATTATAGATATCAAGCTGTGATTTATTTGTAACTCTGTTTTTCTCTCTCTGTCTGTTAGATCGCAAAGCTCCCGGAGTAGATGAATTGTTCATCTTTGTCTGAGAGTCTTCCTACTCTCTCTCTCTCTTTCTCTTTCTCGCTTGCTCCCTTTTTCTCTCTTGTATGCACCCAGAGAATAGGCGAACAAATTCAGTTTGCTGAGAGGAGGTGTGGTATAATCAGTTTGTGAAGGGTACACAGGCGATAATAAAGCCAGAGCAGCAGCTTGGGGCAAACGTAGTACATCATTCTCTGTTGTGGCCTGCCCGAGCCACAGATTTAATGTAGCTTTGTCTTTAGGCCGTACAGCTCACAGACACAAGCTCTCATCTTATCTAAAAGTATGGTTGAGGTTTCTTTTTTCCGGTTTCCTCCGCTCTCTCTTTGCTCTGCTTCTCGCCCTATCTGCTGCCTATTCCATTATGTTGTCTCTCCGTCTTTTATCTCTTTTCTTTTTTGTTTCATTTGGCTCCCCAGTTTGTGTGATACGTACATGTGCATTGACCTCCTGACCTGATACTACTCATCCCGGGCTGAAATCCATTATTTCTTTCTTTTTCTCTCTCTCTGTTCTCTCATGTCACACAATTACTTTGGCATTGGACTTCAAAGAGAGTTTGCCCCACATGCATGTGTGTGCAAGAGGGGCACATATGTTGTCATTTCTCACTTTGGCTGAGATGGGTCAGATAAAGGTGATAGCTGGGTGTGTTTGAGTATATGTCAGTCTATTTTCCCCAGAATAATCTTAATTAAATTGAACTAACCCTAAATTTTACAGCTTAACCTAACCTTTATGACGTTCTTATCTTCAAACAACTCTGAAGGTATTTAGAAGAGTGAGGACTGGCCAAGCAACAAGCAAGCAAGCAAACAAACAATTAATCTGTTAGCTACAAGACTTGGGTTGGGTTGCTTCTGAAACTGTGTTATACTATTATTATTTTCAAGTGTGTCCTTCCATGTTTAGTTCAGTCTCTCTGTGTGAATTAGATAGCTTTAGCTTTAGCTTTGCTATCTCTCCCTCTCACTCACTCCACTCACACACACACACACACACACACACACACACACACACACACACACACACACACACACACTTGTTTCTCCAGGTTGATTGTCCTGAAGGGACACCCTGTCATCCTGCACTGACAGGGGTGTGCCTCAACTGTCTCCCTTAGCGACAGTCCAGTTGCCTAGGTGATGTCTTGAGGATGATTACCTGACGCCCACCCTCAGTGTCAGCACAGCACAGCAACGGCATCAGGGTTGCTGGCAACTCTTGCCATCACACGCACATATATTTTCAGACTCTGACTTCCTGTGCCTTGACAGGCTGCCAGCTCAATCCAAAATAAACTTCCTTCAAAGACAGCCTGACATCACAATAGCATAAATAGCATAAATAATTCAACAACATGAGCATGAATAACTCACATCTAAATGAGGATCCCTCTTTTCTTCACTTTCTCAAACTGACAGGCGTGTCCTGTTAGTGTGTGTATGTAAACTGTATCCACATGCTTATGTGCGTCTGTATGAACACACGTGCTCATTTTTAATTTTGTGTTTGCAACTGTGTCCATGCTTGTGTGCAAAAACTTGTAACCTTTCATGTTATGTGATCCCAGCATGTGAATTTTGCAACTAAAGGAGACAAGACAATAGATTTTGTTCACAGCACTGTGCATGGCGATGACATATATCGTAAGTTCATAAATGTTCATTTGTCTTACACTGCAGTTCTGAAATGGACATATCTGCCAGAGAATTGTAGGGAAGTCTGAGAGAGCCCTAGAAACACTACCCAACTGCTTTAAGAATGCTGGAACATGTTTAGTTTTACAGCCACTTTAGTATTGATACTAAGGAATATACAGATACCATGACCCTCTACTAAATTTATGGAGGCAATGTCACATTTGCTTATAGCAGATATGCACTTACTTATTGAAAATAAGGGACAGTGCCTTTACACAGGTAATAAATTAAGACTGCTAATTTTTGGTGATAAGCAAGACAAATTCTACCTGTGGATAGAAAAATGGCATTTTTTCCTCAATGATTAAAACTGTGTATTCACTTTGTTTGAACAAAGAAAAACATCCCTGTTTAATTGTATGCACTTCTTCAGCCATTAATAGCTGCTAGCAGTCATAGCAGTGACTTCCTTGCTTTGTTATTTGTATATATGTTTGAACCACAGTTTATTAGACTAAGCATTGATAAGAATAGCAAAGTTGCTCAGTTTCACTGTATGTAGCTAAGACACGCACCTGAGAAAAGGAGGAAAGTAGATTATTACACATGATAGAAAAATTACATGTATCTATAAACAGAAAAAATTATATCAATAAGAAACGCAGCCAACCACCAGCCAACCTTGCAAAATTACAACAGCCATAGAATCCTCTCTTATAGACCCAGAAACCTTCATACATACTGTGATTATCTCATCATCGCAGAAAGATGAACAGGCCCCCTGCCTAATCACAGATGAAGTGAAGCATCACAAGGCAATGGGTGGTGAAGACATTCTATTTTGTGGTCTATGGGAATGCACAAACCAGCTGGAGGATGTGCTAACAATCTTAACATCTCCCTGTGCAGACTCACCCTTATGTCCACAGCTATCATTCAAGAATTCACTGGTGATGTGTCTGAATGATTACTACCCAATAGTACTGACTTCAGCTGTCATGAATTGCCTAAAGTGAGATAAAACCAAGCTCAGCTCCCTCCAGTTTGCATATGAACCTAACTGATCCCTAAAGAATGTAATCTGCACTCTACATCGTTTTGATTTTACCTGGACAGAAGGAAAAAGTATACACTTTGGGGGGAAAAAAGAAAAGAGAATCTACTTGGCTCCATGGGGTGAGAGAGTAGCTTGAGAATCTAACCTGGGGCTGCCATGTTATAGCCATTCACAAAAAAAGATGCAACAATGGCTTTACTTTCCACAACCTCTTCAACCCCCTCCCGTTACACAAGAGGTTTCACATTTTGAGATCCAGAACTTCCAACGCCAGAAACAGCTTTTTCCCGGAAGCTGTGAGACTCCTCAAACCCCCTGCTGCCTGCAGCACCCAACAGACACTTTTATAACAACTCTGTGCACCACACGCACAACTGCCTCATGCCCTCAACCCTTGGTCATGCGCACTCTCTCTCTCTCTCTCTCTCTCTCTCTCTCTCTCTCTCTCTCTCACACACACACACACTGAGAGGCACACAAAAATCCAAATGCACAGCTTCCCACAGTGTGACCTGATACACAGTGCCTGCAAGTAGCATCTGGTTAAGCCGCCTTCCCCAGCTTACTAGCGGAAGATGGCTGAAATAAGCTTATACACATATGTAACATTTATTTATTCATGAATTCATTCATTAAACTTCCTTCTGTGCTGTAATATTGTAGGCAAATATCCTTTTGCATTTGACCAAATCATGCAATATAAAGCCAAGCATGAGGCATGAGCCACTACTTTCTCTTTCTCTCTAAAAATAAAAAAAAATCTTAAAATATAAAATTTTTAAAATTGAATAAAACTAATCTGCATCTATATTTCTTTAAAAAATATTGAGAGATTTAAGGTATGAAACTTCAGGTTTTATACCCTTTTCCGTATTTGCTGACATTTTTTTCTACATTTCTTCTCATCTTAATGCCTGACAATATTATTAAATACTCACGCCCCATGGGGAAACTTCAACAGATTAAAATACATTAGCTTTGAGTGTTGTTACATCCAGCCTGCTGTTCACATCCATCTTGATAAAAATACAGGAATAGCAAGATGTGTCAGTTGTTTCTGTGAAATCGAATCAGGTATAATACAAACGGTGTTCAGACTTCTTTTAAAGTAAATTTGCACATGTAAAGATATCTGTGCATTCATTGTTACTTATTGGTATTTACTCTATGCTGCATGAACAGGTATACCGAATCCCCAAGACACTGCATAAGGGAATTTCTGTTGGATTTTACTTTTCAGCTGCAGACACAGATCTTGTGTAGAACAAATGTCATCAGAGTCTGTCTTTTTGGATATAAAGCATAAACAAGACAAATCAAGGACTCAGGCAGTTTTTTTCTGTCATTTTTGAGAAATCAGTGCTATGTAACTGTTGATGAGATATGCATGGTCAAATTAATAGGATTGTTTGATTTACAAAGAAAAATCGACCTCTCCCTCTGTTTAGACATTCACAAAGGATTAAATGGGCATCTGGAGAATGTGGTTCCATGACAAGCAATTCTCTCTCATATGGCTCCAAGAAAGACAAAGAGAGCAAGCTCCAAAAGGTACCGTCAAGATAAAAAATATATTTATATGTCTTTAATTTTCATTCTAATTTTTCCTATGTGAGTTAGAGTGACAGAATAAAACACATTTAACTCTTAAACATCATGCCATACCATAATCTAGACTGATATTCCTAATACTAATGTGGAAACTTGGTTTCTGGACAAAGACACTGTGTTCAAGTCAGTTCTCAACAGCAGAGTAATGAGGTAACTTATTAATTTATTTGCTCACACATTATAAAATACAGCAATGTAAAACACTAACGCTGCATACTACTGTATGAACATACAGTAGTTTATACCTACAAATACACACAAAACTGAACACTGCGTAGGATTGTTGGTAAACTGAGAGCTGATTTGTTTCTCTATGCTGCCTCAACAGCTGTCAGCAGGTAAACTGAAGATCCGAGTGCTGAAGGATGAAGAACTGACAGGTGAGAAGTTTACAGTCACAACTTGAGTTTCAGAAGTGAAATATCTGCACCAGGTCGTCAGTTGCATAATATCCCTTAAATGTCAGGAATATTAAATTAAATACCCTTACCAAGAGTTAATAACAGTGCACTTGCTCTTTTTAGCCCCGCCTCAACCACCACCTCCACTTCCTACCCAGACGGCAAGAAAAAGCAGACTGAGGGGAACAGTATGTGGACAATGTGAAGTCAAGACTGCTGGAACAGTATGCACGCAAAAACTGTCACACCTGAACAAATGCAAACAACACTGTATGGCAAAAGTCACTTTAACTGTCATGGATGCAGGGTTTGTTTGGCTCTGTCACAAAGCAAAAATTGTCTGTTTGAAAGATCAGATTTTACTAATTGCCAAGTGATTTTGCCCTTTCAGGTAAAGGTTTTGTGTGTTAATAAGGCAGGCACACACACACACACACACACACACACACACACACACACACCAAACACTTACACGTGCAGCACTAGGAGCCAATTCACTTGATCTGTTTTCAAAGTTTAAATGTTGAATGTCATATTTTCAGTCCCCCCCCTTTCATTTTTCTTTGGAGTCCCCTCTTCTCACCCATATATCTCACTGCAGTTATTATATAGATTTGTTTCTCTTCTTCCTGCATCAGCTGTTAGCTCGTCTGTCATTCAGATGCTCATTTTCACCTGCCCACCTCCCTCTTTTGTCATTATGTGTTTACCCATCCTTCTTTCTTCCTCGTGTTTTCTCGTCACTCCTCCTTTTCAGTTTTTCCATCTGCCGTATTCTGACCTGTTTCTCTCTTTCTTTCTGCACTCCCTTATTCATGTCTGTCTTTTTCTTTCTGCCTTCCTCTCTCTCGCTGTGCCTCAACTGTCCAATCTGTTGGTCTATCTGTGTGTTTGTGTTTGCACTGATAACAGTTTAGTTGGATCCATTCATCGATACTTGAGACCTCTGAGGGCACCATTGTTTATTCTTTCTCGCTCTTCATCCACTGCTGCTCAGGAGGAGGGATGACGGCCTGAAACTGTATGTGTGAATAAGAGGGAGAAGGAGAGAAATTAAGCCTTACCGTCTGTGTGTGTGTGTGTGTGTGTGTGTGTGTGTGTGTG
>NW_024582399.1:808443-851737 GCF_018398535.1 Haplochromis burtoni
TGTGTGTGTGTGTGTGTGTGTGTGTGTGTGTGTGTGTGTGTGTAATGGACTGAGCTGAGTAATGCATGTTTGATGACCAGTTGCTCCCACCTCCTAAATCCTCAGCTCCCTGTGTAAATCCTATTCTGTGTTTCACTATGAAGCCAGCAGACTTTAGTATTGAATAAGTGATGCTTCTATGAGAACGAGAACAAGAACAATGATGGTAAGAGCGAGGGAGACTTAAAGAGGAATTGAAGGAGAGGCAGGGGTTGAACTGATTGAGCTGACATCTACAATTTTCCCCCCTTTTTGTTGTGGAATAACTTATTTAAGTGCAGCACACACACTATGTTAAAATATAATGTGATGTGATTTGCTTGATAGTGCGTTTGATGATGATGATGGCTCTGAACTGTCCAATGAAGGGCCGGATGCCCCCAGTGTCCCATAGTTATGGGCTTAATGGTTGTGCTTATGGTAGTCTGGGCAAGCACATAGGCTAAATGCATCCACAAATACACACAATACCCTCATGCGCACACACATTTTGGATAGCCCTCGTACCCTATAATGATGGCAATAATGGGAAGCGTTACAACTGTCTGTGCCATTCTGTCTGGAACTGCACTTATGCACACAAATGCTCACACACTCACATATGCACTCATAAACGCACAATCACACATCTGTCCTTTTTTCTTTCTTTCTTTTTTTTTTTTTTAAAAAAAAACATGACTCATTGTAATAAAAATGCTGAAATCTCATGTGCAACACACACTGCACACCTAGCCTCATGCTTTATTCCAGAGTCATCCAGGCAAAGAAGAAAAAAAAAAAAAGCTACCTCATTTCTCCCTGTGTAGTAGGAAGAGTGCAGTGATATGCCGCTTGCAGTCTGATAGGGATGCCTAGTCCCAGAGGAGTGGTTGTAATTTATCCTCAGGCCTGAGAGGGGAAATGAGGCCCTGCTTTATGGGACCATTAAAGGGCAATGTCGCAGCTGCAGGTTTGCGTGTACACACACTCACACACATACTTCCATGTATGGATAAAAAAAGAAAAAAAAAAAGAATGAACACACAGCATCACCCATAAAGACATTAATTACAGAAATACATAATATGTATCTAAATAAATTTTTTTTAACTGAATTAATGTTTGAATCAGCTGGTATAAATTTACACTGTAAGGTTATTCATCCAGAAATCAGCATGGAACTGTGAATCATTGTGTTTGTTGTACTGCTTTATTTATTATAATTATCTATTATTCATCTATGAATAAACAGGTGTAGACATAGCAAATATGCAAGTGAGCAAGAAACAGAAAGCTTCCAAGTCATTAGATTGGGAACTGCATCACACTGTCACAACATAAATAAATGAAATAGTTAAGTTCCTCCAAGGATAAAAAGAATTGGTAGTGTTTCTTGAAAGAGTGCACTAAACTACACTATTTTAAGTGATGGTGTTGGTAATAAAACCTTGATCTATTGAAAAAGAAACTTGCATGCATAGTGAAGGAAACCAAACACAGGCTAGTTGTTGCTTGACTGTTTGCTTTTTCTCCAACCTAGCCTCCGTGTCTCCATTGCACTTGCCCTTGCTTGTGTGCTCTGTCCAAAGCCTGTTTCCCAAACCTGCTGATGCAATGACTTTTTCCCACTAACAAGACCTGATTCTTACAGATAGAAATTATAATGACCTCCCTTAAGAGGCATTCACTCAACCACACTCACAACACACATGTGCCAAGCACAAATGCACCAATGTGCACACAGCTAGCACACACACAAACGCACACACATGCATCTTGCAGCACCACGCCAGTTTATAAGGAAAGGTTGAGGTTACATCTTTAGCAAAAGAGCACTTTACCTACCAGTGCAACCACTTGCATGAATTAATTTATATGCATACAGTACACAGACATGCACAGGCAGTGACCATTGTTTTTTAAACTGAAAGACATAGAAACACACTAAAGGTGGGTGTTTTTATATGCAGACAGACTGATGGCACTTGGTCTATGTGTTGCAGATGTGTGCTGAATGCACTGAAAACTACTGCGTTGGCTGTTTTGCCAGATTTCACCATAAGGGGGCACTGAAGTTCCATAAAATGATTCCCATTCAAGTGAGTGTTGTTTGCATATGTATCAAATCTATTTTCTCTGTGTCCAACTCTCTTTTTTTCTTTGTCTTCCACTTATGCTTTCAGTAATAAATGTTTTGATCCTATTCTTCTTCAGCTTTACTCATTTTTGTCTTTTTTGTTTCTTAGATAGCTGATCATTATTATATCTTCATAACTATCTCTCATCTTTTTTGTCATTTCTCTTCTTCAGAACATCATACCAGTTTAGTATACACAAGAACACACACAAACAGTACACAGTACAAGACTAATTTACTTGTGTTTAACATGAACAAGTCAAAACTTAACTTGCTAACAAACAGCTGACCATTCTTTGTTGCCATGCTTCTGTGTCCATTCTAACTGTGGTAGCTAGCAGCCAACCTGTTTCACTGACGCTGATCCCTCACCAATGAATGACAATGAGGAAAGTAAAACTTAGCTCAAATTTGGAGAAACAGAAACAGAGAGAGCAATCCAGCATGACCGGTTTTGGGTGAGGGGAAAAAAGACAAAGGCTACCTATAGGAGAGCGAAACAAAGTTTAACAATTAATGATTAAATCAGTTATGATGTATAAACACACATAGAATGAAAAGTATTGAGTGAACAAGAAAGTTTTTGTTTATCCTTTAAAGTCTAATCTATAATAAAAAATTACAGAGAGTGCCTGGTACTATGAAATCTTTAACAGAGCCGGATTAATCGAGGTTTTGTATGTGTGGAGAAGGGCTTTAAATTCATTCAATTTCATTTGTATAGTGCCAAATCACAACAAATCACCATTTATTTATTTATTTATTTTTGAGTCTTGGCTGTCGTTTGTTTTGTTCTATGTCAAGTACATCCCAGACTGCTTCAATAATGTTGAAACCGTGGCATCAGAACTCCACGCTCTGGGTAGTTCCTAACTGGTGGTGCTCCATTGTGTGTTTGTCTATCAGATATGCTTTAGTACATTGTTAGTGTGTTTGTGATCATTGTCAAACTGAAAAATGTAGCAGTTGAGATGGTTGATCAAAATCTGATCCTTTTCTGTGTTCATAATTCCACCGATTTTGTCAAGATCCACAACTCCACCAGTCTAAATACAGCACCAACCCATCACAGAGCCTCTGCTGTGTTTTACAGATGGCTGTAGACACTCACTGTTGTACCTCTCTCCTGACCTCCTCTGTACATATTCTGATGAGGACTTGAAGGATTTGAAGCTAAAATTTCAAATTTGCATTCATTACTCCATAAGACCTGGTGCCACTGGTCCAGTCCAGTTCTTGTGTAATTTGACATACTAAAGCCTTTTCTCCTTGTTTCCCCTCCTTAAGAATGGCTTCTTGAGAGCCACCCTTCCATTGAGACTATTTCTGATCAGGCTTTAGTCAACAACTGATGAATCTACTGAGGGATCAGGTCCTGTGTCAGGTCTTTGCTGGATTTTTACCTATTTTCTCCAGGCATGACTTTCAGATACTGTTCATCAGCTAGAGATACCGTTAAGCCACTTGTCCAGTTTGCTCAGGCACAGGGACTGGACCTGACCAAAGCAGTCAATCTATAAAGAAAAGCTTTGAAAGGTGTTCAGAAAGCCTGCAGAACTATTGCTCAAGACCACATTAAAATTTACAACAAAGTTTGGGTTCTTGCAAGAAAAATATAAAGAAACAGTTGGCTCAAGACTTTTAAAGAGCACTGCATCTTCACTCTTCAGAGATGATTTTCTATATATCAAGAGCTTAATTTTCAGGTTAAATAAGTGTTTAAAAAAACAGATTACTGAAGGCTACTCATAGATGTACAAAACACATTTCATGGCCCTACCACACTCTTTTAAAGACAGAAAACACTCCTCAACAGCAGTCAATTAAACAGTGCTAACAGCAGTCTTCAGTCAAAGACAGAAAGACAAGACAGCAGGTCAATGTCACAGTTTAATTACAGTAAGCCAATGCTGTTTGCACAGCAGAGGAAAGATTCTATAGATAATGTCTATTAATCTGAGTAGTTGTAAATACCAATTAAAAGTCATGTAGAACAATTGTTTATTAAGTCACAATATAAATAGAAGCAGACAGTGAATGTGCATAGGTACAACAGAGTAACACTATTATTTAACATATTGTCTAAAAGTTGTCCAAGACCTGAGATTAGATACTCAGACACAAGCCTGCACTTCTCAGACACCTTCAGTGTGTACTTTTGGAAATAGATAACAAGCATACAGATTATATTTTTTGTACTCATATAAACAAATGCTCACTGCAGTATACAATAGTTGCGACCACATGCAAATACACACTCACACATAGACACACAAAGGCTTGTTTTTGTTAATCAGAAGCCTATTAAGCCAAATTAGTATGGAAAGCATATCTAAAAGGGAAAGCTAATTTATCCAAGGATGTACAGAATAATCAAAAGATACAATATGTCATATCGTTAGCTTCATAGCATAAGTGCCTAAGTCATTTTTTGGTCAAATTGAGATTTTTGCCTAACTTTACTCCCCTACCACTGCTGCATCATCCTGTCCGTCTGAAACACAAAACACAAAAAAATGACTTAGGCACTTATGCTATGAAGCTAACGATATGGATATACGCTACTATTCTGTTTCTCGACAAGATGTGTTTCTATGGGTTTCAGCTCTAAGCGTTTTGTGTATTAACAATTAACAATTATTAACAAGCTGTCATGCACTGTTGCTCAGCTTATATGGATACCCTTTTTTTGCTTTAATAGGGATGGGTATTGTTAGGATTTTATATCAATGCTCTTATTGATGCTCCATGCCATGTGATAGTGAAAAAGAGTGTTTGACACAGTGGTAAAAGGTTTTTTTTTTTGTCTCAGCTTTATGTAAAGGAAGTGTTTGGTAGTCCACCTCTACCACCCAGAGCTGTGGTAATCACCCTGGAATTCAAAATATTAACAAACATAAATTATTTCAGGTCACCACTGAATTCAAATTAAGCCAAGTTTATATGATCAAACCTAGTGGGGTTTGACCCCACACCCACCTTGATCTAGATCTGTCTGTCTGAAATGTCTGTTGTCTGAGATTGTAGCCAACTTTACAAATTTGAAGATAGAACAAATGATGGCACAGCGTCTGCCTGCATTAAGACATTTCAATCAGCCTAAGAAGCCACTGTTACAACATGGACTTTTATTTGCTTTTTAGTTGCACAAGCTTTGATTGTGCTTTCATTTAGAAGGCTCAAAAAACAAAACAAAACATCTTTTACTCCACCTTGGTTTTCTCTACCAATATTTCACCCCTTTGCTATCTGTTGTATCAGCCCAAGAGGATGGGGTGCAGCTCCACATACACTTTCAACACTGAAGCCCCTCGCACCATTGAGCATTGGAATTTTTTTAAACTTGGCAACAGCCCTCTGACACTCTTTGTTCCTTAGCTCATGTTCCCTAGTTGTTGAGAGAGGATTTGATTTTAGCATCTGACTACAGTCCACTGACGAAGCTTTGGCTACTGCTTGGAACTATTTGCATTTACAAAATTGCTAAAATCCATGCCAACTGTATTCCAAGGTTCATAACTACAGTTAGCTCCATATATATTTGGACTCTGACACAAGTTTTTTTTTTTTAAACTTGTTTATTGAAACATATTCCAATTATAGTTATATATTGGATATGGACATGATTTTAGACTCTCAGCTTTCATTTGGGGTTACCTACATTCAAATTGGATGAAGGGATTAGGAGTTTCAGCTCCTTAACACGTTTTTAAAGGGTCCAAAAGTAATTGGACAATTGACTTAAAGGCTATTTCATGGGCAGTTGTGTGTATGATGATTTGATTTGAGGTGCGGTGCTTTTATCTGGAAGATGCAGTCAAAGGAGCTGAAAGCTGTCCTTAAGCTGCAAAAACAAAACAAAACAAAAAACGATCTGAGAAATTGCTACAATATCAGGAGTGGCAAAATCTACAGTTTGGTACATCCTGAGAAAGAAAAAACGCACTGAGCACTCAGCAACGCAAAAAAGACCTGGAAAGAAGACAACAGTAATGGATGATCGCAGAATAATTCTGCAGGAGGTAGGCGTAGTGATATCCAAGTCTACCATAAAGAGAAGACTAAATGAAAGTAAATACAGAGGGTTCACTGTAATGTGCAAGCCACTCATAAGCCTCAAGAATAGAAAGACTAGGTTGAACTTTGCTAAAACACATCTTAAAAAAAGCCAGCACTGTTCAGGAAAAACATTCTTTGAACAGATGAAACCAAGATCAACCTCTACCAGTATGATGGTAAGAAAAAAGTATGGAGAAGGCGTGGAACAGCTCACATTCCAAAGCATCATCTGTAAAACATGGCGGAGGCAGTGCGATGGCCTGGTTGTGCATGGCTGCCAGTGGCACTGGGACACTAGTGTTTATTGATGACGTGACACAGGACAGAAGCAGCCGAATGAATTCTGAGGTGTTCAGAGTCATACTGTCTGCTCAAATCCAGGCAAATGCAGTCAAATTGATGGGGAGGCATTTCATAATAGACATAATTGACAATGACCCAAAATATACAGTCAAAGCAACCCAGGAGTTTATTAAAGCAAAGAAGTAGAATATTCTTCAATGGCCAAGGTAGTCACCTGATCTTAATCTAATTGAGCATGCGTTTCACTTGTTGAAGACTAAACTTTGGACAGAAAGGCCAACAAACAAACAGCAACTGAAAGCCGCTGCAGTGAAGGCCTGGCAGAGCATTTAAAAGTAGGAAACCCAACATGTGGTGATGTCCATGAGTTCAAGACTTCAGGCTGTCATTGCCAGCAAAGGGTTTTCAACCAAGTATTAGAAATAAACATTTTATTTACAGTTATTTAATTTGTCCAATTACTTTTGTTCCCCTGAAATGAAGGAACTGTGTTGTCTCTGTCCAAAATTGTATGGATGTAACTGTTCATCTTGTTAATCCTGTAAATCTTTCTAAATTTTCCAGTTCAACTTTGTTTTTACACCCAGCCTTTGAATATTCTGCCTTTTTGCTGTATCCAGGCAGAGCAAAAGCAAACATGATATCGTGACACTGTCAGCTTAATCTTTTTTGGGCAATTTTCTGACAGTTACATTATTCTTCCACAGCATGTCTTTTATCCTGTCTTCCTTCTTTCACCCCAACCGGTCGCAGCAGATGGCCGCCCCTCCCTGAGCCTGGTTCTGCCGGAGGTTTCTTCCCGTTAAAAGGGAGTTTTTCCTTCCCACTGTTGCCAAAGTGCTTGCTCACAGGGGGTCATATGATTGTTGGGTTTTTCTCTGTATCTATGAAGTGCCTTGAGGCGACTTTTGTTGTGATTTGGCGCTATATAAATAAAATTGAATTGAATTGAATAAAAGAATTAACACATAAATAAACACTGTTTGTACAGGCACTTTGGTACTGACCGGTCAGGTACCGACCCCACTTTATTTATGTTTCTTTGTACTTATCCTGTGTGCTACCTGACTTCTCATTGGCTGGAGACACTGATGTGTATACAGTAGCCACCACAGTGAAACAAAGCCATGGATACTGACAAAGAGAAAAACTGCACACACTGAAGTAGCTCTATGAAACCACACAAGACAACTGTCCATCTACATCTCCTCAGTGTTCATCTCTGTTTCTATCCTCACTTTAGTCCCTTGTAATGCAAAACTGTGTATTTTGGCAGGACATAAAGACTGAGGATTATACACATGCAGCTGACGCAGGCATATCTCTTTCTCTCTTCTGCTAATCCTGTTTTATTTGCCTTGGAAAGAATGAGGGAGGAAGAGAGACAAAAAGACAAAATGAATATTAATTTCATCACTATGCTGTTTTGGGGCTTTCATCGGTGCCTCATCAGCTCCTGTGTCCAGCCGCACACACACACTCCCAAACGTGGTTCAATTAATGTTTGCAGAGCATTTTCAGTATTTGATTTAGCCTAACCTGTAGGGAGTACCAAATGGATATGGTATGCGATGATATATCAAGAAACTTAATAGCTAAGTTTAAGCTTTACAGCATTAATTATAATTGACAATAGTGTGCCTAATTTAGCAAATGTAAAGGTTATGAAAATGTTATATTCTCAGACTACCCTCACCCCCTCACTCTTTCTTTCTGATGCTTAGAAAACTTACAGCACTGTAAAACTTAGCAGAACTCTGGTGGTTTTAGAAACTAAAAACTATGGTTAAGTAATTGATTGATGCGACTGAGCGAGTTTACTTTTCATTGTTGTGCGCAAAGTCTTCCCTACATCACTTGTCTGTTTCCAAAGGGAAAGTTAAAATTACTCTCTTGACCTTAATAACATACTCTCTTGAAGGCAAGTTCAGTGATCCTGGTTTCACAGCTAAACAACATCCTGGAAAATTATAGATGGTATTAGCTCACTTACAATAAGTGATACTATGTGGCAATGTGTTGGACAGATTTTCCAAGTGAACGAGAATCTGTGTGCACAATTAAGAGCCAATATTAATGACGAAAACATCACGATTGTTTTACCATTTTAAGCCGTTGTGTAAACTTTAAACTGCATTATTTTTGATGTCAGATTTGAAGGATGGCTTTCAGAATCTTAACAGTTAAACCCAGTGTAGAAGAAAGCTTTGATAATCCCAAAAGACTGGCAAAAACACTTGAACAAAACTTTTCACCCTTAGATATGAGGCTGAATTAACTTTAAAAAGTGTCTATGAATTCTTGACAGTGCATTATGATACGGTATGATGATGTGAGTGCATACTTTCGGACAGTTTCTCCTTGAAGGCATTTATTGTATTACAATTAGCTGTACAAACGAAAAGTGACAGAAGTTGTCTGAAGAAGGAAAAAAGAAGAAAGGAGAAGTTCAAAGCTGTACCCACTCTATGCAGTCTAGGGCTGTCCCAAATACCGTCTTTGAGGATTTGAGGCTTTAGTGATTGTCTGACAAAAATTCAAAGAGAAGACGGCTGCACTTACAGTTACATAACGACTTGCCATGGTTTATATTCTGACCTGTTAAACATTATTATTATGTAGATTGCAGTTTGAAATTGATTAAAGGGGTACAAGCACATATATGAGTTCATTTGAGGTCATTTGTGAACAACTTTTAGGAGGCCATCTGTGAAAGTTTTGGTGTTATTGCGAACCAAAGACAGAATTTGGATGCTTGACATTTTTTGACAACTTGCTTGTCAGTGCAGCTTATGTAAAATGAGAGCCAGTACAAAGATTAAAGGTAATGAATACAATTATCTGAAAAAGAGAGTTTGTCACAGAACTCCATGCAGTCCTGTGACAAACTAGACACTCCCCATTGTTCAGTAGTTTGTAGAACCACCTTTAGTTACAAGTTTACTGTATAACTTTCTCAGCCTCTCACATTGTTTTCGAGGAATATGGTCTGATTCTTTATTTTACAATGTTGCTTCGTTTATACACAGCTTTCTTAGTGTCCCACTACAACATTTTGACCAGGTTGAGGTCTGGACTTTGCCTGGGAATTTATAACACTTTATTTCATTTTAAATCATTCTGTTGTAGATCTCCTGTTGTGCTGGGGATACTTTCCTGTTTGATGCATGATTTTGGTGATATGATATTGTGACAATACTTCACTCACAAAGTATTGCAGTTTATCACCTGCAAACTTTATTTTATCCAGTAAGATAATAATCTCGCTTCAATTTTTTTTTTTTTGCTTCAGGCATTCCAACACTGTCACAAAAAACTGCCATAAATGTTTCCATAACACCGAGTCAGTCTGTCTTTGATTGAATGGGGTCAAGTTAGCAATTGCATGCAATTTGTTTCTGATAATGCAGCAATTAAGTGTGATAGATTTTTGAAAATCACTAATTTGTTGCTATCAAAAAGTGGTTGTAATAACCCTTAAGCTCTAAGCAACCATTTAGTCATCACAAGTTGTGATCGGTCGCAGGATGTGAAATGATTCAGTACAACCAAAAGGCAGCTGCTGTGTTTTTTTGTTGTGATAAACACAGGGAGGTTACCTTGCTGTTTTTCTCGTGTTACATGAACTTTAACATTTAACATGCTAACTAAAGTCCGTAAAGTCTGAGCTGCATCTGAGATGCTCCTAGGTTGTTGTTTTTTTTTGGAATTTTTTTTATAATTTTTGGGCTTTTTGGAGTTTCTCTGAGCATTGCATGGTCTGACCTTAGGGTGAATTTACTGGGACGTCCATTTGATTGTGACATTGTGTTACCTGAATGCTCTTGATTAGTAAAGTGCCATAACCTCTGCCTTTATAGCTGTGCTCGCACTTCATGGTGATCAATAGTCAAGTGCATTTATTAACATCACCTGGCTGCCATTTACTCTCTTAATTCTCATGAAAGCATCAGTGAACATTAGGAATATACTCCGTTTTTCACAGGACTCCACACATTTCTATGAAAACCTTTTCTTTCACATGATATTATTTTTTATTTTATTGGTGGTTTATATATTTATGCTAAAGAATCAGAATCAGAATCAGAATACTTTATTGATCCCTGGGGGAAATTATTTAAAGCGTATCGGATTAAGAAATTAATATATTGGGAGTTACCTTGTCAGTTACCTTGGCAAAGATCAAAGCTTTGAAGCATTTGTGTCAGCCAAAGGTTTGTATGGTTTTTAGATCATACGTTTCTAAAGGTTGCTACCCGACTCAGCTCATTGTCTCCATGCCGTCAAAATTTGGTATCAGAAGCACTTAGATAATCTTGATAACAACCACAGTTCATACCTGTAAATAAGGCTATCTGATTACCAGAAAGAGAACCAGAACAATTGCTTCAGCAGTTGCACTGTTTAAAATTTCTTGCGATGCAAAGATTGCAGTCAAAAAAAAAAAAAAAGTGTCCCCAGGTTTGTTGGATTATGTTTCGAGACATTCCCTCTCACAAGATACTAAATTCAGCACTTAGAGTGTATCACCAAATTCGCTGGCCTTTGCTTCTATCACTGATGAGACCAGCGATATTTCAGACTGAGTGCATGTTTCTGTCTAGTTGGGCGAATGCAAATCCATTCATCTATACGACATTATTACACTGTGTTACTGTGGAAGACCAGATGTAGAATCCTTTACAGAACAAGAGGGTCTGACTAGGAACTCTATATCGTCGTACTTTTTGCTTTCAGGAGATAGTGTTGCCAACAGAAACAAATCTTCTGCTAAAAAATGCCTGCTTTCATGGTGGCATAGTTGTGCATAGTTTATTGAGAGCCATCCTACCCACAATTAAAAAATGTACGAGTTAAAAGTCTTATGTCATCTCTATCTCTGTGTCCAGTAAATTGCCTGTGCCTTATCTGAATCTTGTAAGGCAGTGTGAATCTCTGAGGTTGCTACAGGTCTGGTTTCGAGGCTAGCAATAACAAAGTTACCATAATATACAGTACATGCTGCAAAACTTGTTCACGTGTCACCTGAATGACAGCAGCTCCACAAAAACAGGAAAATTGTAAAGTGAACTCGACGATGATGAAGTTGCTCATATGAGAGATCAGTTAAGCTGCTGTTTTAAACAGCTGTCTGTCACGTTTATAAGTGCTGCTGATTTTCTGCCACTTAATGCCACCAGATTCTTTTCTTTTCATATTTCCAGCTTGGTTACAATGTGAACTCTGGGATTTAATACACATATGTTCACGGCCCAGCTCTACTGCCAAGATAAAGACAGGAGAAAAAGGTTTAACTAAAATAACATACGATACATTGGGGCCTGACTTACTAAGTGGTACAAATTAGGATGAGGCTGTGTTCTTAAAAATGTGCCAGTGAGCACAGAGAACAGTACAGTGAGAACAGTTCTGTAAGTGATCTAAGAACAGTGCACTAATTTATAAATAAAGACACAATCAGTTCATTTCAGTCGTGACCATCACCAGAATTGAAGTGTTGTCTGTTAACCCAAAAAATATGCTGTGCAGGATTTACAGATGTGTTTCAGATTAATTAGAGGCAGCTGAAGGTGTTTTTAATATAAAAGCAATTTTTTTTCTGTCTGAAATTGCTGGGAACTTTGCGTGTGGGATCCCTGCAGACATCTGTTCCCTGGATAAATCTTGTGGTTTCGATTACAGCAGAACTCAAAAAGAAGATCTGTGTTATTACAATCCCACCATTAAAAACCTGAAATCTGTATGTAACAGATGTAGAAAAAGACACCACATTAATTACATCAGATCCTGATCCATCCCTGTGTTAATAAAGGGGTGAGGGATGAACTGTTACATTGCCGGGTGCTTAAGTACATGTGTTATTCATTTTTTCCAACAGGCTGTGTGGCAGTGTAGGTAATATGAAGCCGGTTTGTAACATTCAGACATTAATCTGTCACACTTCACGCCTGTCTGTCAATAAACTGCCAGTTTGAAGGGGAAAAAAGCAGTTGCTCTGGGTGTGAAGACTACTGGGAAAAGACAGATTGACACAAGACATTTTCAATGTGTGCTAATCTGTGTGAGAATGTGACTGAAAACCTGAAACACTGCAAATCACTCTAGTTACTGTAAAAGGTAAATTGGTTACTTGTAAAACAAGAAAAATCCTTGTATGTGTCTTGTATTGGGATTCTTGCACTCTGAAGCTGTGCTCTATTTCATCAAAATACCAATACTACTGAGGAGGAAGTAATATTTGGAGCTTGACCCTAAACATTTGGGGCAAGGGTGTAGTGAAACCTATATAACAGAGCCAAAGCTTGGGTCCAGTCACACAGGTCTGGAGACCAGTTGGCAAGCTCCTGGAAATTACCTACTGGACATTTTTCACTAAGGAAAGTGTGCTGGCAGTTTCTCTTAGCCCCAGTTACGCACGCCTTAGAGACCAGTAAGCAACCCCTGGCAAGCAGTGATTGGTCAGTGAAAAATGGGTATTCCCTGACTAGTTGTTGTCAGTGTAGGAAGTTACTTGCTGTTGCTAGCTAAAATTGGTTTCAAAAAGCTATATGGTGCTGCAACAAAAACCTGCCTGTGATCACTTGGACCACTAGTGGATTGCAGCGTTTGCCTGAAGTTTATATGGAAAATTTCGATTTTTCTGCAAACCCTTGCAAAGTACTCTCTAAGCAGCAACTATGAAAAGAGTGATGCAAACCAAAAATGGAGTATGTCTGCTTTCAGTTAAAGTTGTGCTTTTGGAAGTGTGTTGTTTGAGCAATAAGATACATTTTTTTTACCTTGAAGATGATGCCTTTTCTTTTATGATTTAGTTTTACTGCTCAGCTAGTAGTGAGTAAGTGAATAGTTGCATATTACAGGGTCCTGTTGCAGTCTGCTAGAAACCAAAGAAACCACTACAAGCTTTTTAGTGTAGCACCCTCTTTGTGACTGATTTCATCCAACGACAGCCTGCAAACTCCAGAAATCAGTCAACATGTGGTTGGGGAATACAGATTTTCCCCTGAGGATATATGCACCACATTTACAGCTTTGAGCGATACACCCACCCAATTACACACTTGTTCTGATATCGTCTCTGTCTCTGACTCCAAATAAATTAACATTCCTAGCAACAACTATCACAACCATGTTAGGTGCAAAATAAAACATGTTTTTTTGTGTTTTTAAGTCGATACAATTCGCAGTAAATTGCATGCTGTGAACATTTTGTAAATTAAGTTTATGTGATTCACTTAATGACTCTCCTCCCCAAATCTTGTGTTCTACAAGCAAAACTCCAATGAATACATCTAAAATATGGCTTCCATAAAAATACCCATATCCATGCCCTTTAGTCACAAAATTGACACTGAGCTTCTTTAGTAAATACAGCAGCTTTGGAACATCAGAAGATGGTCTTACACAGACCATTAGTAAATCTGGCCCTAGGTGTGCTTTCTGTCAAAATATGACTTTATCTCTTTATCTGGACTCACAATATTAGATACTACAGCAGAGTTAGTGGGAATATAGTTATTGAAAAGAGATTTAATCACCTAATTGTTTGTCCACATATAAACAAAAACAAATAAACAAAAAAAAAAAACAGATTACAGAACAATTTGGTGCATAAACCATGGTCTTTTTGTAAGGAAAGTAAATCTTTCATCTTTCCAGTTCACACAGCTTTTGATAGAGCCGAAATACTCTTAGCCAGTTTCCTTTTTGTGTCACCCACTGACCAAAAAAATGGATATGCATTTTTTTTTTTACAAAATGCTCTACATCAGGGGTCCTTGAGGGCTGGTGTCCTGCAACTTTTCCATGTGTCCCTGTTGCAACACCGCTGAATACAATTAGTAGGTCATTAGCAAGACTCTATAAAACTTGACTGCATGCTGAGGTGGCAATTCAGCCATTTGATTCATGTTACAGCAGCGCATAAGTGAATGAACATGGTGCAATAGAAGTACTTTAAGAAGTACATTTTTCCAAACACTTAAATTTACTTAAATTTACTCGAGTATGGTTAGGGGTTGCCACTTCATCATGCAGTCAAGTTCTATACTCATGCCAATGACCTACTAATTTTATTCAGGTGTGGTGCAACAGGGATACATGGAAAAGTTTCCTTACATCTTGTCAGTCTACCACCTTTTCTAAATTCCAAAAATGCAGCAAAACCATAGCTCACAAACGAAATTGCACATAATGAACACAGTTGAAATTTGTGGTTACATCTCCATTAAAAAAGTCAGTGATGAAAAATGTCAACAGAACGAGTGTGAGCAATATCTCCAATATGAGTTGTTGTCCATAATTGCCAGAAAAGATGATCAAAATGACTAAAACTCTTATGTAGCTTTAACAAAACTTTCAGTTCCTCAATGTTTTCTTGACTCCACATTTGTTGGTGTATTACTTAAGGACAAAATGTAAGTCTATAGTCTTCGCACCCTTGGTTAGTCATGGAATACAATATTGAATGAAGAGATGACATACATTCCATGTTTCTAAAGCAAGATTCGTCAGGACCTTTGCCCCTGATTTGTGCCTGATACACAGAGCACCTAAACCCTATACCACCTTCTGGCTTTGCCAGCCACTGGGCTCCCTCCTGTGAGCACCATGCACAGATCTGGCTCCAGGGTGAGACCAATTTAACCCTGTCACAGGCAGGGTAGTCATGTTCCTTACTTATTGTTTAATCATAGGGGTGTTTCTGATTTGTTTCACGCTGGATCCCAGGTTATTACATTCACTGCCTCAAACGGAGCATTTTGGCCATCGCCATCTTGTTTTGGCTGTGACATCAGTGGAAATACTATGAAGTCCACTAATCTCAGTGGACAAGCATTTCATTTCAATTTAAAGCCTATATATTCTTTTTTTCTATAATCCTAAATGTAGTAGTGAAGACACATTTTTGACCAAACATGGTGAATAAACATAGCGAGAGTGAGCCAGTGTATTTAAAATAGACTTTTTTAGTCCATCTTTACAACATTGTAGTTTCTCTAAAGCAGTCCAATATCAACAATATCTACCACCACATAGTTGAGCAGCCTAGCACCAAGTCAGACGATCTTTTTTTATTTCCTTAAGAATTCTCCTTCATATCTTTCTTTGACCTAATAGTATTTCCACTGATGTCACAGCAAAAACAAGATAGCGATGGCCACAATGCTCAGTTTGAGGCTCCATGTCCTTCTCCAGTCTATACATGTCGCCCTTTCTGCCCACGCTCTTTGTGGATTAATTTACATAAAATAAAGATGCACACATTAACTATATAAAATGGAGTTCATTGTTGTGACTTTCAAGGTTATGCCAGTGATGTAAGTATGAGCACTTAAAATGATTAGGTTGTAACCTCTAAATGGGGTTCGTGGCAGTTGTCGAAAGAGCCCTCATCTCATTGACTTTTTGTCATTACTGTGTATCAAATTTGTTCAACACCTTTTTCATTTCTGGAAAATTTGTCACTCTGTTGTCTGCAGTTTGACTTTTAGGACATTCATTGTAAAGAAAGTACAACCTTTATTTATTAATAAATTTCTGTTCATTGTTATTGCTGATCAACATTT
The DNA here is from genome assembly GCF_018398535.1 of Haplochromis burtoni. Classification (NCBI taxonomy): domain Eukaryota; kingdom Metazoa; phylum Chordata; class Actinopteri; order Cichliformes; family Cichlidae; genus Haplochromis; species Haplochromis burtoni. The sequence continues at coordinate 824,530 of NW_024582399.1, forward strand.
CTTATCTTTGTGATAATAGCATTGTTGAAGAGTCTACCTCTGCACTCCTGTGGCTTTTTTACAACAAAATGCACAGCTTTGCCTCTGATCTTGTTTTTCCCGCAAGTGGGATCGAGCTATTTATAAACAAACATTTCAGAGAAATGCAGGTTAGCTAAACATACTTTCATAGGCCTTGTGCAGAAATTAATAACCTTGACATTTACTTTTAATTTATAAATACACAGCAAAATCTCCAGTGTTAATTTAACACTGGAGATTTTGCTGTGTACCTCTTTTATGATTTTATGCTATAGCTTATGTATCAATTCGTCCCCATTTGTCCTAATGCAATATTTTTTTTTCATCTGCTATATTATTTGCAGTATTTAGTTTCTGTCATTTTTATGAGTAACAACATAGTGATCTAGTCTCACATGCTATGGCCTTCTGTTACAGACAGACTTACAGACCCGTGTGAGCACTCGAGATGTTGTCAACAGCTTCAAGAAACAGACTGACCCTAGCTCCTACTATAGCACCAGTCCTAATCCCAATCCTGGTACTACCCCCAGTTCCAGACAGCAAAATGAGAGTCCAGAAAAAAGAACAGAAGCTGAGGAAAATCCTGACTGCGGCAAGGTAAGTAATAACTACCATTTAATACTTATTGATATATAAATATTCAGTGTTTATGAAGTCTTCTAAACTACTCAGTTAGTTGTACACATGATCAAAGTGGAGATGCATTGACTTGTTTAATACGTTAAATATTGTACAGTATGCATGTGCTTAACTGTGCTAAGCACTGTGTTAAACAAACTAATATACAGCATTAAAGACTTGAACTGCTACGGCAGTCCATTGAGTAATTTTGCTTACTTGAGTTTTTGATGACAAAAAATTAAGCAGAGCTTAAATGGATGTTGAAATGTTGCAGTAAGATGAGCTATGACACTTACAAAAATGCAATATTGGACTAGATAACAAGGCCAGGGCTTTAAAACGAGAAGTATAAGAAAAGCCATGTTTTCTTTAAAACAAAGCTTCTGTCTTTCACACATAATTTTTGAGGTTTGTCATTTTTATTCATTATTTATTTAATTAGGGAATAATAAAAACTAATTAAATTATACTAAACGTGTTTTCCATCCATTTTATTTAAAGAAAATCTAAATATGAGATTAAATGATATTCTTAATAATGGGGCTTTGCCAATTGTTATACCAACAATTATTTATTTACTTTTTACGTATGTAAAAACATTTCAAATGGTCATTGATTACTGAATACATTTTCTTCTCTACTGCAGTTAACCGGCTGTGAAAATTTAATTCAGACATACCAGACAAGCCTTAACACTGTTAAATTTTACCCCTGCACACTGTGAGTCAATTGAAAAGACTTCAAAAAAACTCTAATTGACGCTATATCCACAGGCTGTATCTACAGGCAGGCTGGTGAACTGCATGCACCTTTGGACTAAAAAATGCCCTCCAGCTGTGTAGGTCTGGCAAGAACAGTTAGATTGACATTTCAGACTTTTTATACCACCGAGCTCAGTTGACCTTATTCAAACAGCAGTCATTTTGAACAGCTGGGGTCAGAAGGTACTGAGGAAATGTCTTTGAATGTCAAACTAGTGTTCAACTTATATGTTAAAACTTCATATACAGGGTTTAAATTTTCACCAGTCTGAGCAGCAACAGACATAGAAACCTCCCTGCTTAACACATAACTTAATATGTTTTTAATTCTGGTAATAGGCTGAATATTTAAAATTGATGTGTCATTTTTATTAAAAGGAACTCAACATTTGAGCCTCAAGGTGTACATTTACTCTCCTGAAACTCATCTAGGCTGTTATAAACACATATTTTCATTGTTTGAAAAATCCTGAATTTATAATCCATATTTTGACCTATGAAAGACACCATTACTTTGTGTGTGCAGTGCACTTAGGGTAAATTAATGGCACTCCAGAGCGATCATTACAAGGTCGCCATTATAAATTATGAAAAAGAAATGTCACATTGTGCTGCTTTTGATTGTGATTACCAGTCCAAAGGAAAGAAGAGGGTTGATTTTAGTCTTCACAGCTTTCTTGTCAATAGGAAGAGGAGAAAGAAGCAGGAAAGTCCTGGGCCCTGTGCTTCGTACGTCGCTCACTACATCCAAGATCAAATGAAACATCCAAGACCAAACCATCGCGCTAACCGTGAGCGCGCTAATCCGGTTCCCCGAACACACCTGCTGTTGACGATTAGTACAGCTGGACGCAGTAATGTGACATCACTGGGTGTCGTAAAAGGGGCTACGCATCGATAGTAGAAACATTGATCGGCAACCCTCTGATTGGTCGGCGAAAATGTCGACAGGGCGCGTCGCTCGGTATTTTCGGCAGCAGAGCAAGAACTCTTGAGTGAGGGATTTCAGGAGTTTCAGAGTTTAATTAAAACGCAAGGGAACACTGCAAAGGCTGCAAAAGCAAGGAGAGAGGGCTGGCAGAAAGTTGCTGACAAATTAAACTCGTAAGTAATTTAATAAGAACAATAATAATGGAGTGGATTGATATAGCGCTTTTCAAGGCACCCAAAGCGCTTTACAATGCCACTATTCAGTCACTCTCACATTCACACACTGGTGGAGGCAGCTACGGTTGTAGCCACAGCTGCCCTGGGGCAGACTGACAGAAGCCAGGCTGCCATATCGCGCCATCGGCCCCTCTGGCCAACACCAGTAGGCGGTAGGGTAGATTTATTATATTACACTATATTATCCAATATTATATTACATTATATTATAATATGTTATATTATATCCCCTTTCACATTAGAGCCACAACAGGACCCACTAGAACATGGGAACAGGTAAAAGTGAAATATAGGAATATTCTACAGAATGGTAATATTTATCACTTATATTGCTTTTAGTCTCTTGGAAAGAGACCCTGAAATAATCTGTTTGTTTATAACAGCAACCAAGAAAAGGGCAGAGCAAAAAAAGACAGGTGGTGGTCCTGCACCCCCTCGTCAACAAGTTGGTTAAGTAAATAATACCCTCACGGGAAAATCGATATCTCTCTATGAGCACACTGTCGCGCTGAGCTAAAGGATCCTGTCTATCCCGCAATATACGCTGAATTCTGAGGACTCTCCTTATCAATCTTGCACCTTCCGCAAGGTGCTCGCGTATACGGACAGGACATGGCTGCGACAGGCTTCCCAAATCCACCTTCGCTTTTATAGCCGTGGTCTCTCATCTTGATTACACGAAAGTAATTTGCAATTGACTACTCTGAAATATGAATTACATCTGTAATAATCACATACATGTAATAGAATGTTAATAGTACATTTCCCTTTTTTAGGAAATGACCTGTATGTATCTGTGTGAAATCAATAAATGGATCAGGTGCTGCATTATCTTTAGTTACATTGATGTTATTTATTTATGGTGAAACAGTGGTGGAATATCGCTGTTGCTTTCGTATAAATGAAGCGGATACCTGCGTGGCCGCGATCTAATCCTGTTTACATAAAGTAAACCTGCTCCCAGCAGGTTTACGCTTACGGCTCTGTTGCTATGACAGCAAGTCCCGGATGGGCTTCGGGGAACCGAACGATCCTGGATCACGCGAAATCGTCAACAATCTCATCCAGCTAACTCACTTAGCGCGGTACGAAGAACAGGCCCCTGGTGGAGTAAGGCTTGTTGTATTTGATGCATTAGTTTAGTTAAAGCCATAAAGATGTGATAACCAAAACCAAGTGTGCCTAAAATGCACTTTGATAAGGAGTCTAAATGCTGTCAGAGAGCAAGTAAAGGTCAGTTAATTTGTGTAGTTCTATGAAAGCTAATTTCCATTACTGAAAAGAAAAGAAAAAACAAAACTCAGAATTGAAAAAAAATAACAACATGAAAATGTTGACTTATGGATTTTTTTTTCAGTGGTGGAAACAAGTTTTGATACATCCAACACACAGGGTGCTTTACACAGGCATAGAAAGGAGTACGGCGACACGTTTAACTACGCTTGCTGAAGTACCACAACCACAATTTATGGACACCTGCAGTTGTTCCGGTGTTGTGTTCAATAACAGAAGAAGAAGGAAACAAAAACAAAACACCAGCCCACTGTAATCTCCAACTATGCTACACAGTTTTGCCTCATTAATCTTTTTTATGTGACATCCCTCTGGTGATAAATACATGAACACGATAGCCTTTCATGCTGTACTGTTTAGGCCCAAATCGGCTTGATGTTTGATGGCCTGCAGTGACGTGAAAAATTAAACCTAACGTAATGAGTCTGCTTTGAAAAGGAGTAGAAAGTACAAATATTTGTTTAAAAATGGGTATAGTACAGATACCTTAAAATTCTACTTAACTACAGTAGTGAAGTATTTGTACTTGTTACTTCCCACCTCTGTTTTCCACTAAGCAGCAAACTGTTCATTATGGTGGTCGCTTTGTCTGAAAGTGAACCAACAGTCAGCAGGAACCTGACAACCAACAGTGTCACCAGCTCAGCAAAAAAGTGCATGTTGTTCTTCAGCTAAGAGTGATGCAGCTACTTAGCTGGATACAGACATATTGGATGAAGGTAGACAGTGGCCAGGCGAAGTGTGTGAGTCAATATTATGGATTGTGTTTGTGTGTGAAAACAACACTGACTTGGATTAAAAAGTCAGACAGCTGCCTCGTCCCTTCTATCATAGTTGTCATTTTAATGCACATCTCTGATAATGGCAGTTAAGCTTTCCTGCTCAGTTAGGTTGTGCTTGGGCTTAAAAAGAGGTTCTTGGAGACATTACATGTTTGCCTTCCTAGAGGATCCAGAGACTGTGACCAAGACTGGTACAAATATTTGACATCATTACCCAGAATGCAGTATGATTTAAAAACAGCAACAACTGCAACAAAATAAAAACGACGGCTGCCTTTGTGTGCAAAATTTATTAAACATTTTATCCCCGCCAAAAGACAGCTACTGTTTATTTTTTTAATATCACATCTAAGGGGCTGGTTGTAGGCTGCAATTGTATTAACTACTCATTAAATGATCCACTAAATTGTAAGCTAATGTCCAAATCCCCCCCCCTCCCCCGCCCCATTTCAGATGTAAATATAAGTATCTCTTAATAGAAAAAATAAGAGCACTCATTAAACAATTTTTATGCTTATAGTTCAGTGCAGCCATTTCGCATAAGAGCATAAGAATAGAAAGAATGGCAATAAAAAATAATAACACACATCAAGGAAACAGTTAATACCCACTTAAACAAGGACACAAACACAGTGTCAGGCTTGCTTTCAGCACCACAAAGCTATTCAGAAAAGATGGAAGTGAATGAAAATCTCCAACAGATTAAACAAAAGTAACCACACATTTTTTCCAAGCAAAACCATGGCAACACCTTCAGTAATGATTTTTTTCTTTGTTTTGACTATGTTTATTACATTTTTTCCCCGAAACATTAGGCCATTTACAAAAATAAAGTAGAAATAAAATATTCCAACATCAGTGACGATTAAAAAAAGATAAGTTAAGCAAGACTCAATAAAACATAATAAAACAAAAACAGTCCCTTAAGCCCAGTCCCACTCCCACTCACTACCAGACAAGAACTATACTGGAATCAATAATTTCTAAGGCAGGAGAAAAACTAAAAACAGTCAAATATACGTACTGTATGCGAATGAATAAATAAATGTTACATCACCAACACAGAAAAGAGTACAGTTATTCAGCTATAAAAAGTTAGATAGATTTAACTCATGAATTTGACAATACTTACACAGAAATTTACATTTGTAGAAAACAAACATATAAACCCAACAAAGACAGCAATCTATTATGAATGTAGTGCCTGAAATCAGACCAGCATTTGTCAAAAAGATGTCTTTTTCTTTGGAGATTAAATGAAGCGACATGGAGATGAAGGTGGGGTCTGAACTTTTTCATAGGAGAGAAATACGAATATTGCCAGCAGTCATGGCTGGTTTGATATACTGTGCCTGGTTTCTTTTGACAGGGGGGGACATCAGATATGTCCTCTAAAAGGGCTAATCTAGGTGAAGAGGGTATCTCACATCTGACAGTCCTGTATATCCTCTCTTATTGAGCACCAGTAATCTTTTAGTTTATTGCGTGTCTAAAACATGTGGATAAAGCCATCTGTTTCTTTTTTACACCTAGAGCAAAGATCAGAAGTTGATTCAGGAATGATAAGTTGAACATGTTGCATCTTACCAGCACAAAAGCTGCTGTGTCAGGGAAATCAGAGCTACACAGGAAATAAGATTTCATGGCAGAGAACAAAAACAAAAGCAAAAAAATATCTACCAACTCATCTATGGGAGTTTAAGCAGATTTGTTTTGTTTGGTTTCCAACTGCCGAACGCTTACTGACTTTTGTTAGTCACTGTGATATGTGTGTACAACAATCATTGTTCTTTTACCTCAAATGAACTTTACTATGAGGAACAGTTTCTATTTTCAGCCTTATTTCAGTTGACTTTATATTTAGAGGTCTAATATAAAGATAGATAAAGAGTTCCTGTTGCCACTAAAATGATGCATCAACAAGGGTATTGCCAAGGTTACAGCCACACTCGTACATATGCATATTTTAGGTTTTGCTTGTCTTTGCCTTTAGAATATGAATACAGGTCAGTTCCTGCAGCACACAAAAACTCATTAACTGACCCCCTTCATTAAATTGCAGTCATCAAAAAAAGCCCTGAAAGGTTTAGCACCATCATTCTGATTATATTTGCTATGTTAGGATATCAGAAAAACAGTTTTTTGTGAGTAGTATTTGATTTGTGCTAACACTAACACTAACCTTTATCAGTAGGAGTCTTATCATGCACGAGGGTGCTTCTTACCCTTACATCACACTGTTTGCCATCAATCCCTGTAAGTACATTGATGAAACAACTCTTCTATTGCAGATGTTAGTTAGGAGTCATGGAGAGGAGAAAAAGGTGGGAATCACTGAAGATGATAACAAAGGATTTCTACCCTCACTCCTTAAAGGAGAGTACAATGAGGAGGAGTCTGCAAGATCTTTCCAGGAGGCGCTCAAATTATGGAGGGGGAAGAATGATGGAGTCTGGATACCTGCCAGACCAGGTACACTAAATTGAACTGATTAAATTTACCCAGTGTTTTGACACTAATGATAATGAGAACATAATACTTATCTTTTATTGTTTGTTTGTTTTTCAATTTCAAAGCAGTTTTTGTTTGTAATTCACAGTCTTGGAATGGCTGCCACTGACTAGCACTCTCACCTTTCAGCAAGGTCGTCTCTGGTTCCTTTCTGTGTGGAGTTAGTATATGCTCCCTGTACCTGTGGATTTACTTTGGGTGTATCAGCTTCCACCCAAGGTCCGAATGCATGCTTGTTAGACTAATGTTAGGTCAACTGGTGACTGTAAATTCAAACAGTGGTATTTTGACTTGGACAGACTGCAGTGACTCTCAAACAGACTGTTAAGGGTTTGCAAATAATTGCCATCTAATTCATACAGTCTGTATTCACATTGCAGTCAACTGGATTCAGTCTTGGAAACAAAGTGAATGGACTTCTTTAACTTTGGACTTCCAGGCACCTTGTTTCCAAGCTCTTTGTACCACCATGCCCTGAATGACTGAGAACCTACACAGACAAAGTGGGAAAGATGTTGGTTGTAAAATATTGTACACATCACCTGCATATCAAAAATTATGCTTACCTTTTATGTGAATGTGACATCTTGGGTATAACTGGGAAACACTAGGAGCTTTAACTAATGGGTGCAGCGTTCCACTGCTCCTATGTTTTGATTGCTTCCTATTTGCTTTTGTACTAGTTTTGTTTTCTAAAACTGCATCTCATTAGCGTTAGATTCACAACAGGTTGTTCATCCAGCATCAGCGTCAACTGTAAAATATCACTTTTGATAGAAGGGGACTTGAATTTCTAGAAATAAATGGCATTTTACAGCTCCTTAAAGATATTTGAAGTGGATTTGAATGAGTATTTTTATTCTCAGTTATTATTTTTGGGACCCAAGATTTTTCTTTAGCCCTGGCTTGAACCTCTCTCCACGGATGAAAAAACAATCCTTTACGTTATTAAAACTCTGTTGTACCAGAGGATAGGTGATCTGCTGGAGGGCATTTGAGTTGGTTTGCACTGGACCATACCTTGTATCTATTCTATTTCTTCTTCTCTAGTACCACCTCCTCACTTTCCACTCTTGTCAATCTATTGCTGGGCTCGAATACTGTGCTGAAAGTTAGTTGAGGATTGAAAAGTAGCAAACTTCATTTCTGCATTAATTTAAAAGCCAGAGTGCTCTTTAAAAGTGCTTAAATGCTAAAGAAAATTATGGGGTTTTTTTTTATCATGAAAAGTGGTTGTTTGAAGATTAATGCCATGTTCATCCTATCTGCCTTCACTGCTGAGCTTGTGTGTGTGTGTGTGTGTGTGTGTGTGTGTGTGTGTGTGTGTGTGTGTGTGTGTGTGTGTGTATGAACATGGAAGCATATGATGTTTGGTGCTTGATGGAAAAAAGTTGAGACCAGCTCGGTTTTGATTTGTAATCTGTCACACCCATGGCACACCATCTGTCGGTATCAAACTTCCAGCCTCCATTCCGTCGCAGTGACTTGTAGCTAGTTGCTCCTGCAACACACACTTCCTGCAGTGGAGTGGAATAGAATGTATGTGGAGCACTGTATAGCTTCACTACCAAGCTGCAGTGTCTAACTACGGCTATCAGATTAATGTATACACTTACATTTGTATTCAGCTTTTACCAACAAATATATTTTTTTCTCAGCTCTTTCTCTTTCCTTCCTTTGCATTTTCACCTACTTCTCAGTTTTCCTGCTTTCCCTCTCCCTGTATCTGCTCTGATCTGGTCTTACAGAAAGTGCTTACCACTGCAGTAGGAGGGTAATCCATGGCTGTTGCATATTGAGATAATGAGAGGAGTGTTAGGGGTGCCCTACTCCACACCACAGCACTAATCGCCTCAGCTTTGTGTATGTGTATGTGTACACGCGCAAGTGTTCCAGGCAATTTTGTGTCTTTTCGCAGATATTGTGTATCTGCATCTGCAATAATGTTTGTGCGCTCAGGTTTATGCGGGTGTGTATTATTAGCACTATTATTCCAGGTTCTGTATATGTGTCTAGGTGTTTGTGCTTTTTATTAGACCTCCTATTTTCTCTGCTTTACTGCGTGAACAGACTCTGCTCCTCTCTCCTTTCGCTCTGCTCTGCAAATTGCTACTAGCCCCTCCAGCCCTAATTATTTCTGTCAGGCCAATGGCACCCAGGCCCAATTTAAAGCTTCCACTGAGGACTGCCAAAGTGTCTGGAGTACAATCATAACATGTCTCCTTCTTATTTCTATCTTTTATTTTCTCTCATGCGCTCACTATGTTCCTTTAGTATTTCATACATCTTTTTTCTTATTCCCACAGGGCTCTCTCCTGTCTGTTTGTGTTTTGGCACTTTTGGCATGGTGACAAGGTGTTTTCTCACTTTTTGAGGGGAGTGTGTTGAGAAGCTGCCGGATTATGTTTTCCTGCTACCTATTCTACCTTTCTGAATCTTTTTTCCTTTGGGGCATTTTTTTCCACCTCTTACATCTTAACTTTATTTTTGTTTGATGTCCCTCTCCCCATTTCCCTCCAGTATCAGTGTCAGCTATGGCGACCCAGACTGCCCTCCCTCCAGACAGAGAAGCTGAAGGACAAAGAAGAGGAGGGGGGGGAGAGAGGGTTCCTGTCAAGGTGAAGTTCACAAAAAACAGCCTTACCTACATGGACAGATTGCTGCTCAAGAAGCACCGGAGGTACAGATAGAAATGTGCATGCATCACACATATAGTTAATATTCCAAACCATGTTGAGGCTTCTGTCATGAGCTTCAGGCAGTAGGTTCAGTGAAAAGTTATGCTTCTCCCCTGTTCGTTATTCCTTGCAAATGCTTTATTGTTTAGAATGATTAAGAGCTTTAAAAGCAGTATCAGCTCAAAGTTTTGGTTTTGATTTATTTATGTTATCGTGTATTTGGCAACAACTTTTAATGCTATAACCAACTGCTGTGACTTTTCCTTAAATAATGGCTAAATGGTATTTTGGCGTTTTGTGTAGGCCAAACGTTGTTATTAATGTGTCAGATGTTTGTTTAGTTGATCATATTTAGATCAGTAAAATGAAGCTTAAGATGCTCACACTACCTTAGCATTCTTTGTCTATTTTAGGAAAAAATTTAGGCTTTTGTGCTGAATTTGTTCAAAACTGCACGCCTTCTTTCTCTCTCTCCCCTTTTCTTTCTTTTTTTAAATTAACGGTGTCTAATAACATTACAGGCAGGCAGGATCAATAATGTCTGCTGCCTAGCTCCAACATGAAGGTTATCATTTTATTAGCCATAGCTGCTTACTGCTACCTTAGTGATAACAGATGGCTAGTGTGATTATTGGGTAATTGCTAATAGTTAGGTTAGATTAATGTGTGCAGCAGCCAGGTTAACAGTTATAACCGCTTATAACTACTTCAGTGTTCCTCACAAAATTCTTCATAATGGCTGGGGTGCTGGTTTTTAAGATGCTTTGCCAAGTGTGTTGTGCTGCTGTTCATGTGTTTATGGCTTTGTTCCTGCCTGTCTGCAGCTGTGCTGTGTGAAAATGTTTTGTCGACTAGAGGACCTGAAGACAGCACTGTTGGTTTCAAGGCTGTTGCAAATGAATCAATGCAGTAGTAAATCTAAGTATTAATTAATAGCAGAGTATAAATTTTATAACTAAGCTACTTGGTACATGTGCTGCCTATGATACCTATGGTACCGACGTATCATTGTCACCAGATAGATGTCTCACATGTATCTGATGACATCTCTGTTACGCAGATACAACCACACGATCGAGGTTTTACGTCAACTTGTCCTTGTAGCATCATATACACCCTTAGTTTCTTGCTGCCTCCAGTAAGGGGTCAGAGGTATACCACGCTGTGCACAAACACACACATACATAGATTTGTTATGATACTTTTTGTTACCACGGAACTTGTTTCTCTTGCTTCTCTGTGGTCTTCATAACCAGCCGATATCAGTCACCAGTGTATAGAGCAGTTTCTTACTACTTATTGTGCAGTACACCGCCTGCAGGCTTGGCTTCAGCAGGTCCCATTATTACAGCCTTTATTTAACCAGCTTCTTTTTGGGCTGAGTAGTCCACTGGAGAGCAGGTCAGGGATGAGGCAAGAAGAGTGCAGTTTCGGGCCCTCCGACTGCCTGAGCAGGAACGCTCTAAGTCCCCAGCTGTAGCAGCCTTTAACTGTGGAATAGACCAGAGAGCCAATCTAGAGTGCAATAAGCCTGCAGCGGTGATGGTGGCAGAGCTTAATGGAGAGACAAAGAGACTGGCTGGTAGAAAGAAAGTCGAGGTTGAATTTTAACAAGCTTCAATAATAATGGGAAAAAGACTGAAGGAAGGAAGGAGTTTAGTGGTGGAAAGAGCTTTAAAGAATTCACTAGAAGTGCTCAGCTATATTAGAGTCATAACTCTACCATCTTGGTAGATTTGTGCATGGCCTGCAGGTTACAGAAAGCAAGCTTGTGACCGGGGGGGTGCGTCAGTTTGATTTCCTGAGCTGGCTAGGCGGTGTGGTCAGGGTAAGTGAATGCTCGTTCTTCCATCAGCTGCCAGAGTCAAAGTATCTGTGATCAAAGCACTGAACCCTGAAATAAAAGTCTGCACAGGCTTATATAGAACTGACATCTGAACTGACCCTCACCTGCATTTACTGGCTGGTTTAACTGTGCTAGATGATTGCAAAATTTAAGACCTGAGCCTGGCTTGATGTAAGATTTATTGCAATCCCAAAAAGTAGCTTTAAAGCACTTTTACATTGTCAAAGTACAAAAGAAAAAGAAATATTTCATACACCATATTATCTTTATGCACCATCAGGCAGTTTGGTCCAGGCTTTCTTATTTTGTATAATTTAAAATAGGGTGATAATGACAAAACCATTAGATTATTAGTTCATACATAAAAAAAGAGAAAATCATTTTTAGAGATCATCTGCAGGAACACTTTATCAGGGCTGGTCACTGCTGATCACTTGGTTGAAGGTTTTCTCCTCTATCTTTATTTTTTATTTTTTTACTGCTCTCTAGCGAAAGCTTAAATGTGCAAACAGCCTAAGGCTAGTAAGTGAGGCTACATCATGTGAAGTACTGTACTGTTTGCAAGAAGAAGAGAGCTAGCTTGGTCCATGGAGGACTAAGGAGAGGCAAACAGTGTTCAGGATTAAATAAAGTAATCTACAAAGTCTGCCGCACATTTCCTGCAGTGGGAAGTTGGGGTATTAGTGTGTGTTTTTTCCTTTCTTTCTTTTTTCCTTTTTTAAAAAAAATCAGAATGCAGCAGGCTGATTTCACAAAACATAAGGGAATAGTGTGTTGGACATATGTAGGTATGCATCTGTCAATCATGCAGGAACAGAATGAGGTGATAAAGGGAAAGAGGAAAACATGACACTTAATAAGTTACTTAAATTGTTACTTAAATTACTTTTTCTGGCTGGGGTCTATCCTTATTCACTGTTCTAAATATGATTTCTGTGTTTTCAGAACACCAGTTGAAATATACCCATCATCTCAGGCCGTCTCTGCAGATCAAAAATGTCTGCCTGCTACAACCGCTGAGGAGACTCCCAGCAGTATTAATGGTAATACACATGCTAATATGTAACTGCATAAAGAAGTACATCTGTAAGCCTATGAACATCTTTTGACAAACAAATGAGGAACACAATCATACTATGTTCAGAATTGTGTATTTTCTGCTGTACACATCACTTTTCTGAAATACATCCCAGAACCAGGCTCTCTACCAAACAAATAAACAGCTCAGGACTGAGTAGTTTGACAGATAACACAAGTGCAAATCTACACACACTCCAAACACACACTTATACAGAAACACACAATGGCAAAATCTTTCCCTCTCAATGGGTCAGACGTATCAGTACCTGCCCATCCAACTGTGGCACTGTGACGGGTAATCACTGGCTGTGATTGTGTGGGCAGAGGGCTGTTAGAGGTGTCTCAAGCCTGACAGGGTAAGGAATGGGGTGAGGGGGAAGTCAGCCTGTAGTGTGGAGCACACGATCTGGAGCTCATCAGTCAGTACTAGTGTCCTGACTTTTTGCCCCCAGCTGAGGCTGAAAGGAGACATATACCAAGATTAACTCTCCCCTTCCAAACCTCTGGACTCAGAGGCTGTCAACTGCCTCTCATCATATCAATCAAGATTCACTCTAAACCTGACCTTGTTAGGATCTGCTAGTCCTTGCTTTCCCCCCTTTCCGAATAGCTGTCTATCTCAAATCTTTCTTCAGTCAAAATTTCCTGTGTTTACAGCAGTAATGATTGATAAGAAAAAGTGACTCAAATTCTCTTTAAATGTGTTTAATAACAAGAGTGCATTTCAGAAATAAATATGTCAGCATCTCTCTGCTGTGCCCACATAGTGATTCTTACAACAACGTACATTCTTACTATCAAAATAACCCAGAACAATTTATTTTGAAGGAGAACCTGATTGCACACCTTATTTGTTGCTAGACAGGAACTGCCCTTACTTTATAATGCTTAGAAAGCTATTAGAGGACCAGGTCAGGTCTTGGTGTTTATGACCCTGAGAGTTTAGTTGTTTATTTTAAAGAGGATTACACCACTGTATCCAAGTGGTTTTAACTGTGGCTACAAATTGTCTATTTGCCCTTGAATAAACTTCCCAAACAGAAGGTTTCTTAACCTCCTTTATCCCAGAGCTCACTTTTTTGTGCTTTTTTAATCAAAAATGAAGCCAAATAGTTGATAATTTTCATATAAAAGAATAGCATTGACTGCATATCCCTTTATTGAATGTATGAAATCATAATAAACCAATACAAACTCAGTTATGCCTCAACAAAACTGCACATTAAAGCCAAAGACCTTCTAGAAACATGTCTGGCAGCCTTTTAGCCATCTTGATATGATTCTAGGACTTTTGAAACAGCGTATATACATTTTACTTTAGATAAGCTTTAACCCTTTCACGCATAGTGGTCACTACAGTGGACAGCTATTCAAAGGCTGTTCTTGTATTTGTGACAGTGTTGATGGTAAACATGCACATAAACCACTACATCTGACACTGATGTATCACTCCATACCCTGCCACCCACTCACCCACCTAAGTGGACATGTAAAAAACTCTTTGAAAAGTCCATGTTTAAAAAATGAAGTTCAAAAATCTTTTTTGTTCATGCCTAAAGATGAATAAAAAGTCCTAATTGAGGTTGCCATAATTCATGCATGAAAGGGTTAATTTCAGTGGTCGTTTCGACCACAAGTATTTTGTAGACTTTGCCCAAAATGACGTTTTAAAAAGCTTTTTCTTCCTGAATGTCTTTGCCCTCAGATTTCAATTGAATGCCATGTAAATGTTAGTCAACTGGAGTTATTGATGTGAAAATACATGCACTTATTTTACAGGACTGTTCTTAAGTAAACTTTATTTTGTTTTGATGCGCTGTTGTAGGAAATGATACAGAGCTTTCAAGATCTACACTTACATATTGATAGACTTAGATTTGCACATTTATTTACAGCTCTTACCTGCTTGTAATAGAGAGTCAAACAACTCATTATTCCTTCATCATCTCCATACTCTCAAATCAGTGAAGTGCTAATTATATTCTAACTCCTTTTATAATATAAAACAGTTATTATAATAATAACACAGTTATTCATACTACAGCTTTCATTTCTCTACTCACAATTTAATAATTAATACTTTGTTTTGGTTATATGCAGATGTGAGGAAGACAGCAGTGTTTTTTCTCCTTTTCTTTTTTGGGAAATGTCGAGCTGTTTAGCAGCTGATAAACTATTCCTTCCACCTGCTTCAAACTTTTCTAATGCATGCAAATTACAACAGGTTGGAGAATCTCTCCTCCTCTCCTGTCTTTGAATATAAAAGGGAGGGCATTGTGTGTGTCCATGAATAATAAAAGCTGTTTTCTGGCGGCATGTTGGGAGCGCCCCCTTCTTTTAAATTCTCATTTTCGTGAGCTGTCAAACCCATGTGGTGATGTGATAGAAGGATTGTTAGTGAGGGAGAGAAGAAGAAGGCAGAACAGCATCATTAGCAAGAGTGAAAGAATGGCAAATTAACTGATAGAAAAGGAAATTTCATGTATATTCATGTGCCAATTGTGTTGGTCATGATAGGATAACAGTATAACATGGTATACTGTTTTGTATGTTGCATAAATAGCCATATAAACGGTAATAGCTTGTAAATATTTGCTTGACATTAAAACCTGTCCCAGAGATAGTAGACTATTACAAATGTCTGGTGTAATTTTTTGAATGGGAAAGTAGTTTCCTTAGCAGTGAGAGCATTACTCAGCTCCTGCTGTGTCAGCAACATAGGAAGACCTAAGTGTTCACCTGTATCACTGTGGCCTCCTTTACATGTAGGAAGAGATTAGAAAAGAAATGCTGGTATCAGGTTATCATGGCACATTCATCAACACGTTGCTGATGATACTTCTTTATGCCTATGGCTGGGAGTTGAGTTTTGGCCTGGTCTGTAACCGATGCTTAAGATAATCTGTACATTTAATAGTAAATTCTCTGTCAGTGCAAATGATGAATAATAAATGGCTTGCACTTTAAGTGACTAGAAATCTACTAGTACAGAAAAAAAATCACCTTTTATATTTATGTTCATCTAGAAGTAGCTTTATAAGTAAAAAGTACAAGCTGTAACAAAGCAGAAAGAAAAGCAACTGATTCTTCAGGTCACACCATCAACAACATATCAGAAAGCACGGCTCTGTCTCTTTTTGTTTTCTTTTGATTGTGTGTGTGTGCGTAGCTGAGGAGGAGGATTTTCGCCACTACTGTGCATCACTGTTTGCTGTCCCTGTCAGCATGGGTGGACCTGAGCCACAGGTTACTACACCTGAGTCATGCCTCCGCATTGAAGTCCTGGATGAGGTGAGAATAACTGGAGTATTTTATTTTAAAGGATTACACCTCAGTGACCACGTCTACACATGACAAACAAGGAAAAATAATGACAAAAACTCAACACCTGTGCACATGACTTTACAACACTAACATATTTGTTCTTTCTCTTTTTTTCCCGTCTAAATCATGTGTCACAACACTGATCTCATTTGTTGTCCACAGACAAGCAGAGACAGGAGGGGACTCAGTGCTGCTGAAAAGAAGGCAGACAACAGCACAGAGTAAGGCTCAAAGAAAAAAAAGAAAATGTAACATTCTACAGGAACCATCATTACTAAATAATAGTTGTTTAAGCTTACTAATTATTTTGTAAATGTTATTGGTCGGTTAGTTATCAACTTGTTGTAAATGTTTATTAAATACATTGTAGTACAGAAGCATTGTTTGGATGGCTAAAAATGAAAATGTTGTGGAAGCTGATAGAAGTCATCAAAGATTGTGACAGTAAAGGTCGTTACACATCTACTGTAGCGCGTTTTGCGAAAAAACAACACGAAATTCGGAATTTTCTGGAGCCGAGTTTACCTTGTAACGTGTATCAGAGTTTTTACAACAAATTCGTCCTCAGAAAACACACGGAAAGAAAATGAAACCAACATCAAGCGATGATGAGCAGGTCCTGATGTTTTTAAACTAGAAAAGGAAGAAAAAGAGATACTGGGTTCATACAATTCTCAGGAGAAGGCAGCAGCGGGCAGAATTTCATGGTTTGATCCAGGAGTTGAAGCTGTATCACTGCTGCATTCAAGATTTTCAGGATGTCAGTGGTGCAGTTTGAACTCTTGTTAGTTAGAGTTGTGTGCAAGTCTGAGGGAGAGAAAGCATTTAAGAGAGCCGATTGACCTGGAGCATGTCCAGCTGTGTGTCTGAGGTAAAATAGTATATTTTTTACTTCTATATTATTCTATATGCAGTACTGTTGTGTGTTTTAAAGTCAAAAGTGCGCTTGTTGCCAAATGCAGTAGTCTGATTGTTCAGATCTGATTGTTTTGATCAGAAAAATACAAAAAACGGAAATGGTACAGATTCGTCAAGTGAATTTATGTGCTTGCTGTGAACAGCTGCATTTAACGCATGAAATATTTATTTCATGAAATATTTTTACAGATTTTACACGTCTGGTGTGTAAAGGCCTTAACTGTTAATTTACTAGCAGGAATATCATTACACAACATGTAACAGGAAACACTTGAGCAAAGTCAATTAAGGTTTTTGCAAAAATGTTAATTATTTAATTATTAAAACATATGAGTGCTGTTTGTGTCTCTCTGATTGACTTTTAAAAATGGACATAGATTCACAAATTTTCTCTATTCATCACTCAGGGTCCATACTGTTCAGTGGATTTCACAGAAAGGAAACTCGGTGGTGCCCAAAACAGCCCTACTAAATGATGGATCCTTAAGAGTCGGCCCTTCTTCGCCTGTTGCACCACTACAGTCCAGACTAGTTCAGAAGCTCAAACCATCTAAGCCTCAGACATCACAAGCTGGGCCCTCGATTAAATGTGAGCTCTCTATTTTGCAGCGAAAGAGTAAATGACATGCTTTTTTTAATCTGTATCAGACTGTAGAAGCCAGCAAGTTTTCTTTTAGATGTAGGTCACTTTTACATTAATATTTCTCACTTTATTCAGTTCTGACACACATACATAGACATACATAGAAAGGAAAGCATAGTACATCTGCAGTTCCCCAGGTATTAGGCAGTAGGGGATTGCAGTAACACTCTGTTGTGTTGCAATGTGGCTGTGATGGCAGAGAAAAAAAGGACATCTGTTTCAAAACTGCACTGAGGTTTTTCACAGCCTCCTGTATATTCCCTCATATTGTCATATGCGTGGCCCGCTGCTGTCTGTGATACTCTTTCTCTCTCTGCAAACCCTCTCCACACATTCCCTGCGCTCCTGAATGTGGACAGGGTCTCTCTTGTTAAAATCTTTGTCCATGTCAGCCAAAAGCCTGTGCAGATTATTGGAATTCTGTTTTCTCAGGTGTTTCTTTGTTTGTATATGTCCATTAATGCTGCAGTTCAGACTTGTGCAATTTGGAAGTGGTGCATAAATATTAATACACTGATCTAGTAAAGTAAGGAGAACAAGAAAAGTGACTGGAGCTCTGCATTCAAGCATAGTGATTCTGGTCTGTCTGAAAATCCTTAACAACCTTTTTTTCTTTAAGCCATGCTTATGAAACATTATCTGAACTCATGCTTACAAAAGCAACCAATGCACTGAATGTTATTTGTATCTTTTACACAGCACATCTATCTAAAAGCAAGCTGTCAACATGCCCCACTGCTGAGAATCCAACAGTTTCAGAGTCGTCAATCAAGACATCACCTGCAAAGTCACCTCGCCAATCTCCCCAATCAACAGCTGACTGTGGAGCACCACAACATATCTCCTTGTTACCACATTCCCAGCTTAAAACTCCCAAATCTTCAGCTGATGTTTCAGTTACGACTAGTAGCAGGTCGCCAATCTCAGATGAGCATCTCTCCCCTCCTCCATCCATATCATTTCCCCTTAGGTCTACTTTCACAGTTTCATCATCCAGCTCTACTGACTCAACCTTATTGCCCAAAGTGAACCATCCGGCCCCATTAGAGAAATGCTCGGACTCAGCTCTCTTGCCAGATCAACCCCAATCTTCCCGGTTATTTGTAGAGCCTATTTCCTCCCCAAAGATTTGTGAATCACCAAGAAGCAATCTGATGTCCCCAAAGGAATCCCAGTATTTCTTATGTGACCCAGAATCTCTTCTATCAGATAATCAACTCCAGTTGCCTTTGTCCCCTAAGACTACAAGTGCACACTCACCAGCAAAATACTTGGAACCAGCTCAATCACAAATAAGTGCTGTGGCTTCAGAAACCCTGTCAAAGTTATCTCTATTTGATGCGACCCCTCCAGATGAACACTCTACATATAGGTCAACTCCAACATTTGAGGACGCTCCAGTTATTAGGTCTGTTGAAACAGAGTCAACTCAGTCACAGGATACAAATTATAGCCCATCATCATCTCTCTTAAAAGTCACCCAAAATAACGTTCTTCCTGTTAAAGTGGATGAAGAAGAGAGGTTATCAGTAGGTAAGTGAAGTGCAGTAATGTGCCCACTCTGGTATTTATCTTTGTGTGTGCCTGTGGGCGTACTGATGGTGATGAGCAACAATTAGACCCAATATTTACTTTGTTTTTGTAATGAAAGTCTTGTTAATGGGTGCGAAATTAACTATTTATTAAGAGTGGTTTGTCTTAAACTGCTTTTGTGTGATTACATTACATTACATTGTTAGAAATCTTTGTTACAAATAGATGGACTCACAATGTGACTGATAAAAGCTTCTTTGTTACTGTCAAAGACAAAACAGTTGGTGAAAACAGTCTTTGTGTGGTTTCAGCTCATCTTCAGTTCTCTCACATGCTTATCATGTCATGTCACTTTTGTTTTTATTCTTGCAGCTATAAATTAACTTGGCAAACTACTCCGCGATGATCTGTTTGGCTTTAACTACAGATCTACTCTAGATTCACTCTAACAAAATGCAGATGAGATGAGAGATTTAATTGTTACCTTATCTTGTGAAGAAGCATTGCCAATTTACACCTCATACAATTAACAGCTCTTAGATCATATGATATGACATTTCCACCTCAGCTTTAATGGCCAAGGAGGGTTTGGTACAAGGTCACTCGCTAACAAGGTTGAAAAGCAGAGGTAAAGGGCATGCGTAACAAATACTTTCCAAATAACCGGGTAATAGAGGTTAGAAACTGTTTCGAGCAAGTAATAATTACATAGTCTGATATTTCTGTTAGTAGTTTAAAGTCTTCCTGAATGCAAAGGCAAATACATCTCTATATGCCCTACTTCCTAAATATTCTTTCCACTGCATAGCTACAATTTGTACATAGAGAATACTTCTATTATGAAGTCTATTTCTCATAAATTGATTTGATACATTTTGCATTTCAAGGCATTTGCTGAGATTTCTCGAGACCAGACAATAATGTCTGGGGAGTCAAATTTGGATCACAAATAGGAGAAAGAAAATAGGAGAAAGAAATGTCCATGTTTATGGATGGGGAAGCACAGGTCTTTGCAGTAAAGTGATTCCTAATAGAACACTTTGTCATGCCACAGTTTGAACACAATTCTCACTGGTCAGGCAGTTTATATGAATAAACTGCTTGTGGATCTTAGCAGTAATGGCTTTCTTTTATTCCACTGGGCTGTCAAAGCCAATTTAGATCCAGCCATAAAAAGTGTTCTTTTTCTTTTTATTAGTATTGATTAATGTTTAGTTTTTAAGTAAATACCTGACATAAAGCTACAACAGACAGGAAGGTAATTACGCAGCAGAGAATTGCCCTTCCCTCTTAGAGTACTTTCAGTGAACTTCATAGTTAATGTCATGCATCTCAATGTGTACAGATGTATGCCCAAAACAAATGGTTGGAAAGATAGGAACAGACTTTATTTGCTGTGTACATTTATGTGAATATCACTAAACATTTAGTACTACTACTAACCAATTAACTCTTGTAACTGAACAATCAAAGATTTGTGCTCAAAGGAGTATTTTGAGCTGTGTGGGAGTATTTACACAGCTCAAAAGTAAAGTATTTATTTGAGTTTTTTCCTTATTCTTTCTGTTTGGGTCTATTTGCGTACACATTACAGTCCCAGTCCTGAATGTGTATGTAATGGTTATGGTTTGCTAAGTGCAGTTTTATTCAGAAAAAAACATTACTAAAAGACTTTGAATTTGACTAAAGTCTGGGCTGTAAGTTCATAATGGCTTGTTCTGTCAGATCTGTTCCTGGTATTACTTTTAGTTTTCACACCTGCCTGTTCATCCATCTCCTCTGTGCTTTCCTTTTGGATCCTTCTGCCACTTACTGTAGCTTCTCAGCTGGTGTAACTCTAAAAGCTTGCTTCTTCAGCTTATTAAAGCTTTAAGGCCCTTTCATATGAAACATGATAAAGGCACCCTTGTGTTCTGAGACCCATTCTTTTCTATGGTTTGCACCATACATAGCCAAGTTTCCTGCTGCATGGAACAAAGTACAGTTCAAGTGCACCAGCTGGGCACATGTGCATGCCGTTGTCACCGCAACGTAGCGTGACATACGTTCATGTGGCCCATAGAAATGCAAAATTAATGTATACGTAAAGACTATGAGTGCTCTTAAAAATGACATATTACAACCAGAATGCAGCAGCCAGAGCAGCGCCATGTGAAAGGGCTGTTTTCATTGCATCATAGAGATGAAAATCCTGCTGCTGTGGTTTGAGTCATAATAAACAGTTTTTAGTCCAACATTGTTTGGATGACAATAATTCTGTAATAATAATAATAATAATAATAATAATAATAATAATAATAATAATAATCATAATGCCATAGCATTTTAGATCAAAGTCAACAATCATAGTCTATGAAACAACAAACAACTTATTGTAATCATAACTTAAAATAAACCTTTCATTCTCTAAACATGTATTCCTGGATTTTCGCCTGAAGACAGTGGCGATGATATGTCCAGTGATAGCCTGGGTCTGGATCCACTTGAAGAAGATACTTCAGATGAAGATTCACAGATGCAAGGGCATTTAATGAGAGGGAGCTCCAGAGAAGAGAATCCTGCCATATCTCATCTAGAAGATTCCTTTGTTCCTGCAGAGACAGAAACAACAAAAGACTTGCAGACTGATAAGTCAGAAGAGCTGCCAGAACTATCCATGGTAACATATTACTGTATTCCCAGTTGCTTTTGGTTCTTGAAAGAGGGAGCCTTGGATTACAGAGCTGTCATTGCATTATTTTCTCTGAATCAGTCTTCTCCTAATGAAGGAATATTATGCAAATTGCAAGTGGCTGAACTTCGTAAGTGGCTGCCAAATTGACAATCAGGAACGAATACAAAAGAGATTTGTCTTTATTGCTGGTGTAACTTGAACCTTAACCTATTAACTTTTTAACCATTCTATTTGCGACCATTGTTTCTGTGTGACTCATTTAAATTGTCCAATAATGACCTTAACTGAGACATTTTTCAGCCACAATATTAAGTGAGAAGTTTTTGATGCAGAGGTGCATATCTCTCATTTTAGCCGCACAGAGATTTTTACTGCACGAAATGAGTAATCTTGTATGACCTCCTTTGCTTCGCATAAGTGGTTCATTGCTGACAAATAACTGATTGAATTAACAAATGAGTCATTCTAGTCATCCACTGAACTTTATCTGGGAAATATCTTGAAGCTGAGTAATAAAACTTTTTGAAGTTCATTACACTAGACATAATCACTGCACTGAATGAGAAGGCTTCAGCGACATACAGTTAGAGTTTCTTATTGTAGCTGACCTGATCTATTAGATAACATTTGTATCACACTAATTACTTTACATTATTCATCTATAGCTCAGAGACATCTAAAGCTGTGGTGTTAAAGGTGCAAACCATTGAGGGAAGAAAAGAGTAACAGAGTGGATTAAAAAGGCAGTGCTTGAATGGTCCCAAATGACTTATCAGCCATTTAATGGTATGAATCCTTTATACTGTGACAGAGGAATGAAAAAAAAATAAGGAGGGTAGTGCTTTATTAAAAAGCTGGAATAAAATGAGGCTCATGATTGTAAAGGTGGTGGTTATCTGTGGCCTCTGGACCTGAATCAAACTGCTCATAAAATGATTAGATGGTATTTCTGTCTTTTTCTCACTCCCTCTCTCTGGACCCACCTCTTTGGTCCTCTGTGTATGTTTTTCTCTCTGTCTCTTTCCTTTGTTCAATCTTTTTCTTTCCTTCTGCCCTTTTCTTTTATTTTAACTTTACTAACAGTTGGCTAGTTTTATAGTTCAGGCAGCTAGTCATCATCCTTCTTATTATGAGGAGCTATTGGTCTGCACAAAGAGATCTCAAGGTTTTTTTTCTTCCTTTTTTGCAGCACACTATCATTGTATTTGGTCTCTTGCTGTTTCTTTGTGTTGTGTTGCCTCTCCTTTCTTTTACCCCGTCTTCCTCTTGTCATTCTCCATCCTTGCTCATTTCTTGCTCTGTGTGGCACTATTCCCACATGCCTTTCTTTCTATACTCTCCCAGCCCATCTGCAATGTCTTGCAAGGCTAGCATGCTAATGCATCAGATCTAATCTTATCTAAACAGAACTTCCACATTTTCTTCTGTCTCACAGGACGACACTTGCAAAGGGACGACAGCGAACCCACCACACTATTGTGAGATGCTCTCGCCAGCTCCAGGGGTTAATTAAAAATCAATTCATCAAGTTTGGATGAGAGAGGGAACAGTAGCTAGCTCATTTATATGTATTTGCACATTCTAAACAGAAAAATACAAATTTAACATGCTTACCTAGCTTGAAGTTAAATTAATATTGTTTGCTCTCTTGTTTTATCTTTTTGGACTGATTCAGGAAGGACTGTATTCACAGATAGTTTTAAGAGCAAGCTTTTATTTTGTATTCCACTGTACGTTACTCTCTTTCCATGTCTCTGCGTGTATCAACTTACTATCTCATCCTAACATGACCTGTTTTTTCTCACTGTTTTCATTTTGTCATTCCCCTTTTTACTGCTTCCCCCCTTCCTCCTTCCATCCCCCCTTCTCCTGTGTTCCTCCATCTGTTTGTGTATACCCTCAGGTAATGCACAACCAGAGTGCTGGGTCTGGATCAGAGCATTTCTGTGATCTGCATGGGTTTTCGCCTCTAGGTTTGGATATGATTGCCGGTCAACCAGAGACACCAGAACATGCACACTGTGACCCACTTCACACATGCCAGTCTCCACTGCGTGATTCAGACCCAACAGGTAGGTTAAAAAGGGAAAGTCTTTTAATGTGCATGAATAGTGTGCTTGAGATTTTATGCTTCAATTTCTTCAATTGCCATCCTGTTTTTCCTTTAAACAACATCAGAAAGTGTGGTTGCTGCTATTGTGCTTCATGAGATTAGATTGTGAAGATTACCTCTGTGTCCAGCTTTTGCCTGGAGATACTTTCCAATTTGCGAGCGTTATTCATGTCACTAAGGCCTCATAATAGGATTTAGAACAAATATGTAAAAATGTAGAGCTTACAAGACACACGAAAATGAGTTTTAAACCCAGAGGAGTGCTGGCTGCTTGGTGAAAAACGAGAGATTGGGGACAACACTGATAATTTACTGCTGGTGGGTCCAAAGGGAGCTTTCCTGTGATGCCGTTTTGTTTTGTGTTGTATGTGAGTGTGTGCAAGCCTTTGCTTTCAAATGCTTTGTAACCTCTGTGCTTCTTTCTACCTATATTTAGCTCCTCACTTTTCTTAACTTTAGGAAAACACAGGCTCACGCCTAATTCTACCTGCCTAAAATGTCGATATTTCATCACAAAGACTCACAAGTCACAAAGTAGTAATAAAGCCTGCATCCTTGACACATCACAGAAATTTTACTTTAGTTTAAGAGGAACTTTAAAACACAGAAAGCTAAAAAAGGTTACGTATTGTGATAATGTTACATCCAAATGAAATTAAAGTGTATGATCCTGTTCAAATACACACATCAGCCACAATATTAAAACTACTGACAAGTGAAGTGATCATCTCTTGTATTTTTTGACAATGTATTTTCCTGCTGGGGTACTATGGAACTGGGTATTTATGTAGTTGTTACTGTAACATGTATCCCACCCACCTTAGAACTGTTGGGCCCCTCACAATGACATCAATACACACCGGCATTGGCCTCCAGCAGGACAATGTGGCTCATCACACTAGAAAAACTCTCCCATAATCACTCAAGGAACACAGTGAAATGGTCATGGCATTGATTCATCAGATCCTACACCAACAGAGGTAACAAACCACAACCCAGAGGAACCAAATTATCGTCTGCCAGTGTAATGATGCAAGACTCTGTAGGATACCCCAAGACCTCCCCTTAACAGGACAGAGGTGTTTTGGTGGAACCAAGACAATCTACTGAGTATTAATCAGGTGGTTTTAATATTGTGGCTAACTAGTTATGGTTGCATAGTCATGGTATGCAGTAAGGTTTGTATGTAATAGTATATTACTTATTACCTATCGCTGTCATTTGCCTTTGGGAGACGATGTGGACTTTTATCTCCTGCTTTTGGTGTTTATTTCTTGTTTGTTACACCTTCCCTTCTGTAACAAAATGGCTTTAAGAATGTTGCACATTAACTGCAGGTGGTAGACCATGCTGTAGCCACTGAGAAAACTGCCTTCTGAGCGTAGCATTAATGTTCTATTTGTGATTGCAAAATGGACATTTGAAATGCTTCAAAACTAATAATTTGTAAATTGGATATGTGTTTATGCCCCTCGCACTGAACATCATAACATATGGAAGTCTAGCAGCCACATACAGTACTTGAATGCCATTTATCAAATCACATAGTTCTTAGTATACCTTGTATACTTGCATTTCAAACAGGAGTCAGTGTTTTTCAGCAAGCATTGTTTGCTTATTCCAGAATGACCCCATCAACATTTACCTTCATGAAGCGTAAACGGTCAACTCTCCGCAGTTTCTCAGAGCCTGCGTTAAATGAATAGGGTTGATGGTGAGAGACTCCCACAAGGGCACCGCTAGCCTCCTCGCACCATGCAGCCAACCTCTCGTCAAATCCCGCTCTGTCTCTGCCACCATCGTTAAACCTCCAAAGTTAATGAGAGAGAAAGGTTAGAAAGGAGGAATATCACCTTGACAACACTTCACACTCATTTATGTCCTTCCATCCCTCCATCTGTCTATTCTGTTTTTATCTTCTTTCCTTTTTTTCGTTGGCAAGACTGCAATCCAACAGGTTTTATATGTCTGCTGCTCTACAGTTTCACCCTGCTGTCCCTTTTTCCGTACTCCCTGTCACCTCATCAGTCAGAAAATTAGGTTGTTAGTGTGCAGTTTCTGTCAAAATGTGCATCGAGTCCAACAAAAGGAAAGACAGAGAGAGTCAGGCAGGCAAATAGGAAGGATAATGACCCACACACATATGCGCGCACACACGCACGCACACCACACATGCAGAATGGTCCCTTTAAATCTATGTGTGTTTTCCAAACTAGCTTCAGCCTTTTCCATTTTCTTTCGAGATGACAAACTGTTATGCGACTGCTCGCCCTTTCCCTCTTATTTATTTTCAGCTGATTTTGAGTAGTAAGTATGTTCTCCAGTCAGTAGTATTAATCAATTAATTAATTAGCTGACCACAGGAGAGAGAGCTGAAAACAGCAGTAATTGCATTGCAGCTGTCAGGACTGGTTGAGCAGCTTGTTAAGCAATATTTGTTTAGTACAGTTTCTGCTGATAAATAGACAAATGGATTATTTTATCAAATTAATTTACTTGAATTAATCTATATAAGTCACTTAGGCTAATAGATTATGTTATCTCCTTACAGCCGTGTGTGTGTGTTTCTTTTTACCTTGTTTTGTCAGCTCTGTTAACTTGAATGAGTATTTAGATCTGCAGAAGCCTTTGAAGGGGCTCATTCGTGTGTGACAATATTTGTGGAATAACATCTCATAAAATCCTAAAATTGATTCAGCATCCTTTTGTTATTATGAACTACTATTAAGTACCTTTGAAATACCACATTTTATGAACTATTGATGATTACAGTGATTTGTATACTTAACAAATACAGTGTAAAATAGTTTTACTTTAATTATCAAACAAAAATGAAATAAATATTTGTATTTTGTTTTGTCATCTTGCAAATTTTATAGTCTGCTGCATTCATATTCAGTCATAGCCAAAATGTTTTTCCATGTAGTAGTGCTGTAGAAAGGTCACAAACTAGACTTAGATAGCGAAGAAAATCCATTGCAGTTTCCAATTGCCTGCTATATGTCCAACTGATAGCAGCGTGACAGTGAATGATCTGTCTCTTTGTATTTTGTACATTTTGGATCCAGATATTCTGAGTCCTTTTTAAAAGCATGTAAAGGACAATATCAGAATGTGAAAGTGTGAGATGATATATTTTTTTAAAGAGCAACTGCAAGAGAACAAGAAGTATGCATTTTTATGAATCCAATATACAGGGAGTGCAGAATTATTAGGAAAGTTGTATTTTTGAGGAATAAT
>NW_024582399.1:861287-893787 GCF_018398535.1 Haplochromis burtoni
TTTTTTTTCACATTCTGTCTCTCACAGTTGAAGTGTACCTCTGGTGCAAATTACTGACCTCTGTCATCATTTTAAGTGGTGGAACTTGCACAATCGGTGGCTGACTAAATACTTTTTTGCCCCACTGTATACTGAGCACGTACACATTCAGGACTGTGGGTTGATCCAGGAATACATCCTTTCATACAGATACACGAAACAGTGCATTAATCTCTTTATGCTGATGCATATTTGCACACACAGAAACCTGAAAGAGCAGAGAGTAAATTGTTTTATTCAGTGAGATTTCTAATTCCCTCTCGGTGTTGATCAGTTCTCTGTATTATTTTGCCTCACTCACTTCTTTCCATGTTGTGAAAGTATTTAAACCTGCTTTCATAAGTCTTTTTTTAAAATTAATCTTATCCAAGAGTTCCAACTCTTGAGGCCCACATAAGCTGCACTCAAGTAATAGTCTTGTCAGATTGAATGCTTAAACTTAAGTTCAAGGAGTACGTTAGTTAAAAACAATAAATAAAAACAACTTTGAAACATATTTAACTATTGTATCAAAATGAGTGTGCAACATTTTTTCTGTATTTTTAATTCACAAGGGAACCTAAGCACTGATGTTTCGGCAAGTTCCCTCTCAGAGTGCTTCCTTGTGCTGTTTTGTCAGTGTGCCGCTCCAATGTGCTGTCTGACAGCACACAGAAGAAGGCTTCTCGCCAAAACATCTGTGCTTTGGCTCCCTTGTGCCATTAATTAATGTTTTAAAATAGCATTGTGCCCCTGAGCATGTTTGTAAGTGGGGAACTCTTTTTAAAGTTCACAGCATTTGGTTTCCTTTTTTCCCCTCCATACTTTACTGTAGTGTGTTCCATACAGCAGTTATACCTACAGTACAATTATAATAATATATCACATGAAAAAGATGCATATGTTAGGTATTACATCTCAATTTGTCTTAAGGCTATTAACATATCCCACATACAGTCCATGCAGAATGGAATTATTCAAATCTGACCTTCCAAAGGAACGCTTGAGTGATATCAAAGTTCAGTCTTCTTCATTTTACACTTCATACATTTTAAATCTGGCACAGAGATTTATCAGTAGCAGAAATCTAAATATGTGTGCGCCATCTGCTTTAAAATTGAAATAAATCGAGTCTAGAGGTATGTGTGTGTCCACATGCCTTAGAAGCACTCCCCTGCATGCATCATTCTTCCCATGCTGCTTAGTTTGACAGTGCAGGTGGTTGTGAAGCACTAAGTGGAGGTTCTGTGCCAGTTGAAAGACAGAGGCAGGCACTGAGAGTGGGTGGAGGGAGGGCTAGGTGAGGAGACAATGGAAGATTGAAAGACTGAAAGATTTAACACTGAAGCTGAAACTGGTTAGACAGCACGCAGCATGAGGAATCAGTGTGCTGCAGCCACACATACACACCCACACTATCATAGCTTCTCAGTGGGGGCCTCAATGTAATTTACTGTGAGCAGGTGGAGATGGATGTTCAATCTGATTCAATTTGATGTGGCTCACACAGGAGTGGGATGAGACACCACTCATTCCACTGACAGTTGTGATCGACCCTTTTTTCTTGAATCCTGAGCAACATACCATCTTCTTCTTACCTTCTCCATTCTTCCTCTACACCTGTTCTTATCTACTTCTTACACTCACTCTCTCTGTAGCTGTTTTCAGAAAATACCTTTTACTGTACAGCCTCATGATCATCATTCCATCCTTCCTTATTCACAGCTTATGCGTTTCTCTACCCATTTCCCTGTTTGGCTTTTATTCCATATCTGCTTTCAGGCTATCTAGCAAGTATGCATTAACTATTTCGCACTGTCCGTTGCCAAACCTCTCATTCCTTGTCCCCTCCTTTTTCTCGCTGTTTCTTTATTCCCACAGTGGACTCAGAATTCTCGCCAGTATTTTGTCCATTGTCCCAAGCAGCCAGAGAGATCATGGAGATCTGTAATGTGGACCAGATGGGCTGTGAGGACCCTGACCTGGAGATAGACACAACTGCACATGCTCTGAGCAGCCTGGAGCAGGAGCTAAGACTCATGGTCAAGAGCGCAGACCAAAAACCTTCATGTATGCAATCACATATACATGATATAGCTATCTGTGATCAGTATATTATTTTACAGATCATGATCATAGAAAATAATACAGTAAGTGTTTGAATGAATTATGAATTACAAGAGTGATTTCAACCATTAATTCTTAACCTTTCTTAAATATTCCATCCCAAGCAGGCACTCCAGGTACTGGTACAGAACACAGTGGAAGTCAGGATGAATGCAGGAATCCCTCTTCCAAACGGTTTGTAACACACATCCTTAAATTTGATTACCCTCATGCCTTTCAATTGTATTTGTGCGAGGATCACATCAAGGATGAGCTTATCATAAAGAGGGTATATGTTTTTGTTGTTAGTTGACCTAGAAATGCTTAGGCAGTTGTTCAAATGTCCATTTGATGTTGATATCCTGAAAGGCAAATGTGAGTTTCTCCAGTGTGCGAATCAAACAGTGAAGTGTCGTACCTTCCCGTTTTCATACTGTGTGTCTGTGTCTTTTCACCATGGCCACCTTAGAATCTCACCCCTTACACTTTCTCACACACCACTACCAATCCAGTGGCCACGACAGGGGGTAATCCCTCTTTTTTTTTGGTACTGCATCAATGCCTCTCGCTGTCGGATATGTGGAGTGTGTAATGGATCGTTAGCAGCAGAACGACTTTAGCTTTGACAGCATGTTGGGTATCCAGCCTTAATGTGCTGCTTAATGTGAGTATGCGTGTGAAAAGAAAGAGGAAGTGTGTCAGTGTGGTTTTGTATATCAGAAACTGACTCTGAGTGTGTGTGCCTGTGCATTATTGATGTTTTTTTGTGTTTGTGGAGCGGGCATAATCTGCGCTAGAGGCCTTGTGCTGAGCGGAGCACTGTGAATATCACTTTGAGACGTGTAATAAACGGATTAACGCATACTACAGTGAGAGCTCCCAAAACAGCTCCTTACATCCTAAAACATACACAAACACACACTTAGGATGGACTTAATCTGGCTACTTTGGTTCAGCTTCACAGGTATCATGTTGTTTTTGTTTTTTATAGGCAGCTCTTGTGCTTCCACCCTCACCTGGTTTTCCTCCTAATATGCAGATTGGACTCTTGTGACATTGTCCAATTTATTGAGTATGCAGAAACACTGGATTTTCATGATGACAGGATCTTGTCATGCAGTTAGTTGACACGGCTGTAACATTATTGTTTTATTAGGTACAGTGTGTTTTGCCAGTTCAACTCAGCAAGTTGTTTTTTTTTGTATAGGGTCAATGAACCGTCTTCATGAGATGCTGTTCTTTCAGACCCCGTTGACTTCAGAGTAAATGTATGTAAATGGATTTCAGCTGTAATGTAGATTCTGCTGCAAAACATATTGAATAATGGTATAATCAGGAAAACTTGAGTGCATTTTTGCATATAAAATATGCATTAGTTTTAGTGAATATTCCAGTAATAGTATACAGTATGTACACTCCAAGGTACACCCACACAACACAATAGCGAATGCTGTCACAGCATATTATGGGCGGTCTGTGTGCATAGACAACTATTTATCATCTGCGCTGCTTTTACTCAGCTGTCTCTGGTTGCTTGGCAGACGTGCACCACAGTTGGTGGATTGTGAGAACTGAATATCTGCTTTTGCTTTATTAGTAGTTACACTATATGAGTCCAAACCAAAAAACTACTTCACGTTTTGCAGCTGTATGAGGATGCAGCAGCATGTACGAGTCATGTGCGTCTTTGAGAGCAGCTTTAGGTTGTAAAACAGTCTGTGTTAGTGCTGTGCCATATCATAGCCATGAGAATACCAGTATGCATTTTGGCACGATATAAAAGTGTCATATGGTAATATCTTTGATATAGCGACACCTTACATTTATGTTCCCTCGTGTGCACTACAATGAAACAAACCCATACGTGTCTAAGAGCAAGAGCAGGGTGTGTGCCTCTGATGACAATATACTGCATAAAAAGGGAGCTACATAAAAAGAACCACTGCCAAAACACAGTGCTTTGCAAAACATGCATGAAATATAATAATTTTTGATAACTGTTGAGTACAATCAGGCTATGAAAGTACTCTAACGGAGATACTAGCAGTTGGTGAAGTACGACCCAAAAGTAAACAACTGAGAGTCACTGTAGCCCTCGATAGCTGTGCTTCATATAACAGGAAGAGCTAAAGGTGAAAGGAAATTACTGGTGGGTTACATGGTTATAAAGGAGGGCTTAAGTGGTTAAAAGCTCGACCCAAGATACAACATCCCAGGCAATGTTCCCTCTAAGCTGCGCGCGTGCGCAATTGCGCACTGCTGGCACGGTCTCTGCGCACAGAAAATCTGCGTTGCGCGCAAAAAAAATCTAACCTGAATTGCAATTAAAATTAAAACTTTAACAATTCTGTTTTGCAGTGTTAGTCAGTAAGTGACTGGCTGCTGGGATTAGAACGATGCCACCTTATCCCATAGTGCAGCCAATGATGCGATTCACAATCGTATATACGCAGCTAATCAACGTCGTTGACAGGCTATGACAGCGTCCTTATGCACGTCAATGACAACGTGTACAACCATTGGAGATGTGAGCAGGACAGACGGAACAATTGACGGAAAAAGTGTGGACTTTATACCAGTTTTTAAATTGTGTTGACAGGCCACGTAAAACCAGAGTTATCATAAAAAAATATATGCAATGTTTGTTTTTGCTGAATACTATCGTTGTTTATATTTAC
The DNA here is from genome assembly GCF_018398535.1 of Haplochromis burtoni. NCBI lineage: Eukaryota > Metazoa > Chordata > Actinopteri > Cichliformes > Cichlidae > Haplochromis > Haplochromis burtoni. Next base: position 866,090 of record NW_024582399.1, read on the forward strand.
TTCGGGAAGAAACGGTTAAACGGCGTTTTATAAGGAAAACGCTCGAAGGCGCTCTCCGCCTGGGCGGGGGGAGGGCGGGGGAGTGACGGCGGTGTTTTGAGATGTGAGAGATTTGCGATGTTTAGTATGGGCAGAAATCTGTGCCATTAGAAACTGAATTTGAATAAGTTAAATTTGAATTTGAATTGCTCAGATTGAATCTGAATTGTAACTTGAATAAATGCTTTTAAAAACTGAATATGAATTAGCCTAATTTGAAATTCAATTTATTGGTTTGAAAATGATCATCACTAAACTGAAATTGAATTTTATAGTTTGAAAATGAATTCATTTGCTTTGAAACCGTATTTTATCCTTTAGCTCTTGAATAATTTCAGATTCACTTCTCACCATTCAGTTTCAGTTCTACAATTGACCCTGTGCACGAGAAAATGCTAACTTCCTGGTTTGAGACCGGATGTGGGGTACATTTCCGGTAGCTTTACTTTGCAGTCAATCGCTACTGTGAACATATACTCCAAAATCATGTCCAAAACTTGAAAACAGAAAGATCGCGTTAAGTTACAAAGAGCAGAAGGTGGGGACACTCACCACTGTTGTGTCATAAAAAATCTAATGATCAATTTTGACGTTTAAAGCGTTTAGATCAATCAGTTGTTTACATCACTCAACACAAGCAGAACTGCATCACTGCAGCAGAAGACACATTTCACATTCAGAAGCACATCTCTGTATAGTGACTGGTCTTATGATTTAAACAGGCAAATGTTCAGCATTCAAACTACAGGTGGAGAATAGTCAAAACAGATGTTTCCCCCATTATGTCGATATCAGCTAGTCAAGTACACACCTACACAGCATGTTAACAAACCGTGAAAAAAGCCACACAAAAAATGAATGATTGCTGGTAAGGGTTTCTATACATTAGTATGTACGAAGGGTATGTTGTGACTTACCTTAAAAATTACAGCGGTCCCTCGCTAATAACGCGGTTCACCTTTCACCTCGCGGTTTCGCAGATTTTTTTAGTGCAAGTTTGCATGCTTATTTTTTACGTCACATTGTGTCCTGCGTCCTGATCACTGCAGACGATCTCCTCCGTGACGTCTCTCCTGAATCCCTTTTCTCTTTTGCCCCGAGGTGCAGGGAAAAAATATCAACAAGTCGATGAACATCATTTACAGATATATTGGGTAAATGCCCAAGACATCTATAGAAATGTAAATCGCCGCTTGATTCATTAATTTGCTTAACTTGTTTTGGACCATAAACCAGGCACGAATAGGACAACGGAAACAAAGCTCCCCACAGGAGTTTCCGCACCGGAAGTAGCATATCCTAACGTGCACACAGTCAATTCAATTTTAGTTCTAAAATTCAGTTTTTTGGGACTTACATCCAGTTCCGGTTCAAGAGTAATCAAGTGCAGATTAATAGAACTACGTTTTACTAGCGGACCGAAAGTGTTACTGACGGGAATCTACAGCGTCTTGAGCTGAATTAAGACTTCAGAAGTCATTTGTCATGTCGAATGACCAGCGGATAAACTCTCAGGTTGGTAATAAATGTACTACATGTATAAGAACAAGCGTCATGTTAACAAATGATAGCTGTAAGGTAACTTTTATGCTTATTGTAGCTGCTAGCTAAAAACGCTAATTTAGCGTAGTTTGCCCTGAATTCAGCTTTGACAAACAAATATGATCGACTGTTTCTAGTAGAATTCCAAAGTTGTCATCTTGGACCCTCTCAGAGTACCCCCTCTGTATGCTTGCAGAGACTAGGCTAATTATATAGGCTAATTATAGGCTAATAATTAGGCTAATTCATATTCAGTTTTTAAAAGCATTTATTCAAGTTACAATTCACATTCAATCCGAGCAATTCAAATTCGAATTTAACTTATTCAAATTCAGTTCCTGATGGCACAGATTTCTGCCCATAGTTTAGCACAAATCTTATGTAGTTAGTGTGTAGTGTAGTCAATAGTTTTGTTGTGTGTGTCAGAACAATGAGGCGACTGCTGAATGTTACAGGTGTTACAGGAGTGATACATCTCCTGTTGTCAGGTCTGCAGGTGTTGTTCTCCTTTATCTCATAGTGGACAGAAATTATTCTTTGGAGTGGCACAAATAATCAGGTGTGGCATCAAATTTGATGCAGAACACCTGATTGTTCTGTAAATAGTTTGAAATGTTTATTTAAAAAATGCCTTGGCTGCATTTTTAGGTAAACAGCTGCAAAAAACTTTGCTGTTTGCAAAACTCAGTTATTTTTTTGAAGAAGTAACTATATAATCAATTGCGCAACATTGGTCATTATATACTGTATTTTGCAGTCAGAGTTACAGGACTCTCTCCCAGACCACAGACTCATACTCATAATAGACAGAGCTTTATAAAAAAAATGAAAGAAAGTTGTTTTTTCAAAATTGGAGTTCAAGTTATTTTTACTTCCAATAGTGTTACCATACTACACAGGTCATGAACAAGATTTTCTTTAAATGCCATTGTAAGTGGGCTAAAGCAGCTAATTAAAAGTAGTCTAACATAAATGTAAATGCTGTAATTTGATTATTTTAATAAACCATGTAACTTGGATGGATTCGATGCTGGCGTGACCACAGTGCACACGTCTGCTGTTGCGCACAGTGGTTCAAGGGATCACTCAGGGAGTTTGTGCATTCGCTCAGACACATGAAAAATTAGAGGGAACATTGATCCCAGGTAGAAAATATTTTTCAGTTTTGTTATGTGACAATACTGCACAGCCTCTACTAGAGTTACAAAGTTGTTGTAAAACTAAAGTGTGAAGCAGTTATGTTATACTTACCAAATTTTTGTATAATTCATACAGCTTAATGGCTGTTTTTCTCTAATTCTACACAGGGTCAAAAGTATATAAACAGGCTCAAATATATACATATATCCAAAGTTTCAATGATCTTACTGTTGATGTGAAGTAGAAGAATTTAGGTGTCATCCTCCTTCCTCATTATTCCATTCTCTTTGTGGAATGTACCAGTGCCACTGATGAAAAACAGCACCCAAACATGCTTGACAACTGGTACAGTGTTCTTTGGTTTGAAAACTTCATCTTTACTCCTCCAAACATGCCTCTTGCTATTATGGTGAAATAGCTCAAATGTTATCTTGTCTGACCATAAAACTTTTCTCCAGAAGAAATTTTGTGATGCTGGTGTTCCAGTTCATGGCAGGCTTGAGCCTTGTGGTGATTTCTGGACTTTTCTGGAACATACAAATCAATTTCCTGTCATTCAAGTGACTTCTTCCAAGTGTTGGCAAAATTATGAAACATCTGAATGACTTGTATTTACGCACGTGAGGTAACTGTGTGCTTTAAAAAGTGCTGTACAGTCAAAGATATCATAATTATTACTCAAACTTTTTAGAGAAAACAGTACCTAGGCTACTTTTGCGCTTACATTTAACTGATGCTGTAACTGGATATAATGCTATGTCACTACTATTTTGCTATATTATTCGAAGTTTGAATTAGCTTGTATGTGTCATCGATTACAGTAGATCATTGGATAAGATGCCCCCTGTTTTGTTTGTATTAATAAATTCTTCTGCAAGCTGCACATTTGAACATGTAACATTGTTATGGTTTAAGTCTGTGAGTCACATCAAACATTTGAAAAAAATAAGTGGATAAATGCACTACAAAAGTAGAACTGAAAAAAAAAATACAATAAAATCAAGAACACTGCACATGCTGGCTGAGATGGCATCAATAGAGTGACTCGTTCTTATTTGGAGGTGGGCGGTGTTTTTTATGACTCCCAAGGTAATTTGGTGTCGTCGTAGCTGAATAAGGGCGGGAAACGCTTCTCCTAAATGCCTGAAGCAAAAAAAAGGAAGAGTGTACGGACAGTTGGAGGGGTTAATTGTATCACTTTAGTATGAGTGTTTAAAAAAAATGGCCAGCAACTTCTTAATCAAAATATTTACTCCTTCGTCCTGGTTTTCTTTTATTTGTTTTATTTCTATTACCACGGTAGCCATTTATTCACTTGATAATTAGTAAGTTTCACACAAATCAAACAACTTAGATTTTTAAATGACTAGACTGGATTCAGATTTAATCGGATTTGATCAAACTCCACCTTGGCAATGACAGATGCCTGTTAACACACAAGCTACACTTTCAGCTGTCCATCTGTTACATTTTCCAAATCTTATCTGGCGGAGGAGAATTTTTGATATTCACATCTGAAAGTAGTTAGAAAAAGAATAGCATCTGTTCTTTGATCATAGGCAGGTATTTGAGTTTTATGAGTATAACACGTTCTCCCCTTGATTGGTGGATTTTGTCTTGCAGAGGCGGGGTCACCGCTGAACAAGAAGAGGAGGAAGAAGATGAGGAGGAGGTGAAGAGAGATCGACAGAGTGTCCTCTTGCTACCCTGACGGACACATGTGCGTGACAGTCATGCAAGCGAAATCCCACAGTGGATGCATTTTTAAATTGTGTTCATTACACTTAAAGGTTGGTGTAGACACCCTTAAACGCATAAGTCTAAACTTTTCTGCAATAATATGAAAAAATATAAATGTAATGCTTGTTGAGCAATGAATAAATGCTGTTTGATTTATTGTTTGTCTCTTTTTGTATGCCCTTGTTTGCCATACACCATGTTTATGTTAGTTCTTATACTGAACAGCAGCTGTGAGATGCATTCCTGTGGATGGATTAGCTAAAGGTACAAAAACAATGCGACTGGCAACAGAAGGGGAGCTGACATGAAGATAAATGGTGACTTTGGCTTTATTCTCAGCAGGAGTCTTCTTGGATCCCTTTGATGGCGTGTTTGTCAGAGTGTGTGCGTGTGCTGTCTGAGACGTGCATTAAAGGACAGACATTGAGGGACAGTTTGCTGCGGTGCCAATTTTACCTGCAGGGGTTAGGAAGAACATTTTTCTCTGTTGTCATCACTTTGTTTCTTAATAAGGTTAGGGTGGCACTAGATCAGGTCAGACTGTCTGCACATGGACACACACAGAGGAGACTCCTGCAGGTGATAAATAATGTCTGTAAGGCAGGGAATAAGGAACTGTGTCAATGCCCACTGCTGCCATGTTTCTGCATGTGTGTGCAGGAGTGGGAGAAGATAAACACGAGTTGCTGGAACTGGTTTGTTGTCTCCATGGTGAATGTGTACATGTGCCGTTGGTGTTTGTTAGTATGTATGTTTGTGTTTTTCTGCAGCTCTGCTGTTTTCTATTATTCCCCACAGCCAGTCCCAATCTATCACGACTGCCACTGTCCTCAGCTGAGTTCACAACCCACCATTGACTACTTCATCTCCAGCCGATATTTGTGTGAGGTTCAAACAAGGACAAACAGGTAGATACAGCAGAAGATCACGCCTGTATAATGCTACCAAATACATTCTGTAACTGAGAAGCAGAATGTCAGTCGATGTTAAAGCTTTTTTTAGCCTGCTGTATGAGCTTGTAGAAATGTTATGGAGGACACGCATGGCCAAAACCCTGATGATTGGTGGCTTGATGCCAGATGCTGGATTACAATTTTCTGTATCCCCGACTAAAAATAGGCGTAATACAGCAAAACGTTAACCAAAGTTGTTTGTTCTAATATTTAGAACACTCAACACTTCTGTTTCATACACGAGTGGAGCAGGTTATCCATTTGAGCGTGGGATTTTTGACAAGCAGTCAGACTGTGTGGATAATCACAGCCATCAGAGTTCATTATGTGCAGCGGAGTGGTTTGCCTGCCTAGCTCTGTGTTTCCAAAAGAAAGGGTGGGCAGTCAGCATCTCTGGAAGCAGGCTGTAGGTAGCTTAGCCCAGCGGAGGAGTTATTTTATTTTCCTTTTAATTGTGTTTGCAAGATGTACGTTTGAATGAATGCACACACCTAGTGAGATCTATAGCCGCTGTGGATAGATGCTAACTTTGATGGCATTTAGGATGAAGGGTAATTTTTGCACTGCATGTTATTTTGTGTGTGTGTGTGTGTGTGTGTGTGTGTGCAAATGCGTTTCTCTGTGCACACGGCTCTAGTCTTAACTCCAGTCACTATGGAGGGATATAGGGCTATTTTATTTGTCCTGACGTTAATCGCTGGGAGCAGACAGCAAAAGCCCTGTAATCCAACAGCAATCACCGCAAGGCTGATTGATAGCACAGGGACAGAGAGAGAAAGACAGAGAGACCAAGAGATAGACAAGGAGAGAGAGGTGAAAAGGTAGATCTTTGTTATTGTGTCCTTCACTGAGTTTATCACTTACTGTTTAGGAGAGGAAAATAACAGAGACATAAATCTGATGGATATCGAACTGCTAGGCTGGGTTTAAACAACTCTGAGATCTCTGCACTCCTTTCCTCTCGATCCTCTTTCTCTTCCTCCTCTCCCTCGCACACAGACACACACATGCATGCAAACAGGAAGACGAAAAAGAGAGCTGACCTTTGTAAGATTTGGAGTTGTGTGTGATGTTGATGCTGTCAGAAAGACAGTGAAACTGGAGGAGTTGACATTTAACTCCACTATATTAACTGACCCTTCTCAGGAACTGGAGTTCAGACTGGGTGCATTACAAAAAACAGGAATACCAAAATGCCAGAATATGAAAGTAACTCATCATTTAAATAATTCTTAGGGGTAAATTCACAAGTTTTGTTTTTTCTTTTGTTTTCACGTTGACTTCTGATACATTATTTTAATACTAATTTCAATCTTTAGCTCTAACCCAAAAAACAGTTGAAACTGGTCACTGGTTCAGCTACAGCTCTCCCTCCCCGTCTTTAACTGTCTCTTCTTCTTCTTTAAGTGTACATGTTTTTGTTGTTTTAGTGGCTATTTTCATTGGGTTGTACCGTGGAAGAATTTTGATCCGCTTCCAGATATCTTCCTCGCTTGTCTTCTGATGAAAACCCACTCCAATTTCCTCACCCAGAATGCCCTGAAAAGATTTTCTTGTTTACAGAGTCTCACAAGTCGCCTTTATTGTGCCACGAAGGATGGCAGCTGCATACGCAAGCAACATTTTGAGTCCACAAAGAAACTGAGAAATGGGCAAAATTGCAGAAAAGGCACTAATATTTAAGAGTGTTATTTACTCTACTCATTCGCCACTTTTTATGAAGTGTTAGTGGACGCATTTGTAATATTAAATGCTGACGTATGTAGTCTTTAATTTCTTTTTAATTGTTCTGTGGTCATCTAGATTGGGGTTGGGAAGAGTCAGCAAGGAAGGATGAAAAAGAAGTATACAATCAGGGAAATGACAGTTAGGAAGAAAAAAAAAATTTGAATGTGTTCAGCGTTTAAAGTTTTTAAAAAGCTATTGACAATAAATTAGTTATATTGATAAAATAAACTTGCCCTATTGCCAAAATGTCATGGGCAGACAAAATGCTGTTAGCAGTGGTAGTGAAGAATTGCCTCGAAGTAGCGCATTGGCATGTAAACAAATTAAGGTGATACTTGTCTGTGTTTACCACTTAGGATGTTGCAGCTAAATAGCCAATTAAAGGACTAGTGACATTACCAGTGTTCCCTGAATGTTATTTTGAACAGTCATTGAACAAACTAATAAGGAGGCGTGAGCCCAGATTTAAAAGTGAGATAAGAGTAAACTAGTGTGAGCCACACGTGCAGCCCTTTGGTGTCACGGATGCTACTTTTGTACAAAATGAGACGTTTGGCAGATTAAAGCAAAAAACAGCAGAAACTGATATATTAAGGTGTTGGCTCACCACCAGAACTGCTACCAAAACTGCTTCGTTGCACATTGACATTGATTGTCTGGAACTCTACTGCAGGGAAGAAAGCACCCTCTAAATGATAGTCCATCATCTGGTGTTTTGATGATTGTAGTGGAGAGTGCTGTCAAACACATCAGTCGAAAATCTCCTGTAGGTGTAGAGGATTATGCATTTAGAGGAGGCCTCTCCATTTTGCTGAAAGCCTTAAAGGTGTCAAACTGACAGAATATCCTCTGAGATTAGTTTCTTAATCTGTACCTGAAATGGTGTCTCTCCTATCTGATCTTGAGAATATGTGTTGGAGAGTTACATCAGACTTACCGAAGATAGATGGCTAGGCACGGTGAATTTTTATAAAGATGCCCTTCCTCGTGAGAATAAACTTAGGGACTGGGCGACAGGATGGCAGCAACACATCCTTACCATCTATGAGGTTTTGTTCCATAAAATTTATGATCCCAGAAGAAACTTAGAAGGGTCTTCAGCAATCCTGTCTGAAAGCATCCAAATTGGTGCCAGGACCCATGTTTCCCAACAATGCAGCGTATTTGTATGAGTCCTCTTCACTTCACCCCTCAGTGGATTTAATGTGGATGATAAGTGACTATTTAAAGGAAGACAAAAAAACAAAAGCATGTTACTGTGGTTATAAAACACTCCTACATTACGTAATATTAAAATAACAGTATGACTATATCCTGTTAACCCCCAGGTCTGGCACTGTGTCTGTGTATGTATGTATTGATGCAGAGAGTGCTTAACCACCACGGTCACCTTTGACCCTTTGACCCCCCCCCCGAAAAAAGAAATGAAGCGCACTCATTTATATTTCAAGTATTCTGTGTAGCTTGCAGCTGTATGAACAAGCAGCTTGTTTTACTTTTGTGCTTGTCAGGCCATAGGCATATTTGCCATCTAATCCTGTCCTATGTTGTTGGTTGCAGTCGTGCCACCTCATTACAGGTGAAGGAGAATATGTGTTGTCATTGTGAAACATAAAAAATGCCTCATAGCTTGTAAGTTGTATCGATGGCTGTATGTGCCTACGCTATTAGTCCCGGGCTGTGAATGGATGTCACATAGCACAGGTATGGAATAACTTTGCAGGCAAATAGCAGAATATAATAAATCTTGTTTATGCTCATATTTTCTTTAACCCAAACCCTGCTTCTTCTTTGGACAGTGTTATTATTTCTCCGTGGCCATGTCCTCACATGTCGCCCAGCTTTAACTTAATTGTGCCTTGATATAACTTTCAAGGTTATGGGCCTCATCTATACTTAAATGACCCCATATGCTAGAGATGGAAGTACAGTGTGCCCTGGACAAAAGGTTCAGCCAGAGGAAGTTATAATGGAGGGGAGGAGAGAGGGAGATGAAGTGAGAAAATATAAAGAACAGAGGGGTTGAGAAGGTAGAGGATAGAAATTAAGGAAAGGTCAACAGAGGACATGAAAGAAATGGGGGTTGCAGTAGGAGGGAGAGGGCCATCCAGTTTGATAAGGAAATGTATTTTCAACTCTTCTCTTCCTCCCTCTGTCTGTCTCTAGCTCCGCCTGGCCCTTGTCTTCTTACACTTATTCCATCACTCCAAGAACAGCCATTTCTCCCTAACTACTGCCAGTCAGTCCTCCCCACCCATCACCATGGTTTCTTCTTCCATCTCTCCCTCCTTTACTTCTCTTTTCCTTAGGCTGGTTTCTATTGCTTCCACTTGTTTTCCCACATCATCTCTCTTTTTTACTTTTAATCCTTCCATTTGTCCCCCCCCCCAGTTCGGTGGCAGTCTCCCGGTGCAGTGGTTGAGCCACAGGGACCCGCTGACAAATCGATACATCACTGTAATTAATTCTGCCGACCCTCAAAGTGTTTAACGAGCAGTTCCAACCCCCTCCTCCCTTCTCTCCTCCCCCTTACACGTGGGTTTTGGCGCAGTCCAGTTCAGTGGTTAATGGTGAGGAGGCATCCATGTGCAGCGAAGTGCTGCCACTGTTAGGTGAGGGACAGGAGATGATACAGTTGAAATGTGTGGGTTTGGAGGATGAAGGCAGATTGAAGGTGTTTGGGGTTAATCTGAGAAGCTCTCTGGGTGAAGGATTGGTCCAGCTGGTTAATTAGAATGGGTAAAGGGTAGATGTAAAATGTGTGGCCTTGAGAGAAAAGAACCATGTGCCAGACAGAAGTTAGAAATGTGTGTGTGAGTACTTGTGTGCAAACTGTCTGTATGTGCTGTTAGTTACAGCTTTTCTTTGACTCACCATCACTCAGTTCTGTCTTCAGCCTGGTCCTGCGCTAGAAAAAAGGGGTGCTCGCCCATCACAGATGGTGGGAATCACATTAAGCAAAAGTGAAACAAAGGAATTGATGTTCAGAAAGATTCCATTAGCAGAGTATTGGCAGGAGGATCTTTAAAAAAATATCAGATGTAAGTAAGGTGTGTTACGTTTCGGTGTTGTCAGTGTGTTGTTTTTGGCGTGACTGTTATGTGTTTCCTGTTTTACTTTGAAAGTCTGTGTTATCTTAGTGTTTTCAGTTTACGTTTCCATGTCTCATCAGTTCTGAGTTGCCCCAGCTGTGTTTCCCTCTTGTTGTCCATTTCCTGATTGCTCCCTCTAGGTATTTAAACCCTGTGTTTCAGTGTGTCATGGTTGCGATCTCCCCCGTGTTGTAAAAAGTTTGGTGTTTTGGTGTAAATAAATGTTCTATTTTGCTTTGATGTAAATAGTTGTTGATACTTTCGTTTTGGGATTTTTGTGGTGAACCGTAGTAGTTTTTTTTTTTGTTTGTTTTGTTTTCCTTATTTTTATTTTTCCTGTGTTGCACGCCAGTTGCCTAGGCCCGGGTGTAACAGATGAAATGATAATGGAGTAAAGACCAAGTTCAAGGTCAAGTTCAAGTTCAAATTTTATTCGCCACATGCAGGTTGCCCTGCAGTGAAATGAACCCGCCCCCCGACCGTACACACACAACACAGACATCACTTGGGGATACAAGTCAGAGAACGGTTGCATCACAGAAAAACCACTGAAATGTACACTACAATGGGAAAAGTACAAGAGGAAAAAAAGAGACCTCTACTCATGCTGGGCTACAGGAGGACAGCATGAGAACAGGAAACAAAAAAAACTCCTCTGCACAGAAAGCACATAAATGTCCACAGTACAACATTATAGAGCACGTGACCAGCAACAGGGTTGGGTAGGGGATAAGGAGTAATCCCAGGCAACACAGCAGCCATCCTGCCACTGCGCCGACTCTCCAGCGCGGGCCCAGACCCGCCTCGTGTTCCCAGGAGGCAACAAGCAACAAGACCAGAGGGCAGAAAGACAACTACACTCTCTCACTACTTCATTAGGTACACCGGGTTGGACCCAGTTTTGCCTTCAGAAACGCTTTAATTCTTTGTGCAACACATTCAACAAGGTGCTGAAAACATTCCTTGGAGACCCTCAGAGATGTTGGTATATTAACATATTATTAACAGATTAACATAATAGCCTCGTGTTGATGAAGATTTTTTATTTCATCATTGTCGAGGCCATTTGAGTACAGTGAACTCTTTGTCATGTTCAAGAAACCAGTCTGAGATGATCTGAGCTTTGTGACATTTGCACGCTATCCTGTTGGAGGCAGCCATCACTTCAGCAGGTCATCTTGACCGCGTCTAAAGTAGAGTTTAGAGTTTTCTGCCATGTGATTGGCTGAATAGCTATTTACGTTAATGAGCAGGTATACCTAATGAAGAGGACAGTGAGTGTATGTTAAGAGAGTACAGAAGGCCAGAGAGCAAAGGAGAGATGAGGTGATACTGGGTGATATAATGTGTTTATGAGCCCGGGCTTGGTTTTTGTGTGTGTATGTGGTGAGTATGGGAGATATTATGGATAGTGAATCATTAATATCAGCAGCATAAGACACTAATGAATAACACGGGGATATATTGCTTCTCTCTCCTCCTCTCTCTTACTCTCTCTCTCCTGCAGTGGATTTGTTTCTTCTGGCTTTAATGAGAAACACCTGTTAGAGCTCCTCGTTAGGCATCCCTTGCTCAGACCCCATTAGACTAGTTTCTCTCTGCAAAGTCTGTCTGCGTACGTGTATGTGTGTTAATGTAAGCTGATAAATTATAATGTATTCATTTATAAAATGATCCAGTTTTGAGGATGACATTGCCAAGTGTAGAATACAAAAGGTAAAAAAGTTTTAGTTTATAATGTTAAATTAAAAATGTCAAGAGGAAAAAGGGGGGATGTGCATATGCATGAGATTTTGCAGTAGAGGAAGCTTTAAGTGTATTTGCTGTTGTTTTTATTTATGTGAGAGGGGAAATGGGAAATGTATTGGCGTTTTAATGCATGTAATTGCTTTCCCTACATGTACAGCTGTGTATTTAAACAGTGATTATATTTTCCAGCAGTGTTGGGGATTACAGTTTGAAATTCAGCAATTATACCACAGTTATGAATCCAAAGAACATTATGTTGCTTTGCTATTTTGAGTGAAGCTTCAAGTTTGATGGAGGGTTTAGTTTAGCCTCTGCATTAAGTGGACAGGCTGATTTTACCTTGGCAACAGGACTAGATGTGTGGGGAGACAGGTTCCACAAAAACAAGAGAGAATGTGGACTCCTGGTGTCAAGTCCAATGCAGACATTACCTGTATTGAAAAGACATTTCACTCCTATCCAGACTGTGTAGGACATGACTTTCAGGCTTTTTCACGTCTCCAAGAGAATGCAGGACACCTTCTATGTGCCACTCATTCGTCCAATATTTGGTTAAATGAATAACTACTATGTTCAGCAAATAAATAAATATTTCACCCAATCAAAACACAATAAGAATATTCTGCAGAATGGGAAATGCTTACATTTCAGCCATTGTACCTCTGTAGAACAATGATGATGATGTTCCTTTCAGCTCTGCAGCCTGGTCAAGTATCATTGTCTCCACACTCACACAGAAATATCAACATGCATCCTTTTTATTAGATTTATAAAGCTGCAGATATGCCTCATTGTGTTCAATCAGACTCTCATTCTTTGTGGAAATGGGTACATGTGCAGAAGCTTAAGTTCCACTGCCACAATTATCCACGAATGGATGTGAGATTGACTAACAAGGGTCTGTTATGCACAGCTGCGGCTATTTTTAGCATATGTTCAACTAATTCATCATGTGTACCTGTAAGCCATCACAGTGGTGTCTCATCATCATTACTAAATGTCAAAAAGATGATTAGTCTGTAGCGCTCATATTGGAAAAAGAGAAGTAATGGCTTAAATGTTAATAAAAAGCATGAGAACATCCATCCATCCATGTTCCTAACTGCTTATCCAATTCAGGGTTGTGGGGTGGGGGCAGTAGAGCCCTTCAAAAATAATAACAGAATCATTGAAATTGGCAACAACAACCACCTAAGGTATTACTTTTTCAATGAGAAATTTGTAATGGGTAATTGCTTCATTCTTTCCAAGTCACTGTTTGTGTTATTATGAGTGTGTCAAGACTGAAACAGTGGGGTGTGTGACTGACTGATATATTGGGTATGATGTTCCATATCCCTCCCAAAGCCAGTTGGGTTCATTAACTTCAGCGTGATGATGCTGCTGAATGCTGGTCTGTATGACACAAACAAGAGCTGTAGCATATTACCAAAGAAAATGGTCCTTTCTGGGGAAACTGGTATTACCAGTGTTGAGTGTTGTATATGAAAGATGGGACTTATGGTCTGAAAAGTTAAATATAAGCATTCATTTCTTTAAAAATGCATTATTTCTAATAGCAAGTGGGGCAAGAAGCTGAAGAAATCAGATTGTGTAAAAGTCTATAGGAATATGACCCTTGGTTTAGTTGTTTTGTGACATCAGTTAACAATTTCCTGATGAGCTTATGGTCTCAGTTGCTAGTTTGAATTCTTAGGCAGGGTTCACAGGAGCACGTCTGAGGCTTCAGCAGCCTTGCTTCTCATTAATTTTAAACAGAGCCTGTTGCTGAACTAAATTATGGATCGACTGCTTTGCTTGCGCTGAAAATCAAGAGGAATTAAACTTCTGAGCACCTAGTCAAATCATGTTTATTCAGATGGTCTAGCACGGCTGTTGGCCAGTGAAATCCTGTTATGTGAATATTCTTGGAGGAGGGGGATCAAACTCATTTAATGTCATGTGCCACATGCAGCCCATTTTGATTTTAAACGTGCTGGACTAGTGAAACTCCTCTCTCTGTTTAGTGACATATTTAAAATCCCTGAGATATGTTAATACTGACTAGCTTGCATTGTGGTGATTGGTTATTATTGCTACGACAGTCGTGCCAGCAAAGATCGTGCCAAAGAAGCAACACATGTTCCGCCTCAATCCTACCTTACTGAATATAATGTTCTTTTAAAAAAACATTATCCTTTTAATTTATTAATGTACATAGTATAAGGTAGGCTTACCCTCAATATTGTATGAGCCTATTATGTGATGTCCAATACATTACATCTGATTTCAAAATACCAAGATGGTGATGACCAGATCCACATTGGAAGTCTTCATTGACCTGAGTGCGATGCCATGTTGGCCATGTCCATCTCTGATAAAAATGACAACACTGAGGGTTGTGTAATATAATCAGACACAATACTGATATGATGGATTCAGTTGTATTTTTTCCATTTTATTTTATTTTCCGATTTCCTTTTTTAAAAAAAGACAAAAAAACAACAACATTTCTCAGTTTTCCTGTTGTTCTTCACACCATTTCACTTGTTTTTTTTTACCAGTTATCCCAAAATCATGTATTTTAATATTCATCATAGCATTTGGTCTTTAGTCCCTCAGATTCCTTCATTTGTGGCCTTTAAAAAAATGTGTTCTCTTGCATTGCTTCACTGTTATGGTCCAGATTTGTCTCCGATTGCTCGTTTTGCCTTTCTGACTCTTCCCTAGTCCATACCCACAAACACACACACACATTCCTCTAGTCTGCCACTTAGAATTATGTGTGTGTGAGACTGCCAATGAGGTGATTAATGACTTGTTTGTTTGTCGTTCTTACTATATCCATTCCCTTCATCTTAATTAAAGATATAGCTGCTGATTTGGCAGGACCCACCCGTGTAGTGCTGTTTATACAGCTGATACTTACAATACAGTCTATGCTGTTCACTGTTCAGCTGAAATTCTACAGTAATTTGATGATTTGATGTTTTGCAACTCACTTTTTAATGATTACTTTTGTGTAGTTCAGACCTTCCCAGAGTCTTAACAAAGCTCCCTGTGAATATACATCGTCTCTCTGTGTGCAGAGTAGCGTTTGTGATAGTTCACATGAGTATTTGTGTACCTGTATGTGTTTGTTGCCTTTATTATCTTTCCTTGATATTCTTGCAGATGTTTTAGCATAGTTGGATCCACCTGGATTTGACAAACTTTCAGGAAACTTTTGGGAGAGTTTGAAGAAGAAGAAACTAAAAATGTCGTTGAAATCTAAACCATAAAGAAATCTCTGCTGTATCCAAAATATAAAAGTGACACTGAATATTTAAGGCCATTTTGATTTTTGATTTTGATTTTTTCATTTATGATGCTTCTCAGAAAAACGTGCATATTATAGTTGGTCAAATTCATTGTAGCATAATCATTACAAAAGCCTTAGAAATGGGTGAGTGAGCTGACTGTTGTGTGCATGTTATAATGGTGCTAATGCATCTAAAAAGAAAAGAAAAGAAAAGTTTACGATACAGAAATGTCCAACTTCTGAGAAATATGTATGTTTATTTAAACACCTGATACTTAGTAGGGACTCCTTTACCTCAGCTTACCTGTATCATTGTGGTGTAGCATGGCAGTGATCAAGTGATCAGCTTGTGGCATTGCTGATGTGTTACTGAAGCACAGCAAGCTTTAAGAGCAGCTTACCTCTCGGTAATACCCCATAGATTCTATTTGAGTTTCAGGTTAGTTTAGGTGAGTTGGCTGGCCGATCAGTCAGCAAACTGCTTGAATGCAGTTTTGAGAGGCGTGAAGTTCCTTTTGGAAAAGGAAACCAGCAACTCCATAGAGCTTGTCAGCAGATAGAAACATGAAGTGCTTTGAAATCCCGTGTTTGAAGGCTGCGTTGACTCGGACAGTGCACCAACCATCACCAATACCAGCAAAAAAACTTCATGCTGAATTTTGCTTTGGATTCTCCACAGACCGGACTTTAATTTCCAAATACACTTTGGACCACTGAGAAACAGTTATTCTTCTCTTTAGCCCAGGTAAGATGCATCTGATAGTGGTTCAAGAGTGCTTTGATATTAGGAATGAATTCCCTTTCCTGAAGATGTCTCTGTGTAGTAGCTCTTGATACACTGACACCAGCTTCAGTTCCCTCTTTATGAAGTTCTCTCAAGTTCTTCACTTTACTTTTCTTGATGATCCTCCAAAGGCAGTCATGCCTGTTGCTTCTACACCTTTTTCTAATGAACATCTTCCTTCCAGTCAGCTCTTTAGTAATACACTTAAATACAACATGTCAGCTAACTGCCAACCTTTTCAGTAGAAGTGGGCGAATTAATCTAAATATTCGTACCAACGCTGCCATTGGTATGTGACTGGATTGATACTTTGTTTTTATCCTCCAAGTTCAGTATGTGGCCCACTGAATTAAGGTTAAATCAGTTTCGTTTAGTTTTAGTATACCTCAAACATCCACTATGAAAAATGTCCTTATTGTTTTGGTTGTCACTTTTTAAAACTTTTTAATAGACGATAGTCGTAGCCCTAAACAACATAAGTTGACCCAAAGTCTTAACTAATTTAGAAGTGATTAAAATGTGTTCAGAATTTGGCATTTGTATGAGATTAATCTTGTAAATTATGACACACTGCTCTCCCATGCATAAGCTCCCTTTATAAGCGTGCAGATATTGGATACTGGCGCTATATTTACTTGGTATCGAATCTCTATCCAAAATTGGCAGTATTGCACACAACTGCTTTTTACCTTCGGTGTCGAGGGCGTCGATTATTGTCATTTGTAAAACCTGCCAGATCAACAGTCTTCGCCATGATTTTGGTTGAGTGTGCCAAAGCCCACCAAGAGACACTGTTTAAATAGAAATTTTGTAATACCTAAAATACTAGATTTCTGATTTTCACAAGCTATAAACTATAATCAAAACAGTTCAACATCTAAACCTAAACATGGGTTGAAATATTTTGCTTTCTGTCCAATTAATACAAAACATATGAAAGTTAATCTTTGTGAATGAAATTAGGAACAAAGTAAGATTTATTTTTTTCTTTTTTTTTTTACTTTTTTACATGTACTAGTATTTTGGTGAAATCTGGGGCAAAGTTTACAGTCATGGTATTCATTGCAGCATTCACCAAAAAATTCTGAAGGATGCATTTTGTATTTACCGCTGCTGAAGAGAAACTTTGAGACGGGCTTGAGAATGACCTTTTATTTTCCATCATGTTTTAGTACAAGTCTCAGCTGTTTTGAAATACTCCTGTTTGCTTTGTACATTTGCACGCACCGCTTCCTTTTAATGTAATTTCAACTTTCCCTTCATGTTGTTATGAAACATTCAGCTCTATTCAGTGGGTGTGATAGTTCAGAGAGAATACAGGAAGTAGTGTGCCCTTAATGTAGCAAGGCAGACAGAGAGAGGTGGTGGAGGTAGTGAATGGGTATGCAGTGTATCTGATGTTCTCGCAGAAGTTTTGTTTGCTGGATTCCCAGATATTGGAGAGGGTGAGAATTTGAAATCCTGCCGCTGAATTGCTTTGTTTGGCCCTTTTGGCATGCTAACAGGCACAAAAACATTCACACCTTTGGTTCTTTTACTTAAAATGCTTTGTTTGGGCCTTTAGAAACACACAGAGAACATGTTGTCCATGTAGGACAAGCAAGCCCCTCGCTAGCTGATTTTAACTAACCGATGAACCACCATACGCAAAAACTTCAAAACACAGGAGTAAAAATGAACCCCATGGCAGTAATGCAACTGTGTTTTAAACAGAACATAGTGTTTCTGTCTCCCTGACTGAACTATACTTAAACATAAAAAGACTTTTTGTGTTTTTCTACGAGCTTGTATGCAAGCTGCTGGGTCCCCATGTGGGAAGACCATGTGGAACTCAGTGTGTGTGTGTGTATACAAGCGTGTTTGGTGCAGCGCTGTGTTAAGGCTAAACACACTTAAGGCTAAGCAATCAGTGAGTAAAGTTTCCCCGCCGCTGTCATTAAAGCTCCACATAAAAGCTTAAGCTGCTTTTATCCTTCCAAGGAAGAAAGGGAGAATGTCAGCACATAATTAAATTAGATGAAAGGAGGGGAATTAGAGGCTTCCTCCTCTTTAAACACAAACGACTTAATCAGAACCTTGGGCTAAATGAGAGACAGACGGCTACATGATCACGGGGAGGATAAACATCCATCTCCTTGTCTACATCGTTTTTGCTGTTTCACTTTTCTTCCCCCGCCCTGTCTTTATTATCTCTCTTACCTGCCGTATATGTAACAGAGGCAAACGTACAGAACATTTGCCGGTCGACATCTCTGGATTTTGCTTCCTCTCACTGCATTCTGTAACCACCATCCCTGTGTTCGTACAATCGGTTCAGCTGTTTGTTCTAAAGCATACATATGGATTCTTTGCATCTTCCACTTTTTCTTTCTCATCCCACAAATTCTACTCTGCTGCAGTGTTTTCAAATTCATTTTGAAGAAAAAAAAATTGACCTTGAATTCTCCATCCACAGCATGCAGAATTTCAAGAGTAAGAAGCTGTTGGACCCTGATGTATAAGCCCTTATTGATTTTGGAATATGAATTTCATCATACTAGACATTGATTTGTTTCATGTACCCCCACAGAGAATGGCAGTTTATTTTGTGTGATGCTTATAACCACTGATTGAAGGACAGGATGATGCAATGGAGTGCATCAGAGTTTAAAAAAAGAAGCTTCAGTGAATTTGTTTGTTAGACTGAGCTCTGCCTTTAATGTCTGCCAAGGCTTTCACTCTGAAATGAGATCCACTGACACTAATTGATGCTAATGAAGTTATCAGGAGGAAAGTCTTATATTTTGCATGGTGGTACCATCTGTAAACTCTAAGTATTTAACAGACAGAGGAATTGCAATACAAATTAGTATTTGCAGGACTACCAGCTTTTAACATATAGTATTTCTGTGTTTTAGTTAGCTACAGTTGTGGTCAGAAGTTTACATCCACTCATCATGGGCATGATCATCGCAATAATAAATGTTTTAATGAGTTCTTTGAACTGTTCTTTTTCCAGGGTGGAATGATTGTACAGCATTCATCTTTAATGGAAAAAAAACAAACATGAATTGGATGCAGCCTGTTGCTTTTACAGTATAATACTTGTAATAAAAGTACAGTAACAGGAATTAGTGACTGAGTAGCCCGGAGCGTTTCTCTTGATTTCTTTAGTCAGGGTAAATTCATTCACGTGCACAGATTAGCTAAACGAACCCTGACAGCCGAGTGATAATAGTTGGTTAAATGTTCCTTAGTAAGTTTCACCTTGACCAGGTGTTTTTGGTAGCCGTCAAGAAGCTTTTCACAAATACATTCTGGCTGGATATTAGACCGATCATGTTGGGAGAATTAGTAGAGTTCATTTAAATTAGTTAGTTTCCTGCCATGGATCTGACGGAGTAAAGGTCGGGGCTTTTGGATGGCCACTCCAGAAGCTCAATATTAGCCTGTCTTATCTATTCCAAAACCAGTTTTGATATGTTTTTCAAGTCATTGTTCTGTTGGAACAACTGTTTCAAGTATCAACTACCTACCTTTTCTTTTTTTTGAAATAGATAAGATGCCAGAAGATACCAGACCAAAGCTCCCCCCCCCACCATTAAATCCTTATGCACACGGCCAGCCTAATTTCATTCCCATTATTTTGTCAGATCCGCTAGCGTGCCTTATTTACTCACAAGGTGTCCTTTGTTTTCAGTGCACCCTGACGCTCTGGTTTATAGCTTTCCTTAGATGGGTCTGTCACTCCTGGCTCATGCTTTGTCAACATGCAGGGTTACTGTTGGAAAGGGGTATTTTTCAGTCGACCTAAACCTCACCAGTGGAAACAACAAAATATGAAAACAAAGTGAAAAGTGCAAACACACAAAGGACTCCCCAACCTGCTAACACTGATATGTTTTTTAGATCTCTAAAACAGAACCTTTTTTCTCGGCTGTGAGAGTGCATCAAGGAGCACCGGCAAAGGACGGCTTTTGCGTAATGGGGAGATTCAGGTACCATCTAACAAAAATCAGGAACAGTACAAAAAAGCTGTCCAGCCAGACAGAGCAGGCAAAATGGAGGAAAAGCTGATATGGCTCCCATTTAAAGAAAAAAAGGATGTGTAAAGAGAGTGGGGAGAGGGGGTTTGAGTTTCCCGTGACTCTTATTTCTCCTTAACTACACACCTGCAAAGTTCCGTGCCTGTTTTTCAGTGGGTGTCCCAAAGAACATTTATTTATTGAGGCAGGCTCACTCAATGAAAACGACAGCCACACTAGCAGCTGGTAAACAGAGCCAGCTTTGGTGGGGAGAGTGACTCTTTTATTTTCCAGGATTGTCTTGCTTTACAGTATTCCTCTTCATTTTGCCTTAATTGGTGATCTGTTATTATTTATTTTATTTTTAAACATGTTTTTTACTATTTCCCTGATTACGTCCCTAAACCGGAGTGAGAACTTATTTGTCTGGGTTTACCTCGTGTGTGTGTGTGTGTGTGAGGGTGCATGTATATGTGTTTCAGGGTAAAGAGCGCTTGTCCCACCAACTTTATTACAGACCTCAGGAAAGCTATGAAAGTGCTAATTAGCAGTACACAGAGAAGTGGTCCCAGCGGCCAATCGAATCTCCTTTTGAAACCGTTTCCCCCTGAGATACCATGGAAACAGGGTGACTCAGTAACTAAGGTGATGAGATATGATATCATCTATAAGGGTTCCACATCAGTGCAATTTTCTTTTATGTCAAATCAGATGAAAGAAAGGTTGTTTTTTTTTCAATGTTGTGATGTGAACATATTCTCTCCTGTGTGTCTTTTTTTTGTGACGATTTTTGGCGGTTCTTGTTTTTTTTCATGTGCCCATTAATATTTTCAAAGGGGAGATGTTCAGGAAGGAGTTCATAGATTGAGGCAGGTTCATTCGGAGTGCATGTTGTAAATGAGCTTTTGTTTTCCACAGACACAGATACCAGCAGACAGTTTCTCACAGTTGTCTGTACACTAACGCTGTCCACACGGTACCTTCCTTGCTTGCAGACTTGCTGATACACACAGAGGGGAAAAAAAGAAAAAAAAAAGAGAGGAGTGCGCTGGTTGAAATTCGTGATACAGATTTACAGGGAGATGAGTTTTGCAACTTATTTGGACATCGCAGCAGGAAACCACACTGTGGCGTATCTTCTTCGTGGGGGTGATAATACTATATACACAAAACAAAATCAAAGTAAATGAAATGGCTGATATATGGAGAATGAGCGGACAGGCGAGAAGGACATGCAAAGAAGATGACGGCATCCTCTCTATCTGAACTTTGAATGTGCGTATGTGTGCACCCATTTGTGCATGTGTGTGCCTGTGTGGGTGAGGCTTTGCTGTAACATTTGTGGAATCAGGGAAGAGATCATTTCTGAACATAGGTTCGGGAGTACAGCTTCAATTTATCTATTATTCATCTGCTGATCTATCTATCCCCCATCACTATTACAAAGGTCAAGCTGTCCTCACATGTGCTGTCTGCACTCCCCAAACAGAAGCTCATCAATAAGTGTTAAAGGATAGCTCAATATTGTGCTGAAAACATTCTGTTCTACAGGCTGTTGAGCCACTGACCGAGGTGGCAAGACAAAATTAACTGTTCTTTTAGGAGACAGAACAGGAACTAATATCAGAGGGGTTGTAATGTAATGACTAATGACAACATTTCACCCTTTTTTCCAACACGTTTTAATTATCTCAGTGTCCTAGAAAAGCCCTGAAGTACCCATTTAAAACACAGCCATGAATGTTTAACCACGCAGATATTGACACTTGTAAATGACAGTAAATCACAACCCCTGTTTCTAATTGGACTGGCATTTTGAAGGTCAAAGTTCAGGTATCTGAAGATTGAACCTGGGGTCATTGTTTTTTACATCTGACAGAGAGTGGATTTATTATTCTCAGAAGATACAAATAAAGATCTTAGCAGATCTATGCAGCGCACTGCCGTGAGAATTAATAGATCTCAGAGGAACGGAAATGCAGGCCTCACAAATCTCAACAAAAACAAAAGAATGGAACTATTTGTTACTTTGAGGTTGTACTTGATCTCCATTTTTAACCTAGTCTAGCTAATGTTTTAGTACACAGTAATATTACAGAGCAGCAAAGCAAAACAGACCGGACTGCAACATATCATGATTTTGTGACACTGGTCTTTTATTGTTTTATGTATACGGGCTGCCTCATCTTGCTGCAGATGCATGAATGCCTGAAAAACTGTAAAATCTTATTACTTCGAAAGTACTCATCAGAATATTTAGCATTAGCTGACAATGACAAGTGGTGGAGGAACTTTGCACAACTGTTCCTTTAGTAAAAGTTGTAATACCACAGTAATAAAATGCCTCACTACGTGTAGTGAGGTAAAGACCGGCAACCCTGAATTAAATAAGCGGAAGAAAATGGATGGATGGATATTCAATTGAATCAGTTACAGTAATACATCATATAAAATCATGTTTTTGTAATGTGCATGTGCTCAAGGCTGTTCTTGCTAAAGTGCTAATGAAGTCTCATCACACAACACTCTAACTCTTCTACGTCAAGGTAGCCAAGGTGGTCAATAAGAAGAAAAATCTTAACTGTTAAGATCATAAATCAGATGAATCATAACAGTGATAAGTCAAAATTGATGTCAGAGCAGTAAAAATAGAGTCAGGAGCAGCCAATCTCTTGCCAAAGAACACAGGTTTATTTAAAGTGTGCATGTGTAAACAGACAGGAAAAAAACATGGGGCAGAAGGACCCAAATTTCGCTTGATAGGAAGCCAAGTAATAATGTATTAATAGTATGCACGGCAGCATGCCATATGAAACATGCTGTTTTAATAGAATACTACTACTAGAATAATACTGCCAATACTACTTCTAGTTTACGCAATCAGTCATGGACAGAAAGGTCTTTTATTTCTTCTTTTATCTGACGTGAGTGAATAAAATAAATCACAGTTGTACGTTTCTGCACACAAACGTTTATGAAATAATAAAAGTCATGGGGAAACTGAGCGTAAATCTTCCTGCACTAGCTCCTATGGGCAGTCTTGTTGAGAAGCTCCAGCCTCACAAACACACTATGGGCATGTCAATTTCTCGATAAGACACGCTCAATAGTAAAATTGTTTGAAGAAGGATACAGTTAGCAACATAAGAGAAATTGATCAAATGAGGCGGGAAGAAAACAGTGTTATCTGAGAAACTGTCAATGGTAATGCATGCACAAAGGATGTAAGCATGAGGCAAGAGAAATGTGCTTACACTGAGCTGAAAAATAGATGACTGCGGTGAAGAAGTGGAAAAAAATGAGAATTAAGCAAGAACGATACAGCATGGAAACAACATCAACAGACTGATTTTCACTAGCAGAAACTGCGTTGCCTTAACTATTCAGGCGTTCCAAAAGCATCAGAGACTTTGTACATAAATACATTTGGACAAATTTGTTTTTGTTAGAGGTGCACGTTGTGGTCCAAGTGTATCAAGTGTATCAACTCAACACAATGAGAGCACCCATTACTTAAACATCAATCTTTTTTATTTAACCCCATGTTTTATCAGATGTTTTGTGAAAACAATACCAGAACCAGAACATTTTAACGTGTTTAAACAATGTGTTAAAAAGTTAAAAAGTAATTTCAAATATAAAAGGAAGAAATGATCAAGAAAAAATTATTGTGATTGGCTGCTAGATAATGCTACTGCTAATAGTTTCTGTTGTTGATTATTAATAAGCCTACAGTAGATCAAATATACTACTATTCCCTATACTATATATTTGGTTACTGCCATCTCAAGGGCTTAAGTTTAATGAATGAAATGAATCTTTAACCAGTGGCTTACCGGTTGTGTCCTGTCATTGTATGCATTGAAATTTGCTTACAGTCTTGATGCCAGCAGCTGGGAACAATGAGACAGTCAGTAGATCATCATGAAGTGGCTGCAAAATATTGTTACACCTAGCAAAAATGGCAATGAAGCTGAAACAAACCAGTGGATGTAACCTGTTTGTAATGCTGCAGGCCCAACTCAGATTATATGTACAGGCAGCTGGACAGGTTTTAAATGAGTATATTAGAAACAAAATGGGAATAGCCACAGTTACAGTAACATATGCTATAAAAATTACTCACACTCATGTCAATATGAACGCTTGTACAGTCCCCAAGCATATTCAGCCTTGTTTTCCCATAGATTTTGTAATGTGCTTCACTCATTATGGCCGAGGAATGACTGTGCAGCATCTATCGTTAATGACTTTAAAAACACAAGAACTGGGTGCAAAAGTTTGTATTTATTTTGGATTTTATGCCCAAACTTCTGACCACTACTGTTGTTGTTTGTTTGTGATTAACACCTCTAACTAAGCGCCATCCCACTGAGTGGCAAATACGTCTCCATTATAGTGTGATATTAGACAGAAATATCAACCTGCTACACTCACTACGTCTCCCCTTTCAGTATGACATTGCACTGTAAATCTTTTTTTTTCTCAAGTTTAAGTCAAACATACAAACATACCAATGAAACTTATTTATGCTATTTCCAGAGTTTTAAGAGTGTTAAGGTTTCTCTATAGAGGTCCTTAATCCGTTCAAGTGAAATCAGCTGTCCGAAACCTGGGTGTACTATTTCACCCTAATCTCACCTTCGAGAAACACTTAAACATGATCACCCAATCAGGCTATCATTCATGCTTTCATTTCCTCCTGGTTAGATTATTGTAATGGTCTTTTAACAGGTATTAATCAGAAAGCATTAAATTAAGTCAGGTGGTGGAAAATGTAGCAACCAGATTTCTTACAAAAAAACTGAATATGTGTAACTGTGTAAAAGAAACTGAACATATCACACCAGTCTTAATGACTCTGCACTCGCTGCCTATTACTGTTAGTGTTAATTTTAAGATTTTACATGTTACTTTTAAAGCCCTACATGGCCTGGCTCTAGAATATATACTAAAACTGCTGTTTCCGTACCAACCAGGGCACAGGTACAAGCCTGTTAACTATTCCCACCTCAAGCTAGACAAAAAGGTGATCGACTGTTTGCCGATTAGGCCTCCTCAGTTGTGGAATGACCTGCCTGAGGAAATCTGGCTCGCCTCACCAGTGTCTTCATTTTAGTCACTGGTTTTGAGTCATTTAGATCATAAAGCTGTTTTTTTTGTTTAGGTTTTTGTGGTTTTTTGTAAAAAGTATAGAATAGATTTCATTATTCTATTCTATTGGAATCACGTTGGATCTTGCAGTCTTGTGTCGCCTTTTATGTAATTTCTTCATGATGCTGTTTCTAGTAAGCACTTTGTAATGCTGGTTTTGATACATGCTATACAAATGAACTTTATTATTATTTGACTGTCAGTAGCTGAATGTGGGAAGCACTCAAAAGAGCACATTGTGTTCCTAACTTTTACTGATGTCTTTGTCAACCTGGTGGATCGGACAGACAACTATCTGTCTGAATCCATGTTTTCAAGCTGCAGTTCCAAGGCAAAACAGATTAGCCATGGCTTTGGCAGATACAGTATGATAATATGCTGATATTTCTCCTAGATTATTAAAAACACCATATGGACGTGCTAGCAAGGTTAAAAACGTGATTTTCCGTGGAGGGCTTTTTTAAAAATCACCTTATTTATGTGGCGGTGAACATGTTTGATGTGTTTACCAAATATTTTCCCACATTCAGCTGACATGCAGCAACATTAGCTTTCATCTCGAGCATTTTTTTTCTAATTACCAGACAAATCTAATCTAATGTTCACCCTTCATAATAAGCTCTCCACCAAGTACCGAAGTAAATCTTCAGCTCTTAAGCCCCCAAATGCTCCACAATGTGCTCCACTGTGTTTATCAGCTTTGTCTGTGTGCTGCTCAGTGATGGGCAGGTGGTGCACATGGGGTTTTTCCGCTCTGTGCAGTGACTTGAAATGTATCTGAAAAGAACAGCAAGGCCACATCAAAAGATTAAAATTGAGGGCATTAAATCAAAACAACTATCAAAAGGTGATGAAAAACTGTGCAAAGCTGAGAGGAATTGCAGAGTGGATTTATGATGCTCTGTGACTTGGCCTATATGGGCTATGTACTTCAATTTACATGTAGTCAGTTGGGCAGTTATTCATGAAAAAATACGTTAATGCCGCTTTACATTTTAAAATTCTTGAGTTACAAGAGCAAATATGTCTGCAGAAGAGCAACCAGACGGCTTTCTTTCTAAGACAGAGGTTTCAAAAGTTAAAAATCTAATGACTGCTGCAGATAGAATTCTGGTTAAATGCCCAGATGAGCGATTTAATCTTTATGTTTCAGAAGTCTTTCACAGATACTGACTCATGCACCATCCATGTCTTTGTAGCTTTAATCCTAATTTATTCTGTCTCTTCTCTTTTACTCACATTTTTCCTTGATTATCAGAGTGGATTTAAAGTAAAAGGAAAGAGAGATCCACTTGGATTCACCAGGTCAGTCTGTTTCTAAACTAAGAACTTGTGTTCTTAATAGTTTGCACTGCAAAGTATGATAGGGTGACCAAACAGCTGGGGTCTTAGCCAAGTTTCAGGATCAGCTGTGAACGAGTGGTTTGTTAAATTGTTGTACAACAAAGTTCCAGTGAGCTGGACAGTAAGAAAAGAGAGCTTGCTTTCATTTTTTTTCTTATTCTTTTTGCATTATAGAGCTGTGCTATGCTTTGTGTGAAGCAATCTTTTGTAGTTTCAAGTTCAAGCTTTTATGTTCAAGGTGTTATTACTTTTTTATAACTTTCAAGGTTTGTTGAGTTTTACCTTATTCCCCAGTGCTTGTGTGTGGGGTAGAGGAGCCATGCATTCATAATGCATTTGTCTGCGTGTGCGTATGCAAACATGTGTGTGACTTCTGTTTGTTTGCAATTCATTATTTGCATGTTTGTGTAGCTGAGCCTCAAACTGCTGTGTTAATTAGCCTGAAATTAATTGTGCAATATGTTAAAGACAAGTATGCTTAAGACTTGACTGCATCTGGTTATGTGTTAAAAAGGCTGTAAGATTGTGACTGGTGAAGGATGAAAACAATCGGGAAATGTGTTTGTTTCTCTGTATCTTTAGCTCTGTGGTTGTGCTCGAGCAGCGGTCCCCAACCTTTTTTGCGCCACGGACCGGTTTATGCCCGACAATATTTTCATGGACCGGCCTTTAAGGTGTCGCGGATAAATACAGCAAAATAAAACTAGTACCGGTACCGGGGGTTGGGGACCGCTGTGCTAGAGGACTCCCAGTCTTTACAGGGAGTGCAGAATTATTAGGCAAATGAGTATTTTGTCCACATCATCCTCTTCATGCATGTTGTCTTACTCCAAGCTGTATAGGCTCGAAACGCGAGAGAGAACAACGATGCATCTAAAAGCTAAAGAAAAAAAGAACAGTGGCTCTCCAGGACTGGAGTTGGAATCACTGTGCTAGGCTCTATGTAGACATAAGGAGTCGCCTTTGGTGATCGGGGGCAGTTATGGTACATGACTGACTCACTCGGTGCCTGTACTACAGGGTTACTTGTCTGCATTTTTGGGGGGGAACAGGACCTGACTGTCGTCTGTTTTTGGACACAGTTCAGAACATCGGGCCATCCAAAACACATAGCAGAGGATGGTTTCGATCCATCGACCTCTGGGTTAT
>NW_024582399.1:895750-900542 GCF_018398535.1 Haplochromis burtoni
AGCCAACACGCTGTGCTTATTGCTCCACTTTATTTGGGGGCGTTTATGTTGTCTGTTGAGACTTGTGAAACCACATGAAGACCAGAGAGTACCAACGATTTGAATCACTGAATCTAGTTCCACTAAAAGAGGGGTGAGTACCTGAGTGACTCACTCAGCGCCTGTACTGCACGGTTACTTGTCTGCCTGAGGCGTAGAAGCTTCCTTTTGGGAAAGAAAATTGTTGACACACACTAGATAGCAGTCGATTGGTAACTAACGGTAACTAACCTGTAATAAATTAAAATAGTTTTACACTAATGATTTGGAATAAAATACAAACTCAGAGTCAGCTTCTGGAACCTTTCCACACTGTACCACCCACATTAAGCTAGTATTATGTGAGAAGTCTGTCAAATCGAGGCCAAAGACATGTTTTAATCGAACTGCATTGCTGTTGAGCTATGTTGAGATTTTCACCTTTTCATATTCTCTTCTCACATATACTCATTCTAGGCAACAGGTAGTACTTATGAGTGAAGTGTGAACAAGAGTTTCACTTGTTAACAGTGAAGAACAAACTGCTGATTTAGGCTATTATTATAATTATAAACACATGAGGTCAGACACCTAAACCTTTCCAACAGGCACAAACACATAGAATTTGGGGAAGGAGCAGGTTTTGTTTCTTTAAGGTGGGCTTTGTTGTTCAGCCTGTGAAGCTGTCCCTGCTGCCAGTGCAAACTATTCTTCTCTTTTATAATGAAAACACACATAACATTTATGTTGTCTCTGCAAAAAAAATGTTCTTGGAGATTTCTTGTCTACTTTAACAAACCGAATTTCTTTACATTGTATTTCAACCACAAACTGAGGTTTAATTATCAGATTATTTTATCCCAGTAAAATATTTATTACGTTTCAAAAGAAAATATATATACTCCCGCTCTTCAATATAACAGAGGGACTACATCCTAACAAATGTATAATTAAGACGTAGCTACTTTCCAGCTTTTTTAAGATGAGGTCTTAGCGATCAAATTTTCTCTAAGCCATCAGCTGCAGATGTTCCACAGCTGTTTGAAGGCCTACCTTTAACTGTGCCGTACAGCCCCTCCTGTTGCAGCCCTCTGAGTTGACGTTACAGATGCATCTGGGCTTACCGCCACATTCAACCATACAGATCTGCTCCCCGGAGCCGTACCTGGGCGAGCTTTTTGGTGATTTTGGCGAAAACATGCTGGAGTCTTTGCGGCTGAGTCTGGTTTATCTCGTCCAGTCAATCGGAGGGCAAAAGTCCGCAGCGGACAGACGACGTCATTTTTCACGCGCTCGCGTGTGGACTAAAGTGGCGTTTGATCGGAGGTAGTTCATCAAGACGAGACCAGGGGCAAAGTCTTAGATCACATGACTCCTGCGTGAGTGGGGCAGAAAGTGTAGAGAAAGGCGCAAATAAAGCGTCTAAACTTCATTTAGTGCGCACTTTTATCTGTTAGTCAGAGAAAAAAAAAGTCTGATATTGATATATTTATAGAAATTAAGTTTTATTCAAGTTCAAATGACTCCAGATAAATAAAGACAAAACACCTGCCTTTTGCTCCCTGTAACAGGACTAAAGTTTTCAAAATAAAAGCTTATTTTTATGCTAATACCGTCCTAAACAAACATCACGCTTGGGAACAGCTACAAAAGACTTTATTCAGTTTTTACATGTGTGTGTGTGTGTGTGCGAACACTCCAGTGTCAAAGAGCACACTGTAAATTATGCAACAGCAGTCCATGTGTGTGAATGGGGGCATCAAAGCAAACCAATTATTACTGTAATAATTAAAAACACAGCACATTACAACAGAAAATTCTGTTTTCATGCATTAAAAATATCTTATTTTTCCACACATTTCCTTTTTTATTGTTATAATTTCAATGGATGGGACAGCATAGCAAACCAGAAGGCACCCAGAGAGGACACCAAGACAGGCTTCAGGGCTGTTCCTTTTTTCATCCTTCGGCTTAACATTGTTCATCTAACAGAGTAAATCCAAGTTTTATTGGATCAAAAACACTGCAAATCTGTTTTTTCTTCCCTTCACAATTAAGCTGGCAGACAAACAGGAAATGAAGACAAAAGAAGGCTTTCTTTTTATGGAATTAAAAAACAAAAAAAACAAACAAAACTATTTTTAATCTGCATACAAGAATAAATGTACAGACATTTTCTTGTTGGAGTGCAGATCTGTACACCAACACAGAGGCAGGGGAGTTGGAAGCAACAGGAACAACCGGAGACCTCAGCGCTGTCGATCCCAGCGCCAGATGGAGGCGTCATCGCACACCGCTATCAAAATGCTGCTGTCGCGGCTGAAGCTGGTTTGCCGGATGGCTGATGTGCATTTGGGGAGGGTCAGCGTGGTGCACCTGAAGAGGAACAGAGATAGTTGGGGGAAAATTGTAAAAAACCAAAACAAACAAAAAAATACAGAGAAACCTTTGTTAGTGTCAATTACAAAAATGATGAAACAATTGAAATAAAAATGTTTCTTTTGTAACCTGTGAATATTTGTTGTTTAAAAATCAGTGTTCTGACCATAAATCAGACAAAAAGAGTCCCAATTTCATTAAATGTGCCAGGTAAAAAAAGACATCACAGCAGCTTTCTATGGGGCATTGGTGCTCAGAGAAGTGTGACAATGCTGCAATAATTGATCGTGAAGACGGCACCATTTAGCAGTTTTAAGTTTTAACCTCTGAGCTGCACTAAACTGGCATTTTTCCACTATTTTGTCACTTCAGACAGTGTTGCTTTTAACCGGGCATCATTCCTGCACATTCCTGGTTCAGCCAATTCCTTGTCAAAATGCACAAGGAAGGAAATTGAATGCCTTTTCAAAAGAACTTGGAAAAAAAGTGGTAACGAAGCCTGTAAATATTTAGGTGCAGCAGTGTTCCCAACCTGAGGGAAAAGCACCAGTGTTATAAACGTCAACTACAACTGCAACTACTGTTGTTGCAGTCACTTGTAAGGAAATCTGTGTAACTGATGGAGGAGAAGCCTTTCTGTATGCTCCAGGAAGAAATGGTATTACTAAAAACCGTGGAAATAACTGACACTACTGTAAACCACATACTTCCAAGCTTAAATACGAAGTGTTACAGTTAACCAAAGCCCCGCGCTGCAGCTCTTCAGTGTTTGATGCTTTCAATTTTTCCAAGGATTCAAGTCATCATATTGGCTTTCTCATGGGTTTACCAATACGTGGAACATGAAACAGCCAGATGGCGGCAGTAATACCGTTGAAACTGCACTTACTGCAAGTTGGAGGTCTCAAAACATTTCCAGACACGGTGAGATTAGATGATACAACTGGGGTCTAATGGTAGGTGGTCTTTGCTTAAATATACTCCACAGTCACTTCTCAGAGACTTTAGAATACTTTTTAGATTAAAATGGCTCTACATGGTTGAGATTTCTGTCCTACCACCAAACCTCCTGACAACGGTACTGATTCCAAACCTTAAAAGGATATGATGAGCCATATGAACAACAAACATGGAACAGTGCTGACAGTAGTTCCTCAGGGCTCCCGATGAGCTATACCAAACTTCTAGTAGCACCAAAATAAGGACTACAAATATGAAGATTCCCAAACCACACGGCCCTGTGTTATTTTCTTCTAACAGCTAATGTGAGCTAAACTAAGGGTGTAGCTGATCAAATACAACAACCTGTTTAAGTTTGAGCGTTTATTGTGATATTTTGATGCTAAAAGCAGGGCAAAGAGCAGTGGAGATACAGGACAACTATAGCACGCCTGTTGTCTGTTTTTTTACTTACTTGGCTTTGTGTGGATCTTCTACTTCAAGGTCCCACACGTAAAGCTTCCCCACCTGATTCCCCAGAGCCAGCATCTGTGTATCAGCATCGCAGCAGAGGTCAGTAAGAGCACCAAGACACAACAAGAAAACAAACAAACAACTCTCAGCATCCAGTGTTTCCTACAGATTTAGCTTCCGTTTCTCCTCTGCAAGAGTTTTTATTTCTTAAGAACTAAATATCAGTGATAATAAACTACTTAAAACCTGCCAGTGACCTCCAACTCCAGGTTAGACTGCAGCTGACAGCTAGAAACTTGCTGGACAAGTGGCTAATTGATATTAAAGAGCACAATGACAGCAACCTGGCCAACCAGAAAGATAGGACAACTGGAAACACTGGGTTAGCATTGACTGACCTTTCAAGTAAATCAATTAAATGATGCAATTCTTTCCAACAGATGAAAAATAAAACTGTATTTGAGACGAAACATTTGATTATTCTGGTTTTGTCCTTTAATCAGTACAAATGAGAATGAAAATATAAAACCTGATCATACACAAAATAAATAAAGGTAAGATAGCTGACCTTCTGCCAGAAGTCCATGGAGAAGCGCATGTACCAAATGTCACACTGGCTGTAGTCAAAGCGTCCCAGAATCGTCACATTTGACTCATTTGGTTTAATGTGATCAATGTCATCCTCCATCTTCCCGGGTTTCCAGCACACAATGGCGTTTTCACAAGACTGGAATGACAACACAGACTCAGTTGTACATTTTGTTGTTTCATTAAAACTTTAAGGCGCTGAATAAGGCGCAGCGGATTATAAGGCGCATTAAGCAAAACAAAACAGTCAAATAAGTCAGACTTAACTCATTCTTCTTGCTTCCTCCACTTCTGTACCATTGATTCATTAATGCTGAATTCTCTTGCTCTATTCCCATGTTGTTGCAGTATATTAATGACTAACCTCATATTGTGGATGGATTATCTCAGTTGT
>NW_024582399.1:900562-909595 GCF_018398535.1 Haplochromis burtoni
TTTATCACCTCTTCAGGTTGTAAATCGTGTTTTTAAAAAGTAACTAAGTAACTAAGTAAATAATTACTTTTGAAAATAAGTAATCAGTAAAGTAATGGGATTAATTTTTGGGGGAAGTAATCAGTAATTAGTTACTGATTACTTTTTTCAAGTAACTTGACCAACACTGGTCTTTACCTTATAATATTAGGCATCTTGAGGCCACTGTTGTTGTGATTTGGTGCAATAAAAATAAACTAAATTGAATTAAATTGTCCAGCAGCAGTTTCAATATTAAAATTATATATTAGCATACAAATGATGATGATGAAATTTAGCTATATTTTGCTACTAATAGTTTTGCTTACGTAGGATTTTGTGTAGACATGTTTGTGCATCTCATTTTTTTTACACAATACTGTTATTTTTAATCTAGTAAAAATAAAAGCTCAAATTAAAAGTATGTAAAAGATTAATATATCTTTTTACCCACAATGCAAATGTGTTAAATATAGAAGGATCCTGTGCAATGCCATTTTTCTTGTGTTTTCCCGCTGGTCCCTGGTGCCCCACTCTGCCATCACATTTGAAAAATCCCCTGCCAGATTATAGTCAGGAGGAATTGTCTGTGCAGTTCCTTTCAATATGACAACAGTACAGAGGTGGCTGCTTCAATGGAATTATTGCTTCTCGAGCCAATACTAATTTAATGCTGGTATTATATTGTTACAAATATCAAATCAGTTAAGATGAAAGCACATCTTGACTGACTCAGGTAAAGCATAAGCAGGGCACAGGTGTCTGTGTAACAGAATTTCCATCACCATACGTATATGCATCTGTCACATGTAATGTAATCAGATTGTCAACCGCATTGCGGCTTCTGGACAGCTCACGCTGTAACATCTGCTACCGTCCTGATTCACTTATTGTTTACCACCCATGATTTGTCTGGCACTGAGAATTGTGTTGTCTTGACTGATCTCAAACTTTAATATCATTACATAGCATGGTTTTGATAGGCTGTACAAGGTGGACCAACAATCATGATGATAATTTTCATGCACCTGTAGTAGTTCATGTGTTTAGCTTTAACACTTTCTCTTTCTCCGGCATACTTTTTGCACAACTTACACCGTTTAAACATGCAGCTTTTTCTCCATATATTTGTACTTCTTCCAAAATGTAAAAGCACACTAAAAAAAGAACATTACGTTCTGGTGTAGTCAGTTACTCTGCATAATGCCATATAATCTTGTCACATGGGATGAATAGCACAACTAGGAAAGACCTCAGTTCATTAGGACAGCACAACACTGTTGTAGATTGTATGAATTGGTCCTGTTAATGCTAAATTGCCATGCATTTGCATCATACATAAATAAAACTGTATTTACTTACTTCTAAGGGAAATGGAATATTTTGTGCAAACAAAATACTGCCTCTGTGCAACATTAAAAGCATTCGACTGGACAAACACTGTTTTGAAGCCTCTACAAAATAACAGTAATTTTCTGTTTTTAGTGGGGGATCAAAAAATAGTCCGATTTCTTTCGAAGCCATGCAATGTTATAAATTGCCAAGTTAGATATGTGTGTAAATTTTTTCTTGGGTGTTCATGTGAAATGCCATCCATCCATTTTCTTAACCACTTATCATCGGGGATGGGGTGGAGCCCAGACCCAGCTGTTGCGGGGTGAGACGGACACCCCGGACAGGTTAACAGTCTAACAGAGAGATAGACAACCACATGTGCTCACATTCACACTTACAGCCATTATAGAGATCCAACGTGTCAACGTTAGCCCTGCGATAGGCTGAACTGTGCAGGATGTATCCTGCTATTCACCCAGCAGAATAGGTTACAGCCCCTCTGCAACCTTGAGTTGGATAAGCAAATGAAAATGGCTTCTGGCAGAGGACCTGAGCTTGAGGGTTAAAAGACTCCCCGGACGGAGAGTGGGAAAGTTTTATATATTTGGAGGGCCTTTCTGTGTGGAGTTTGCATGCTCTCCCAGTGTTTGGGTGGTTTCTCTCCAGGTACTCTGGCTTCCTCCTCTTCTGCGGATACTCAGGTCTTTTGGAGTGAATGGCCCACTCCTGAAGACCTTCTATCACTCTGTGGTGGCCTCAGCCGTCTTTTATGGTGTGGTCTGCTGGGGGTGGCAACATCTCTGCCGGGGATAGGAAGAGACTGAACAGGCTGATCCGCAGGGCCAGCTCTGTTCTAGGATGCCCTCTGGACCCAGTAGAGGTGGTGAGTGACAGGAGAATGGTGGCTAAGCTGTCATCCCTGTTGGACAACATCTCCCACCCCATGCAGGAGACTCTGACAGCACTGAGGAGCTCCTTCAGTGGCAGGCTGCGGTGCCCACGGTGTGGGACGGAGAGATTTCGCAGGTCTTTCCTCCCCACTGCTGTCAGACTCCACAACAAAGACTTTTGCAGCTGATCAAACCCACACAAACCCACACATGTGCAATAA
Organism: Haplochromis burtoni; assembly: GCF_018398535.1. NCBI lineage: Eukaryota > Metazoa > Chordata > Actinopteri > Cichliformes > Cichlidae > Haplochromis > Haplochromis burtoni. The sequence goes on from NW_024582399.1 coordinate 903,027, forward strand.
GACTAAGTGCAATACTCTTTTCTGCCAAACTTGTATTTTTACTCAGTTGTATATTTGTATTCTATCTTTATCCTATTGTATATTTTATTTTATTTTATTCTATTGTATATAGTATTTTATTTTATTCTATTCTATTCTGTACAGTTGTGTACAGTATATTATATTAGTCCGGTGTTAGCAGCGATACAAACACTATCATGGTGAAGATAGAGCTAAACAGTTAAAGCAATGCTGTGGAGTCACTGGTCAATCTACCTTAATACCCTCATCTATGGCCACGAGCTTTGGGTAATGATCCATCAAATGAGAGTGTGGATACAAGCAGTGGAAATGAACTTCCACAGCATGTCTGGGCTCTTCCTTACAGATAAGGTGAAGAGATGCAGTAAGTCATTCAGGTGGGGTTACAAGAGTGGGGCTACGAGCAGAGCTGGAACGAAAAAGAAACAGTTGAGGCGGATTAGGGATCTAATTAGCTGCTGCTGCCCCTGCGACCTGGACCCAGATAAGCAGTGTAAGAATCACTCTTTGCTATAGAAAATTACTTATCATTACATTTATTTCAGGCTGCTGAACATAATTTCTGTCATTCCTCCTCCTCGTTGTAAAATTTCTAGCCAGTGAAATGCATCAGCTTTCTGGCTGAAAGAATTTCTGATCCTGTGTGTTGATGACTGGATCAGTGTTTCTTGATAACAATCCTTTCTGGAATGTTCTACAATGTTCCACTTGCATTCCTCCATTCCGTTTGTCTGAATCTCCCCCAATCTGTTTTTACTTTCAGCTTCCAGCCATGGTCGTGTACGCTTTACTGAATTTCCAAGTGCCGGGAAATGGTCCCCCTCTTGCTAATGAATACGCCTTTTTGGCTACGTGTTGTGCTGGAAACTGACTGAATGGTTAGATGCAAAAGTCTCAGACAACAAACCTCTGATACACACATGCATGCCTTTGCACATAAATGTGCACAGTTGGTATCCTTTACGGAGGGAGATCCTAACTAATGAAGGCTCTTTCTTTTAATGGCAAGTCAATGAGGCGTCCGAGTCTCAGTCTGCAAGAGATTCATGAGTGTGAGTTTGTGTGTGTGTGTGTGTGTGTGTGTGTGTATGTGTGTTCTTTCTGTCAATGGGAGTAACAGATATTTGTAACAGATAGCGCTGAGTTAAAGTGCTATGAATGAATGCTTATGGTGATTAACATAGACCATAGTATCTTAACGTCACAGTCCAGCTGTTGTGCTAACCAAGCATCTCATGTAATATTAGATGCAAACAATGGCAGTTTATCATAAAGCTATTAACCACTACATTAAAAATCCTGCTTGATACCGTGTTTAGCCTTTCCCGTTGCATCCAAATAGCTCTGACCAGCAGAGCTTGGAGATGGGACCTTTGGAGGGGATTGCTGGCAGTTCATCTTTTTTTGGGTCCTGGTGGGCGGGGCCTGCATTTTTAACAAGATTGGGATCTGGTAGGTTTGATCATTACCTAAGCAAAACTTTGCATTCTAACCAGATAGGTTTACTTCTGGCCTGTTAATACCTTGAATAATGTTGTTTACATCTTACCTGTAGATTTCGATGTTAAAGGAAACTTCATCTGAACTAAAACATGTCCATAAAAACTACAGATGTTAGGATTTAACAATCAATTAACCAATGAGTATTTTTGGAAGTATCCTGAATAGTTCCAAGGAAACAGACTGTTTGTGGAAAGAACGGTCTGGGGAACTCCTGAATCTGACTGTCAGATCCTCAGTATAGGAGCAAAATCTGGAAGCTCAGGGGAGAGCCTCACCCCTGGCCATTAGAGTTAGTTAAAAAGTTTTTACAGTGCCAATACACCTGGGGGCATAAAAGATCCTCCCTAAGATCCTGAAGGCACTGTGTATTGTGGCTCTTATCTTCAGTATTGCATGGTGGTACTGGCATGCTGGTTATACTCTCCTTTTTTCTTTCTTTTTTTTGTTTTAACACAAGGAATTGAATGCTCTGCTATGACCATTTGGGTATTCCATCGTATGGTCCACCTTTAGATTAATTAAGGTGTCAAACATAGGATCAAGAAGAAGTGCCGAGTGCATTTTGAAGTTGGGGAGGGATTGTTGGTTTAGTGATACCTGAGTAGTACAAGAAAAGTATTTGGTTTGCAGTCTCTTTAGTGCCTGTTTTGTAGAGCTACATGATTAAATGTTCTGCAATGATTGGAGTGCAAAAGGTTACAAGAAAATTTATGGTGGAAAATGAATGAAAAGATTCCCTCATATCATCTCTGCTGATTTTTATCAGACATTCTGAACTTCTATTGCAAGCTGTAATTTCCCCCAACAAAAGAAACAACAAAAAAAAATGGAAGAAAGAAAAGAAGTGGTGACTGTTACATAATACTGCCTCTCATAAGCAGCTCAAACAACACAGTGTCAGCATGAAAATGGCTGGACCAGAAATGCCATAATCATTCTGGATCACAGCTTACAACCTCATCAACTGCCATCACACACAATTACAGCCCACTCAATTTACCCAGCAACTATGGAAAAAGACTAGAGCACTAAAGACATCCCTGAGCACCCTAATTAACACTTTCAACTTTAACACAAAAATTAAAACCAGTGAATTGGCAAAGTGAATAACAGACACCACAGCCCAGAATAGTGTCTCCCTCTCTCTGCTGTTGGCTTAAATAAACAAGACTGTTTTTTTCTTTTGGTCTTTGTTGGCCAACGAGCTACAGTTTTGGTGGAAGTTAGATGGGAGGGAAGAGAAGGTCACATGGCAGATACTACACTCCCCTCTTTTAGGTTTTCTTACTCAAATTACAAACAAATCACAGTGTGTCTTATTTTTTGCTGTTTGCAGTTTTATTCTGTGAAATTTAACTGATTTTGGGTTCTTGCACATGATATTCTTTATATATCGGTGCCAGGTTTGGCCTGATGTGATTATAGTCCTGGCAGCAAAGCACTCCATAATGTCACTACTTTAGATTCATTTATGTTCAGTTCAGCTCAGCTGTACCATCTGGTCAGGGTGATACTGACTGCCAAACTAAACCTACTGACAAAACAATTTGTAGCCATACAGAAAGAGACAAAATACCCCATGTATCACTTCACTATATATTTACATAGATCTCTCTCGCCAAAAGAGCCTTTATGCACTTCGGAACTCATGCAGACTCAAACTAGGCAACTCTAGTTGATGCAAAAACTTTATTGAAACAACTGACTTTGAGAAACCAGCTAATATGGGAGAGGTCAGAACAAGAGTTCAGGGTCACAGGGAGGGAAAGCACTAGGGAAGAGGAGAGCAGAGTTAATTCCAAAGGTCTGGAGATGCGTGTTCCATTAATATAGTTTATAGTATGAGAGGCAGGAAAGGATGATTGCTCACTTGTGAGCTGACATTCTCAGGAGGAGGCATCCAGTGGGGTTTGAGGGTTTTTGAGCCAAGGAAAACCAACAGATTATGCTCCCCAGTCCAGGAGGGCAGGCAGGTATGTGATTAGTGAGTAGGCAAGTCCAAACAGAAGTCGTGGGAAGGAACGGAGCAGTGTCGAGGAGCCAGGTGAGTTCTGGTAATTAGTGAATACTAAAGCAACTGGGGACAAGGAGAAAACAGGATTAGCACAGAGGATGATAGAAAAAAAAAACAACATTTGGAGTTTACCACTGGTGAGTAGCAGACGGCATGGCCGAGAATGGAGGCTCAAGCTGGTCCTTAAGGTGTATCTGGACCAGGGCAGGAGGAGAAAAAAAACACTTGTCCTTGGAGAAAGGAAAAAGTAAACATATTCCAAAAATGCCCAAACACTTATGTCAGTGTCAGTTTCATGTTGTTCTTTTGTAATCACTTTCATTCTTCCTTCAGTAATTGCTTTCTTTGTGTAGCTTTGGTCCTTTGTTTTCCCATCTCTGTGATTATCTGCTCTGCCTTAATCGTTTCCACCTGTGTCTCATTTGCTGTTCAGCGCCTCATAGTAGTCCCGTGTCTCCCATGTCAGTCCCTCAGTCTGCTTTCCCAGCCAGTTTACCTGCCTGTTATTCTGCTTACTACTATCTTTTTCCATGTCTGCTTATGTGTATCCTCTGACTTTGGTTTTAAACAAAAAACAAAACAAAAACAAAACCAAACAACTGTTATACTTATAATAATCATAACCCATTCCTGGCAGTTTGTGATATATAGTCACAAGCTTTAGTGTATCGCTTTGTGTTGCTGGGCATATTTTGATGTTCTGATCCACATTTGAAAGTTGGAGGGTTGGAAGAGAACTTCGACTTGACTTGTTATGCCAGAGCCCAAGTGATAGAGTTTGGAATATGGAATTTATTACAAATATGTTGCTTGGTTAACTTCAGGCATAAAAGCTGCAAGGTTAGGTTTAGCCATTAAATTTGTAACAATTCATGTCTACGAAATTGAAAAAAATAGATAAATTCTTTTGTTAAATGCCTGTTGCGCTGGCTACTCTCTCCTTGTGTCTCTTCATTAAACGCATCTGCACTAAAACACGAGGTGAGGAGATGTGGCAAGGAGTCAAAGGTGCACAGACTGACAAATGAGGGGCTGGATTCTGCAGACGCTTTTGTTTAGTTTTCCCTCCCGGCCAGGTTTTGTTTTACTCTTGTAATTCTAATCAAAGTTAAATGTTTGTGCTGCCTTTAGGCTTTCTTCCTCACGGTAACACAAAGGAAGCCAAAAGGTATCAGGCAGTTTTATCAAATAGCCTTGTGTATGCTGAACCTTGTAAAAATAAATTATGTTGTAATTTTTGCTTTTAATCGCAGAAGTGTGATTTATCTGTATAACCCAAGACTTCTGAAATTAACATGCAGTATGAACGTGTGTGTGTGTGTGTGTGTGTTTGTCTGTGTGCACGTGTACGTGCATGTAATGATGAATATTTGATGTCGAGAGTCTCGCTACATACTCCTCTCAGATCATGACATCATGTTGGCACCAGGGATAATTTCTGCATTATACATGAGGTCAATCGCTCTTCAAATCAAATACCACTGATTCAGCCCCTTGTGCATCCTGATTCTGCCTCCAGATTTTTCTCCGCTTCACTTTCTTTCTTGGGGGCATATTGTATCAAATATTGAGTGGTTTGAATACGTTGGAAGCTTGTGGGCAATAGACAAAGAAAAGCCTATATAAAACAAGATTTGATTAAAAAATATCCAGTATTACTCAGTTTATGGTGTAATTCAATATCTTTCCTTGGGGCGAAATTAGAGATGTACTGTCTGTCATTTTTATTAGATATGCTGGATATATCTAATATGGGTATATTTAATCTTTGAACAAGGCATCAGCAGTACAAAGCTACAGTACATCTACCTTTTATTAACTTGCTATATGTGTTTTCTTTTCTTTTTTTGCAAACTTTGAAACTTAAAGAGGATAGAAGGAAAGACGCTAAAGAATCTGCATTTCACTGATTTCCATTAGCCAGTTTTTGGAATTCCTTGGTTAACTTAACTTCAACTCTTTCTTCTTCTTCTTCTTCTTCTTCTTCTTCTTCTTCTTCTTCTTCTTCTTTTTTTCTTTTTTTTTACAAAACTACTGCTAATACTGTCCTTTGTGTGTTTGACTAAGTCATATGACCCTGGGTCTATGACACTTTTTGGAAGAAGGCGCTATAGTTTTAAAACGTTTATAAATTTTGGTGAGAAAAGGACAAGTTTTTTCCCTAAAATATGAAGTTTTGGAGATGAAAGAAGCATCAGTTATGTTGTCAGTTCAAGTTCAGTTCATGCCCTCCTTCTACCCTCCATCTATCAAACTATTCTTAACTTTGAACTGGGAAAAAAAAGAGAAAAAGCAGTGAAACGAAGGGCAAAACTACAAATTTCATGGAGCCACGTTGAGCCAAGACACCGAAGCGCAAAGGAGATAGAAGCAGAAGGGAATAGTAATTATGTGTTTGTCTGTGAGGGGATATATAAGTGTGGAAAGCAGACTGGATGCAGAGACCTCCAACACAGAAGCGGAGAGGAGTTCCTCTCCACATTTCACTCTAAACAACATGCTGGAATCAAGCTGTGCAACAGTGTGAGAAGGAGGGCAAGAGGAAAAAGGGAGAGAAATAAGCAAGAGATAGAGAGAGAAAGAGAGAGAGAGCATCAAACACTCTGTAATAACTGGCTCTAATTAAGACCAGAGGGAATAGGGGAGTTATTAGCTGTCATAAGCAAGTTTATCACACCCAGAGAGAGCATATATTAGTGCGTAAGTGTGTGTGAGAGAGCGAGACTGGGCGAGTAAGAGAAAATACTTGCCTGTGTTTATGCATTTCCACTGTACGTGGCTTAACATGTGCAGCAGACATAGAGAGGGAAAAGAAATGAAGTCTGTGCACGGTCTTGTGCAAGTTTGTGTGTGTGTCTGCCCGTATGTTTGCACGTGCATTCACACAGGCAACAGTGGTATTCCCTCCAAACACCAAGTGTTATTAATATGTATGCAGCTGAGAGAGATACCCTCACATCTCCCAGCTCATCAAAAAACACTCACAAATGCGTTATTATCAATCCCTATTAAGCTGCCACACACACACACA
>NW_024582399.1:909615-923845 GCF_018398535.1 Haplochromis burtoni
CTGCCGGACACTGGCGCCACCGGGCCCTCTGACCACCACCAGTAGGCAACGGGTGAAGTGTCTTGCCCAAGGACACAACGACTGAGACTGTCCAAGCCGGGGCTCGAACCGGCAACCTTCCGATTACAAGGCGAACTCCCAACTCTTGAGCCACGATCACCCCGTGTTGCTAGTAGCATATCATTATACCCCAGCCAGTCCAAACCTACAAACGTCACTGCTGTTTAGTTTTCTGTTGGAAGTGATGGCAGAGCTGTAAGTTTTAATTTCTTCAGAAATCTCTCAGTCAGAACATGCTATATCATGTTTAGGTGGAAACTAGCGAGCTAACTTCCTGCTAACTTCTAACGCCATTAAAATGAATAAATTCTGTTTTCATGGATGTCTGGATGTTAAACTTAATTGTTACAACTGGTAAAGCAGCAACGCTGATCATTTTATTAAAGATGAACTCTCAGCGATGCCGCAGTGCTCGTTCGACTTTGGGACATGAATCAGACTGAGTTTTGGACCCAGATTACTCTGAGTCCCCTAGATACAATAGCCATAATGCTCCAACAATCCATCAAGCAGTGCGGCTTTGTTGCTTAACAAAGTCGTACTAAAACATTTTTTTGAGCATTTTTGAGCGCCGTGTACCACATAAGTTTGAGGTCAGTAAGCACAACCATAATTCATCCATAAGGCACACCGGATTATAAGGTGCACTGTCAATTTTTGAGAAAATGAAAGGATTTTAAGTGCACCTTATAGTGTAGAATATACGGTAACTTAAAAAGAAAAAAAAAAACCAAAAAACCCTTTTGGGTAGCATTAAAGGATTTCCTTTCACTTGCCTTAGAAAGAATAAGATCACCAAGCCACCGCACACAGTCCACATAGTTTCTATGAATGTCACGTGTTGAGAAGTCGGGGAAGTGGATTTTCTGTGAGACAAATGCCCTAAAAAAAACAAAACAAAAAAAAAAACAAACAAACAAAAAAACCCCACAACAACATAAGAAAATATAATGCCATGTATGTAAATCCACAGATATGAAAACAGACCACAGAAAAAGCTTCTGGACGTCTCACCTGTTTGTCTTTGAGGGGTTGTACTCATAAGACGCGCGAATGGCTTTCTGCAATCTCTCCGAATTGATCCTCCACAGTTTTAGCGAGTGGTCCATCCCACATGACATAATCTTTTCACCTAGGAGATCAAAATCCTACAAAACAGGAAATGGATAATGTGAACTGTCAGTACAGACAGAATTTAATCACATTCACCTAAAACATCTGTTTTGTCACCATTTCAGAAAATTAGCAGACAACTATGATTTAATATTGTGTAAGTTAAGTAACAGAATAAGGTGGGATGGTCTTAATAGACAGATAAACCTGACAACGACACAGCCCAGAGGAACACCACCGACAACTGGGCAAGCTTGTGATCTGAAATTTTTTAAACTGCAATTTTAACCATTAAAAGAAACTCATTCCCACCCCCCAAAAATCAAAAATAAAAACAAAAACTGAAATGACCACACTTTGTATTCAGCTTTTTCTGTAGAATCAGCCTCACACGTGCATATACTGCTGTGAGGCTGAAAATCTAATGCCAGTAAAAAATAGTCAATACCAGATGGATAATTTCTGTTTACTTTCAATCAGATTGAAAATAAACACACATACTTTCACTAGTCACTTCGGAGAAGTAGAACATGAACAAGTCTGTGGTGTCAGCTGTCGAGGAAAAGCTTTTTCCCCCCCAAATAACCCAATACAGAAGTACTGTCTGGTGTAATGGTGCCAACATGTGCAGTCATCCCCTAAAGACCGATTCAGAATCTTTTTTCCCCTGTTGCACAATAGTCACTGTTATGTCCCAGATAAATTTCCCCACATATACTGTAAAACTCACAGCACTCAGAACTTCATCCCGATGACCCTCGACGCCTCCGAAAATGGCCACTAAAGTGTCCGTCTGTATGTTCCACAGCCGAAGAGCGTGATCTGAAAATAAGAGATGACTTTAAGAAAAAGTCTGATTGTTGTTTTACAGCCGGTCAGTGAAAGAGATGCTCACAGCTTTTTTTTTTTTCTTTTTCCCCCCTCTATATTTACATTTTTTACATAGTTTGATCTATGCATTTATATTATATTGCATTCAATACTTTAAGGGTAGAATTATATATATTTTATTTTGTTAATGAATTTCTTCTTTGAGAACTTTACAACTTTATTTGAACACAGTCTTAGTTTTTCTACATGATAAGCGTTGGTTTCTCTGATTAATCATGTTAAATATATCAAAAATATCACATAAAGCATAAAAACTCACACCACCTTTGCACTTCCCAGCAGCTATAGTCACACTGAAGGGTGTTTTAAAAAAATCAAAAAAAAAAAAACACCCTTCAGTGATTAAAGGAAAGATTAAACTTTGCTGCCGTTCACATGACCTTCAGTGACAGATCCAAACCCCGCTGTCTGATTTATCTCAGATTAAGGAACCACCTGACAGTCCCGTGGAAATAAAACTCTATCCCCACTACACTCGAGTCTGAGGTGACCTGTTTTTTCTCTTTAGATTGAAGCAACAAATCACAGTTGAGAGGGGTTTTACTGCCGGGATGATTTTTATTGTTGAGTGAGGGTCAATAAAGCCATCAAAGAAAATGGGCCTTTTTTTTTTTTTTTTTAATAAATGCATTGCTGCTGTTGTATTAACCTCACAGTGAAATATATGACAAACTGCTGGTCTTTCTGCCCTCTCTGCGACACAGCTTAACTCTTTTTTTTTCTCCAAGGAGCGGGAAAAAATAATAATCAGCAAATCTCTGCTAAATAAGGAAACACAAGGTTATTGGCGTAACTCTAGGTGATGCCGTCCGGCTTATGTGTGCATAACGAGCCGGGAAGAACCCTTGAACTGCACGCAGAAGAGCTCAAAGGTGCTTTATAATCACTGTTTACCTTTGCTGACAGAGAGGAGCAGATTGGGATCCCTCGGATGAAACTTCAGCTCGTTGATGGCGTTCCCGTGACCTACATAATGCTGGAAAAGAAGGGGAAAAATGACTTCTTAATTCACATTGTGCAATTAAAACAACTTGGGGCAGATGAAGTGAAATTCGGTATAGTTATTATCATTCCTCTGGGCCATTAAATGCAAGTCTTTCCAAAAATAAAAAAATGTAAATAAAGCTCTACTGTTATAAGTTGCTTCCTGAAAATGCTTCATAATCAAATAAAACTATTTTCTGTGCACTGAAAGTGATACAGATTATTTTAAGCTTGCAGTAACACTACAGCAGTGCTGTTTGAAAACACATCGCTTTCTCTCCGTTTTGCAACCCGTCCACACTGAGACAGCGTTTTCCTCAAGGGAAGAGTTTTGAAAACGCTCTCAAAAATGCAGCATTTTCAAAACGGAGCTGTGCTGGACACTTGAAAATGCAGACTTTCTAAAACGATGACGCATTTTAGTCATGTGATGCAGTCATGTGACCAATTAAACAAAGATAGCGGAGTGCATTATACAGCAGTTGTTTTGATTGCTCTCAATTTTCACAGCTCTAATAAAAAAGGTTAATATCAGTTTGTACCTGCTCCAGATAGCCTTTCTTCAAATTATTTAATTCTCACTCGCTTTTGCGCATGTGCAGGACTGGAACGTAAGTGTTTTGGGCCGTTTCAATGTGGACGCTCAACTCTGTGAAAACGGCCGAAAACGCTAGTGTGGACACGGAGCGTTTTCAGATGAAAACGCCGTTTTCAAATCTATCCGGGCTAGTGTGGATGTAGCCTAAGGAACTGCCCTCCCAGCCCATTGTTCCTTCAGTGGGCTGGTTTCAGTCATTATGCAAATGTACTGTTTTTAAGATTGGGGAAACCTGCAGTCTGCTGAGACTGAAGAAGTCACTTGGATGAGTGACGAAACATTTCTCCCACAAAATGCTACGTCCAGATGACCAGAATCAAGTTTTGGAGATTTACTTACCTGGATGATTGAGCATGCATCAAGACATCCATTCATATACAATAAATTAAAAAGCCACCCTGCAGTACTAACTACAAGATCCATAAAGGTTTTTTTTTACTGATTTTCACATTTGGTTTGACCATGACCTGATTTTCACCATAATTAAATCAGCTTGAGCTGTTATTAGTATCTACCATCACACAAAATTTCAAAACGATATCTTGAAAACTGTGGAGTCTGCTAAAAGACAGAAGTGATGGAGCAGTTGGGTGAAGACTGACGAGTTACCTTGATGCACTGCATCGTGATGTGGTTGATCACCCGGATGATGCCACGGGATCCGGCCACAGCCAGCAGGGGGTGACTCGTGTTGGTGTCATAGGTCCAGGCGCACGTGTAGAAGTTCTCGTCTGCCTTTGCAAAGTCAAGGAAACCTGAACAGAATCTACACTTACCTTTCTTTAACAGACTCAGATGTCCTGCTGTCAGCTGCACAGAGTCACTCAAACTTCAGCACAAACAAGCGTCTCTTCTTCTCTGTACCCCCTGAACTCTTTTCCATTTACACTGTATATTTTCTGCTCTCAGCTGCAGAGCCTTTATGGAGTTCAAATACCTTTCAGATGGCTAGATAATGTAAAAATATCAGATATCTTAATCCTCGCTGTTAGCCTTCAGCTCAGGTGTCGAGGCATTAAACCCGTCTAGACTGCCCTTCTGTCATCTAAGCAATAAAGAAGTATTTAAAAACCAAACTGCAGGACTTTTTGTGTGTTAGGAAAACTGACAAATGAGAGCAAAGAAGGATTGAGGAAGTAGGTCAAAGGATACGTCTGCATCAACGTAGGACTGCAGGAGTCTGATTTCTCCTTGAGAGTGGCATTCATACAGAGTTACCTGGATAAGCACAGATGTGAGAGGCGGACAAGTTCACTAATAATCAGTGTTTAAAAGACATTTTTTAATGTTCCTTTCATTGCCAAACTATAAATGGATAAAGAAGTCATTGCAAATCAGCAGGGTCATTGGAGCTTGTTGTTATACACTGGTAAATCTCATGCTTTTATTGTCTTTGCGAGCATTTTACAGTGAGCTGCATGCTTTGAAAACTCCTAAAAATATATTGGACAAACACCAGTAAACAGATCAGGACTTTCCCACCTCTGGTAATATGCTGACCCACTACAGAAATAAGCAATTTAAACCTACTTTTTAAATAACTGATCATTTATTTACCCTGTTACTCCCAACTGTAGCAAACACCAGCGGGTCTCCCTCTTTGCTGTGCCAGTTAAACTGCACTCCAAACAATGGCTGGCCATGGTCCTCCTGAGACAAATACAGATGTTGTTAATAGCCACTTGCGCTCCTACAAAAAAAAATCCTGTATGTATGAGCGCGCATTAAACCAGATGGGTGTACTAAGAAGCAAGTTAAACAAAACAAGGCTTTGTTCTGGCTAGATGACACTTCAATCAATTCAGTTCAGTTTGATTTGTGTAGCACCAAATCACAACAGAAATCTCTTCTTTATATTATAAGGTAAAGATACCACAATAACATGGAGAAAACCCCAACAATCAGGCAACTCCCTATGAAGAAGCATTTGGGGACAGTGGGAAGGAAAAACTCGATTTTAAGAGGAAGAAAAAGGCTCGGGTAGGGGCAGGAATCTGTTGCCACTGGTTCGAAGTGAGGGGAAAAGTAAAGGACAAAGAGACACTGCCAGAGATTAACAATAACTAATGATTAATTGCAGACTGGTTTATAAAACATTAAGAGACCAAAGATATGCTCAATGCATCATGGGAATCCCCCAGCAGCCTAGACCTTTTGCAGTGTAACAAAGGGAGGAATCAGGGTCACCTGATCCAGCCCTAACTACAAGCTTTGGCTGAATATTACTGACGATATTCTGTAAATAATTCAAATTTCCCATCTGTGTTCTTCCACTTTGAGCTGCTGCCTTTAGTGATCGCCACACCACAGCGGATCATCTGCCTTCCTGGCATCCTCGTCTGACACAACAACCCACTGCATGTCCTCCTTCCGTTCCTCCCCCAGTTCCATCTTCATCGTCCTTAGTCCAATATATCCAGTCTTTCCTCTGCACATGTCCAAACCATCTCAGCATTGTCTCTCAAACCTTGTCTGTAAATCGGTGTCCCTCTGATGCATTACCTTCTAATCGTATCCCTTCTGGTAACTGCCAATGAAACTCTTAACATCTTTAACTCTGCCTCTTGTCTTTATGTCAGCACCACTGTCTCCAAACCAGAGATCATATTGTTTTTTGTACTGCAGGCAGTTAGCAGGACATTTGCTGGCTCATTTCACAGTAAACCCCTCTAGGTTCTGCACACTGTCTGGTGTGCTGGACGTACTCACCCTCAGGCTGTTGACACATTTAAAAGAATATCTGCACTTCTTGGACTTCCACTTGCCCTTGCCCCAGCTCTTTCTGCCAGGGGCATTGGCGGTGTTGGTGGGTGTGTCTGGGCGTTCTGCGTTGGTGCCACTCTCAACGCTGACGGCATCGTCCTGCAACCAGCAGCAACACAAACAAACGTGTTATTTAATGCAAAATCATCTTCTAAACATGCGCATTGAGACCAGAACATGAGCACTCATAAACAAAGTGTGCCTGATGTGCTGAAGACATTGTAAACAAGTTTCTTGCCTTGCTATTTGTTTAAACACTGCACTTTTTAATAGCACAAAAAAAAAAAAAAACAATCAAAAGCGTATCACTTCCAAACTATCGGGTCAGTTTAAACACAATGAAGGAGGAGACGAGTAAAGATGGCTGTGGTTGGCCCAGGCTGCTACAAAAACATTCCTCATTAATCAGTTCATAAAGCGCTATAACATTTTTCTCACAATCAAAGCTTAACTCAAGACCATTCTTGAGCAACCCATCCGAAAAACACTACATTTTGGTCAGTATTTAGTTTATTATTTATCTGCTTGATGCTTTTTGCCAAGGCTAGCCCAGGTTTACACGTGAATAATTCCAGTCTGAGCACAAAGAAAACACGTGTGCGCTAACATGGAAGGTGGAACACGTGCGGGAAAATTTATTTGAAGACACTAAAATAGTCCACAGTGAATAACTATATCTGATAGCTCCAGCTGTTTGAATCCAGCCGGTATGAATAAACAAAGATGCTAGCTAAAGCCTTTAGCACATCGGCTACTTTAGCACAATGCTAACTGATCAGAAGCGCTACACGGCTCATCTGCGGCCCAACATCAAACACGGTTTAAATGCTTACGTTCTCATCTCCTGACAAGTCGGGGTTGCTGTTCTCATCGCTGCTCAGCTTTTGCTTTTTCGCCGGTATTTCTTTTCCCGCTTGAGAAGGGGACTCGGACATGTTCTTATTTTCCCTCATTTTGGAATTAACCCCGCCCCTTCCGCTCCTACGCCCACGAGCATGCCGGAAACTGAATATTCAGCCAATCGCGAATCGCAGCTCGACTGCACAAATACCGGTTATTTTCCAGTTAAAGCCGTGCAGGCGTATTATTTATATTTTTGCTTCGTGCCACTATATATTTTTTTATAATAATTTCTTTATCTTTTACTTCCGGACTTCTGTCATTTTAAACGCTCTTGAGCAATAGTTCTCCAGCTTTCTGAAAATCTTTCAAAGTGTTTCTTTGGCCATTGCTGCTTTTTCATTCACATTCAGTTTACACATTCAGATTCAACTGCACAAGCTAGGACAAACGTTACAACAGTGAGTGCCTGCAGACATCTGTAAAACACGGTGGAAGCTCTATCAAGGTTTGGGCTGCATTTCAGTAAGTGGTGTTCAAGATCTCTTCAAATGATGAATTAAGAACTCAGAAAAGTACCATCAGATTTTGATCCACCATGCAATTACATCTGGAAAGCATCTGATTGGTAACAGCTTAATTTTTCGGCATGGCAATGATCCCGAACACACTGCCAATGCAGTAAAATATTCCTGAATAGAAACACACAGTGGAACACTACGAGTCATGGATCGGCCTCCCCAGAGCCCGGACCTCAACATTATTTAAGCAGTGTGGGATCATGTTGACACAGAACAGAACAAAAGGCAGAAACATCCAAAGAAGAGCTTTGAATGTCCGTCAAGAAGTCTGGAGAACTATTCCTCAAGATATACACATCACTGCATCTATTTCATTTATTTTCCTAGAAAAAATATGGAGACGTCCAAGACCTTTGCATAATAATGTAAATAACATTTGCTTATAAATGTTCTATATATACACGCTAACAAAAAAGAAATCAATAATAATAATAATTATAATCATACAGGGTGACATTTCATTAAACCAAATAAAACCATCCACAGTTATATATGAATTTAATTATAAAAGAACTCTAAAACATCACATCCAAGTACACAAAAATCTGTTTTTCTTTTACAGTTCAACATGTGTCATGCTGTGGCACTGAGGTGGCCCTACAGCATCATTTCTGCATCCTCTAAAGAAGCCTCGCTCATCTCCTCAGACAGCTCTTCATCCTCCTCCTCCTGGTCCTCTGTCTCCTCCTCAGCCGCCCTCTTTAAGCCTCTTTGCTTTGAGAGGGCCACGGCATAGCGGATGTTGTACATGTTGAAGTCGCAGCTACACAAACAAAGCACACATTCAGATCTGTTAAGCTGTATCTGGGCAAAGGCACAACATTTCAGAGGATCTGTAACTTACAGCTTGGAGAGGTCGTCGAAGTGCCTCTGGATGCTCTTCTGTAGCGCCTGCAGCGTGGGCAGGATGGCTCCAGACCTGCATGCCAAAGCAGATGCATGGAAAAATTTGTTGCTGTCATCTTCTGTTCACTTACAGTCATGCTGAACTGAATCTGTGATGTGAATGAGAGCCTGAGGACACACCTGTTCTTCAGTTTCTGTCCGTGCAGCATGAGCAGGTTCTGGGCCCAGGTCATATAGAACTGCAA
The DNA here is from genome assembly GCF_018398535.1 of Haplochromis burtoni. Taxonomy (NCBI): domain Eukaryota; kingdom Metazoa; phylum Chordata; class Actinopteri; order Cichliformes; family Cichlidae; genus Haplochromis; species Haplochromis burtoni. Next base: position 918,537 of record NW_024582399.1, read on the forward strand.
GTGGCCCGACTTCTCCAAACACGTGGCGATGAAACCCAGCAGCTTCTCGACATAAATGTCAGGAAGAGAGCCGCAAACCACCGAGACTAGGCCAGAAGGACACACAACTCACATCACCCGGGCGTTTCCAAGTGAAAAAGGGAACTCAAAATGTTAAATAAGGTGAAATTCACTCACTCTGCTCATGTGGGACCTTCTCCAACACTTCCTGCTTGAGGGCTTTTTCGTTCAGTCTGAACGCCAGGACTATGGCCGACGCCCACTCCTGAAGGCGCAGCTGCTTGCGTATGCTGGCCGGTGTCACGTCTAGGTCCAGGTCGTACGGGTCGAAGACCAGTGACCCGTCAAGGGAGTAGACCAGCAGGCCCTCAGTGGTGGTGGCCGCCCAACTGCGACCTGAGGAGGAGGAGAACAACTTGACTAACCGGCCGACAAAGCTCGTCTGTAACGGGACGCATGCTTTTCATACATGCTTCATAAACGTGTCTGCTGCTGTCCAGCGAAGTTTGCTGCACGAGATTCAAACACCGTAATGGGAACAGCAAACAACATGAAAAACTGCTGTGATGAAGGACAACATCAGTGTTGTCTTCCATCATCCAGTGTTCACAGGATAACATTTTGAAACCATGCTCCAAGCTGTAATTCTGTCACCTACCAGTAGGGGAGAACCGCAGCGAGCTCACTCTGATCTCAGGTTTGAAGTGACGAGAACTCATGTCACCTTTAAGGATGAGCAGACACAAGAATCAGTGAGGGTCGATTCAAAAACATCAGTGAATAAGGCACAAGAGACTTTTTTTGTAAAAGGCCTCATGATCCTAACAAAATACAATTACTTAATTACATGGAGGGCTGCCAAAATTATATCATAAAGTCAAGATCAACTCAAGGTCAAAATCAGAGAAAATGTCAAATTTTTAATCACCTAAATAAATCAAAATACATTAAAATCCTCACTTCTAAAGTTTATCGATTTTTAATTCTGGCGGTTTCAGTCCGATCACAGCAATAACCACTTCTGACCACTGCACCTTGTAGCAAACACACAACTTCCACACTTATAATAACTGGTCTGAGCCTTCGTGTGAGGGTTGTACCTCTCCTGACTCCAGGGAGGCTGATGCTGACTCCGTCTCCGTCCCCGGCTCCTTCATCCACCAGAGCCAGACTGCCGAACTCTGTCATCTTCCTCCTGTCCAGGAACTCCTGAAGGTGAAGCAGGACAACAGGATAAGTGAAACCTGTCATAATTAAAACCTCTTCAAGGACTAAAGATGCACATTTTCACGATGAAGCGTCCGATCCATCCATGTTTACTCATCTAACATACGCTTTTAAAAAATGCCTTAAATTCCTATTTTGGGTTCGCCTCGTCTCCTTAAACCCCCCCCCAAAAAAAAAACAAAAAAACCCTCAACTATCAACCATATATCTGTTTTTCCAGGACAACCGATGCTATTAAATATGTAAGCTGCAGTCATGTGACATGGAAATAAACTCGCTGAGCAGACTGTGAGGTCGCACCTCCATAGCGTCGAAGGACAGGTTGCAGGAGATTTCAAACTTCTTTATGAGCATCTGCTCCTTGATGTTGTAGATGCAGACAAACTTGGCCTGACCCCCAGCCAAAACAGACTCCCCGTCCGCAGAGTAACACAGTGATGTAAACGACCTTAACGAGAGACAGAAGAAAAAAATAAAGTCACATTAAACAAGATGATTTGAACCAGTTGAATCAAACCTGAGGCTCAAATCCCATCCACTCACTTGCCCTTGGCGGACTGCTTGGCTGTGATTTTATCCGTCTCCTTGCGGCCTGTCTGCAGGTCGTGTCGTCCAGCAATGGAGCCGTTTTGTGTGGCCGTGTGCGGGTTCCAGAAAGAGATCTCACCGTTCAGAGTGGCCACAGCCAACTCCTGACCGTCGGGGCGGTACGTCACTGCCAAGCCTGAGGAACAAAAGACATTTAAATTAAAAAAAAAAAAAAAAAAAAAACAGTGAGGGAGGCAGAATTTTACATAGACATATACAACAAACAAAAGCACAGAGAGAACTCGCCCTGAAGGGCTATGCTGAAACTTGATGTTTTATGCTGATGTCAGCACTAACAATAAAAATCCAGTACAGTGTATAAATGTTTTTCTGTTACTGTGAAGTCACATGATGTTGTAGAGCTCAGCCAAAGAAAGTGTTGATGTCCCAAAATGACTGTTATTTTATAATCCAAAGGAAAGTATAAAGCCTTTAAATAAATTCGTGTGACCATGAACTTTGACCTTGAAACATTACATAGTAAAATGGTTTATTTTATCATCTTTACCTATATAATCAGAGCAAAACTGGCTAAAATCTTTGGCTTCTATAAGCTGCAAAAAGTTTAAGATAAATTTAAGGATATATTCATGCACATGTGTAATTTTACAAAACTTCATGGGGTCATAGTGACATTATAGGGCGTCGTATTGAAAAAACAAAAAGTGTTATACAGCTCTCTCTATGCCCTTTCATATGATATATCACTTGATAACTTTTATTTAAAATTTTTTCAACATTGACTTTGCTAACAATGACAGTCAAGGCCAAATGCATAGCAAACCTAGGTAGTCAAGGCCTAGTATATTTTTGGGAAGTTTGAAGACGATCCATAAAAAGTCGTTACTGATTTTCAGTTTGGTGTGACCTTGACTTGGACGCAGTTTTCACCCAAATGAAATAAGCTTGAGCTGTTTCTAGTATCTACCGTCACACAAAAGGTTGAACATGATATCTTAAAAACTGTGGACGCTAGACTGCTAACAAACAGACAAACATTACAAAAGAAACAAAAGCAACTTGAATCTTTCAATCTGTCCCCCCCCCCTTTCGTGGCGGCATAAAAAAAACCCCCAAATCACAAGACGATCACTGATGGCTTCACGAAGGATCTGAATTTACCATCAGATGTGAGGGGAAGCGTTTCCTTGGTCTGCCAGCTGTCCAGCATGTCCCACAGCCGAACGGTTCGGTCCCACGAGCAGCTGGCCAGGACGGACTGAACCGGACTGAAACAGAGGCAGCTCACCGGACCCTCGTGACCCGCCAGGACCTGTCCGGTCGCAGGAAGGAAGTGTTAATCTGAGGGATCCTGGCAGCTTCAATCAAGTTAGTCTGTCTCATAAGGAAGGATGAAAAAGCGTAATTAAAAAGAAGCATGATGCCTACCTCTAGCAGCCTGCCTGTCTGCATAGACCAGAGGAAGATCTCAAAGGAATCCTGAGCTCCTGCGCTCACCAGCTCCCCACTGGCATCTACTGCGAGGGAGGAGAACTGCGCAGGCCGAGGCGACGTGAAAGTCCTGAAGTTTCGGTATCTGCCAAAAAAACCCAAAACAACATTACAGGAATACATTCTCAACCATCTTTTAAAAGAATACACCCCCGTCCTTGCCGCCAGCGCCCACCTGTGCAGGTCGAAGGCTCGGACCGTCCCGTCCAGAGAAGCGCTGACGATGACGAAGCCGCTGGAGGTGAAGGTGACGTTAGTGACGCTGCTGGTGTGTTCGGTAAATGTGACAAAGCAGAGGCCGGTGTTGGTGTTCCACACTTTCACCTGCAGGAATTTATTAACACAGTGTGGAGTCAGAGACGAGACCTTGAGTCTTCATTTATCTGGTATTGAACTAATGATTGGATTCAGGTGTGTTGATTCAGGGTGATATCTAAAACCTGCAGGACACCGGCCCTTGAGGCCTGGAGTTTCCCACCCCTGTTCTCCTGTCTCAGCATGGACACATGAAGTTAAAGGCTTCACTCTGAGACTCACTTTGCTGTCGTCCCCTCCCGTCACGATGTACTGTCCGTCTGGAGAGTAAGCCAGCGACGCCATGTTGTTGAAGTGTCCCTGCTGCTTGAACACGTACGACTCACTCTGCCACTCCCACACCAGCAGCTGGCCCATCCCTGAAACAGTCGATGTGTTTACCTTTTTGAGTTTTACTCTGCAACACCAGTAAGCTAACGCGCGCGCACACACACACACACACACACACACACACACACACACACACACACACACGTAAAAACAAACAAATTCTTACGCGAGCACCCAAAGCCGATCCAGTCTCCGGAGCTGTTTATAGCCACCGAGGCAATCCTCTGGTCTGAAATACTGCAGGGAGACACATCCACACGGTTAGATGAGAAAACACATCTGTCCTGTTACTTTTTAAACCAAACCACAGCTTTTCCCTCACCTCAGGGAGTGAATGAGGTTAAACTCTGGAAGTTCGTGCAGGTGGAATATCCCAGAGGCGAAGCCTGTGACCAGGATGTGGTTCGGTTTGTGGTACGCAGCAGCAGTCAAGTTGTTAAAATCCCCTTCTTTGTTGAAAAAGTGTCTGAACGTGGAAACAAAAGGCTGTTTTTAGATCTCACTAAAATCCTAATGCCAGCATTGTCTTCTATTAATGTTACAGAGCTGGATATTCATAATAAATAAAGCCAGAGCTTAAAATAGTGAGGTAAGCATGAAAAAATAACCCCTCTGAGCAAAAAGCTCAAGAATCAGCAAGTTCTTACAAACCAAACAAAGCTAGAATGTGTTTCCCAGCCCTGAAAATTTAACATGGATTCTTCCTGTAATTATGTAGTTATGAAATCTCATAAATGTTTCAAACAAATCAGACAAAAACAGAAAACTCTGATCCATCCCTGTGAAATTGAAGGGCCGGTAACTGAAAATATTCACAATATGAAGGTAAAAGTTTATATGACATCATTAAATATACTGAAGTTGTTAGCACCCAAAAAAAAACTCATTTGATTTAACTGATTAAACTAATAAATAAAAATAAATATGTAAACTTTAGCAGTTATAAAATCAGAATTGCAATTAGAGACAAATCAGGAAAAGAATCGGGAAATTGGAGGTGTCTTACTTGCTCATCATCTTGTATCGAACATTCTTCTTCTTCTCTCTCTCTTTGGCGGTTTCAACTTTCCCTCTGATCACCTCTCCCTCCTCTCCCTCCACCTTGTCCCTCTCCTCGCTCTCCTCTTCTTCCTCTTCCTCCCCTTGTCTCGGGAGCTTGGGTTTGTCCTGGCTCTTCTTCAGAATGAGGCCGTCCAGCTCGGTGTCGCTCTCCCACACACACAGCGTCCCGTCCTGGCTCACTGTGTACAGCTGAGTAAACATGCACAAGAGGGATGAACACACAGAACCACACCTACAAACACATATATGTATATATTAGGGGTGCAACAATACTCTTATCGATATTGAACCGTTCGATACAGTGCTTTCGGTTCGGTACGCATATGTATCGAACA
>NW_024582399.1:923865-925353 GCF_018398535.1 Haplochromis burtoni
CACACACACAGAACATCAGCAAACAGGTAATAAGTGCAGTATTAGACGCTTTAGTTCTTTTTCCATAAAGGGAAAGCCCTTTCACTTTGCTGACTTGTTACTGCTGTGTTTTATTTCTGAATGTTTGGCGCTTACCGACTATCTGGGTTTTATATGGCCCAGGACACGGACACACACACACACACACACACACACACACACACACACACACACACACACACACACACACAAGGTAGAACATACTTTAATTTAAGTCTCGTATTTTAGCTCAACTTGCTTTAGTTTTTTCCATTTTATGACACTTATTATTTTTAACTGCTATATTTACTAATCCCTAAAGAAACCTTTTTTCCCTCACAAAGCACAAAATTAAATGTCAGCTTTGAAACTAAGAGACATGCATGTGAGAATTACCAGCTGCATTTGGAACACAATCAGCACTTTGATTTTATTGTTAACAATAACTACTTTTAAACCTTTAAACCTTTTTTTCCCCTCTTTTTTGCCTGTGCTTTTAACATACTGGAAAAATTCTTTAAACACAACAACATATCACCATAACACATACCTATTTCTTTCTACTTACACAGTATGAACAAAGGCTACGGCTAATGAAACTTGAAATCATGGCTAGGCTAATACTTCAGGTGCTCTTTTATGTTTCTGTGTACCATACCAATTTAGTTCAAGAAAATTAGCTTCTTTCGATGCAGTTCGATTTAGTTTGATCTCTCAGCTCTTTCTGTCCACATGTCAAAGTGTCCTTAAACAAATAACAGCACTCCAAAGCTACTGGGTGTGTGCCTGATAGATAAAGTTAATAGAATAAAGTACTATATGAATGTGTGTGAATCTTGTCGAGTACAAGTGTTTTGACTGTTTAGTAAAGGTAGTAAAGCAATTATTACAAATACAAGCCCTACTATCCATTGCCTCACAGTCACACCAGCCCTTTGCTCCACCTGCAGTCTTCCTGCGTTTGTCCCATCTGTTGCTGTAAAATCAATCCATCACTTTCCATTTTGAACAATAAGAAGAACTTTATTCAGTCCACAAAAGGCATTTTAGAACTCTTGCTTTAAATGCAATAAATCAATAAAGTTTTTTTCAACATAATTAAATTTCCTCAAGATTTTGAAGGACTCACTACCTACCCTGCTGAGATATACTTTATAGTTTTTATCTCTTTGGGATCCTCCTTGTTGGTGTAAAAATACATTATGCCTGTCAAGTAGTGAGTCATCAGTGTACAGATAATCACTGTCACGGTTTTAAAATGTTTCCCGATATTTTCTGAACTGGTTGCCGCAGAGTATGCTGCTGATTGATAGAGTGACTACTGTTACTAACATTATATCCATCCATCCAAACATCCATCTATACAACCATCCATTCATTCTGTCCTGATTATCAGGGTCGCGGGGAAAGCTGGAGCATATATATATATATATATATATATGTATATATATATATATATATGTATATATG
>NW_024582399.1:943777-959524 GCF_018398535.1 Haplochromis burtoni
GTTAAAATATATATTTATAATTTTAATAAATGAGAAATTAAAAAGGCATGAACATTTTTTTTGTATCGAAAAAATATCGAACCGTGACACCAAAGTATCGAACCGAACCGAACCGTGAATTTTGTGTATCGTTGCACCCCTAGTATATATGTAGATTAGCAGAAGTAAACCTACATCTAAGCTGTCCTTTTCGAAGAAACAGCCTACGATGATGTCCTTGTGTCCACCCAGGGAGTAGTAGATCAGGTTGGCCCAGCGCTCTGCACCGAACACCCACGTTGACATGTCTTTGCTGCCCACCACAAAACACCTGGAAGAAAAACGCCACAATCACAATGTATTCCTATCCAATTACAGGCTTCTTCTGCACTCTCATGTTTGACAAACTCACTTGGAGTCGTCTGTCCAGTCGATGCAGGTGGTTTCATCGTAGGGACCGTAGTAGCTCTTGTCTAAGACGAAGGCATTAAACTCTCGCTTCTTCCCAGGAGCGTGGTACATCAGAGCCACGTTTTCCTTTGTTACAATGAACTTCCTACAAATTAAAAATGCAGCAAACAGTTGTCAGAATAATTTTTGTTCTCTCCAGATAATGATTTTACAGCACACGTCTTTAATGACTTAAAAAAAAATAAGAAGTGGATGCACAGGTTTGAATTTATTTGGGATTTTCTTCGATCCACAGAGACCTCCACTCACGTTTGCTTAAATGTCCCTGAGTAAGCCGCACCTTGATCAGACACGTTTGGAGCCTTCAACAATCCAGTGGTATAACCTGGCACAGACCCGGCTTTTAAGTGTAGTCCACAAATTTCCAAAAGGGTGGAGAGGTTGGGGTTTTGGGAAAGCCATTCCAGAAGCTTAATATTTGTTTTATTAATTTAAAAAAAATAGCTTAATCTCACATCTTAAGTTCACATTCACTCCTACAAACATACCTGTTATCATCGTGGCCAAGCTCAATTTCTATCTGGTCTTACCATAAAACGTTTTGACTTGTCCATGTGAGCATCTGCAAATTTCAGTTGCGCTTAAATGTGTCAATTTTGGAGTATGGGCTTCTCTCTTGGTCGGCACCGTCTCAGTCAATGGTGATGTAAATCTGACTTCACCTTGGAAAGACTTGAGCCTTGGTGGTTCCTGAACATCCTAACCAATTTCCTCTCATCTGAGGGTCACAGTTTGGGTCTGCTTCCTATTAAAAGGCCTTGTCAAGTTAAAAGATATTGCTGAACCTTCAGCACCACTTATTAAAAGATTCAAGTGGGTGAATGTATACATTACAGCCTGTATCTATGTGCTTGAACCTGTGGGAATTACATCCATCTCTTCCGCTTATCCTTTTAAGGCAGGGTGCACCCTGGACAGGTCGCCAGTCTGTTGCAGGGCTAACACATAGAGACAGACAACCATTCACACTTGCATTCACACCTATTGGCAATTTAGACCTACCAATTAACCTAACCACACTAACTGCATGTCTTTGGACTGTGGGAAGAAGCTGGAGTACCCAGAAAGAACCCACGCAAACATGGAGAGAACATACAAACTCCACACAGAAACACCCCGGCCTGATGGTGGAATTGAACTCAGGATTTCTTGCTGTGAGGCAACAGTGCTAACCACCGTGCATGTGAATTACAGAAAATCCAAAATAAATTTAAACTTGTGCACCCAGTTCTTGCTTTTTTTGAAGTCATTAAAGACGTGTGCTGTACAATCATTCCACTCTGGATGAAGATCAGTTTAAAGAAATCATTAAAATCCTGAAATTACCATCACATTCACGCCTATGATGAGTGGATGTAAACGTCCGACTACAACTGCCATATAAACTCTGCTGAGCTGTGTCTTACTAACACCAAGAAGAAGTAGTGCAAAATGCGTCGCACAGTTTGAACGTCCTTACCTTCCATCAGGTGAGAAGCGGATGCTGCTCACAGGTTTGTGAAAGTGGAAATGATGAAGGATGGCTCTGGTGATGAGACTGACCAGCACCGCTGCACCATCTGTTTGACACAAACATGATCAGACACGCTTGGATTTTGTTCTCGTCCGAGTCCTGAAGAAGACCTTAACTGTAAATATTTTGTACCTTCATCCACAACGATCGCCAGGCTCCCATCAGGAGAGAGACCCACACAGGTTATATTCTTTGTCGTGGAGAACGGCAACGTCTCAGACGTGTTGCTGCAGGGCAGAGATTAAAAACACATCAGTCTTATTTTCATTATTTTTAAGATAAGGTGACTTTAAAGGTTACTTACTATGCTTTTTCTTACTTTATGACATATATGAAATGTTTATGTGTGCAAATGTAGACAAAGTTTCAAATAAGAAAATAATCCTACCAATAGCACAAACTTTACCTGGAGCCCCTCTGCAGGCTTCCAGAAGTTGGCAAATTAGAGGAAAAATGTGCTTTTAGGCAGGAAGGGATAAAGATGTCAAGTGACAGAAGCCAAAAGGGCAAAGGGTTCAGAAGAGAATCATGCAAAGCTACTTCAGTGTAGATTTATCATGACAAATACAACTTTTAGATGCAACTGAATGGAAAATATAATTTATTTTTCATTATCCTACCCCACCTGCACACTGAAACCTATACTGCAGCACAATCAGTTGTATTTTAATGTGGACACCATGAAAAAAAAAAGTCCGAATACTTTTAAGTGACCACAAAAAACAGTGCATGCAACTCTTCTCTTTGCAGATCCAATAACATCTAGACGCTGGACACTGCATCCAGATGTTGTAGGACAGGACTTTACAGATAACCCTTTCCTGTATGTGTCCTATACCACTGTTTGTCTTACTTCTTCAGGTCGAAGACAGAGATTCTGTTCCCAACTGGACTGATAACAACGTTGCCATCTCTGGAGAAGTTCAAATTTCCCTGGCGATAGACTGCGCCGAGCAAATTGGAAAACTACAAAATAAAAAAAAGTGATTTTACTTTTGATCATCAGCCAAGTGTATGCAGTTCCTGTCAAAACGTGGGAATTCAACACATTCAGAGGCAGATTCATTAAACTGTATTAAAACACAGACACACACGCACAACTAAACCGATATTTTGTTATTATATACACAAGCCGAAATAATTATGAATGATATACCATTGAAAGCAAAAACACTTGAATGTTTACAGCACTTCCAACATCGAAAAACCTATTAAATCTAAAACTTTTTAAATGGAGTTTGGTCTGACACGCATTCCCGCTACCAAAGCATCGCGATTATAGCAAAGTCGCTAACAGCAGCGCACTTACCCTATAAGCAAACTTCATTTTACTAAATATTCATTAACTTCAGCACATTAATCTTCTTTTTAACTCTTTATAAGTCCCAGGACTATGAACGTGAGACCAACATGCTTCTTCTTCCTCCACACGTGTGATGCGTTTTGTTGACAGTCGACACATCCGGTTTGAGTTGACTTGGAAAACTGCACGGCGCCCTCTGGTGACAAGGAGGTTAAAGTACAAGGTTGTAACATAAAAAAGGGGTTTGACTACATGCATAGCTCCCCCCTTCATAACATGTGTATCCACCTGTATAGACCAGACCTTTTTTTAGAACTCATAAATCTGGATGGTGACAAATAATGTTGGACTGTTGATGTAGATGTTGGAGGTGACTGTGTTATCTGTATTATTTTAATAATATTAATGTTTTTTAATCAGTCATGTTTATGCAACTAAAGATCATTTTGGAAGTAGAGCAAGATAGTATATGTGCTAGATGTCATTATAGCACATATATAGAGTTATTTAGTCTTTATCCTTCAGATGGCAATTACTCCACAGTGTTGTTAGAGGAGGCGAGAGTATCTTCTCTGACACTTGTAATAAACTGCTTATATTACCAGTTTATTTCTCAGTTGGGGACTCACACCCTCAATTTATCTAAGTTAAAATCAGACACATGGCCATTACCCCGCATGGTTGCACACCGACGTGTTATTCTCAAGATGGGATTTCTGAAGGGAGACTTATGTAAGTATTGGTCACTGGCAGAGACAGTATTTGACCAAGTATCCCAGAGGACGATGTTCAGCTTAAAATAAATATGCAATACTTCTTACGAATAAAGTAAACAAATTCTAAAGCTATCTTAAAGGTACTTTTTATGATTAACACTGGCAGAATTTGACTACATCTTTTACCACTGGGGGCAGTGTTTCACTAGTGGTTTTCATTACCTGTGCTGATGCGTAACTTATGACAACCTGTTTTTTTTTTGTTCTCCCCATTTCCCCAAGGTGGCTTTATCTTTTCCCAGGTCTTTGTGGTTAATCTGCTTTTTAAATAACACCGGGTACAATATTGGTAATATGTGTGTTGTTTTCTTTATCTTTTTTTTTTCACTGGAAAGCACTTTCGTCAACCATGTTGCTTTTAAAGTGCTCTATAAATAAAGTTGGATTGGATTTTAAAATAAAAGTTGAGCTGATTTTAATGTATTACAAGGAGTGTTTTTCATTATTATTTTTTAAATAAACATACAGTGTTTATATTAAATGCTGTACTAGGATTAAGCTCAAGGATGATAAAAGGTCATGTGATTTTGTTGCTTTCAATTTGTATGCAGCAAAATGAAAAACAAGTTACCACATGTTGTTTTTTAATTTGGTAAATAATTGATAAAATGTTAAAGTGGATCTGACAGCGGTGGATGGCGAGCCATATTGACTCACAAACCACAGCTGACATGAGTTGGATATAAACAAAGTATATCATGTAAATAAAGTATATCAGCCAACATACTGGACACTGTTCTGCTGAACAAACACATATTATCCAATATTGTAGCTGGTGTTATTTAACCCTCTGAGGTCCAGGGTATAATTGGCCGTTTTTGACTACTTTTGATTTTACCTCTACATTTCAACTTTAAAAACTGTTTATCTTGCCTTGTCATCATTATTTGTTTATCATTATTTTCAGCACAACCTCAAATATCTGAAATTTGAGTTATTTTTTCATTTTGGCATACCATATTAGCACAATTGATATAATTTCAGACAAAAAATTAAAAATCAGAGTAGAAAAAAGTTATATTTTTTACTGTAAAACCCACAAACATGTTTAACAAATAATTTTCATAACTTGAAATGCAAATAGAAATCGTACATTTGTAAAAATTATGCACAAGTTTTGCAAACAACAAAGTTATAAGGTACTATTTACCTAAAAATGCAATCAAGGCCTCAGGCATTTTTTATATAACCATTTAAATCTATTTACAGAACAATCAGGTGTGTTGCATCAAATAAAAAGGTACACAAATTATTTGTGCCAGTCCGAAAAAAAAAATAGTTTGTTCAGTATAAGACAGAGGAGAACACCAAACCCTGCAGGTCTGACAGCAGGAGGTGCATCAGTCCTGTTTTCCATGTGGGAACAGCGTTTACACTGGAATCTGCCTTTGGTGGCTTTTTTGGAACAAATGTGACATTCACTAGTAAATCTGACACACAATACCAAACAATAACTACACAACACACTAACTACAGCCTCCAAACACGCTAAACGTCACTAATGTCGCTCTGAAAACTCTCTCTCTCTTTCTTTCGCTCGCCCGCTTTCCGTCGCGGGTGTCACTCCTAAAACGTCCCCCTCTCCCGAAACAACCAAGTGTCACATGTTGCCATATAATTTTTTGGATTGGCTGACATGGTAAATTTTAACACCAATAGGGAAGGGGTGTTTTTTTCTTTTTTCACTCGCAAGCGGAGAGTGTTTGCTGTCCACAGAAAACGCAGTTTTTTCCGTTCTTCCCGCTGTAAAAACCGCAGTTTTGTTCAGAAAAAAACATGGCGTGAATTTTTTTTTTTTTATCATAACTGGTTTTACGTGGCCCATCGATACAATTCAAAAACTGTCGACCCAAGTTGAAATGGAGACTCTGAGTTGCTGCATCTTGTAGCTGTGTAGTCTTAAATTGGTCATGTGATTTTGACACGCTGGTGCATCAGTCAACCCCAGAGGGTTAAAGGTGCAGTGTGCACAATCTCACCACTAGATGTCAGTAGATGTGCCACAATTCAATTTTGAGGCAGTGATTCTGCTCACAACTTTGCCACTCACTCTCACTTTGGGTTGTGTCTAACCCTCATCTCCTTGCCTTTTTTGAAGAATAATTTTCTTCTTTTTTTTGTGCAATTTATTTTCAATAACACGAGAGTCATCATTATGCTGATAAGGTGTGTTCAAGCCTTAACAAAATGAATCTACTTTTCATTGGCATATGGAGAGAAAAATAAGATAAAGATCAAGCTTTCTGCAATACCTGAAACACCAGCGGAGCTACTGAAAATCAGTGTCTCTGGTCAATATTAAACTATATACTATTGTGTGTATTTTGTGAGTGTAAAAAAAGAGAAATTACACTTTATTAATTTTCTTCTTGTCTGCAGGCCATTAATAATACATTTTAAGGTAGAAACGACGGGCCACCTACAGCCATGATTGGCCACAGGGGCCAGACTTTGGACATGCCTGGGTTACACTGACTCATTGCACCATCTTGTGGTACAAATTGTTATTACACAAAAAGTGCAGCATGGCTCTCTTTAAATGTACATACATAGACTTTAAGCCATACAAAATATTTGAAAGTAGAACTTACTGTTTTACATATTTTTCATTCTTACATCTTTCAGATCATCAGACAGATTTTAATATCAGACAAAGGTAACCTGAGTAAATTAAAAATTCAGTTTTTAAACAACGATTTCATTTATTAAAGCAAATTAACTCTATTAAGGGAAAAATTCTATCCAAACCTACCTGGCACAGCATTTTACAGTTTCAAGTACCCTTAATGATGTGTTCAACCAGGTGCTCACTTAAATAATCAGTTAAAATAAGAACAGAAAGATAGAAATATGTTACCCCTAAAACATCTTATTTTCCTAGTAAAAAGACATACAGCCTTGATAATAGTAGATTAGGACATAACTATTGCTGACTTTATGGCTCTTGTGTAGTTGTGTTTCTTAGCATGTTAGAAGTGCATGTCTTTAAATAAAACAATCCCAAAGGAACAAAAAAAATTTTTTAAACTGAAATTCAAGCGAGACAAATTTAAAACAGAAACTCAACATCAGTGACACACTTGGAACTTGTTCCTCACTGGCCTTCACACGATCCCTCCTCCTATCTATTTTTAATACCCTCAGTTAATAATAAATCAGCTGGCAGCTACAGTACACACACAGCACACGTGTAGAAATGCGCTGGTGCCAGTGGGAAACTGAAAATGATACACCACAAAGGTACGGATAGCACCAGGTTTATGTTTACATCTTTTACTGGATCACTTGGCTGCAGCTGAAGACATGATGTGTTGAGGCTGTCGGCAGGAGTGATAAACAGTCGCACTTGTATCACTTGTGAGAAAAAAAAGGCCTTTTTCACCTCAAGGTTTTATGCCAGAGATCAAAACAGGGTACCACATGCAGCCGGACATATTTCTGGCCCCCAGTCGAGCACTCCAGGCAGCCGTACACGGTTTCCCGCCGTTGGTTGCCCATCCCGCAGAGTGCGCAGGGGCCCTTGGGGATGTTGTGTTTGAGGAGGTTGACCCTTGTATGTGAGCTTTCCCTCAAGTAAGCGGTGGAAATGTCCGTCATGCTGGCAGCCTTCTCGTAGTAGTCGGTCACCATGTCGTCCATGTAGGTGTCAGAGTGGGTGAGCTCTTCGAATGTTCGATCATCTACACAGGGGTTGGATTAAAGTGGACTCAGTGTATCAGAAGGATGGGTCAGTTTATTTAATGAAAAATACTGTAATCATACCTGCTCTAAAGGGGTTTCCGTAGATGATCCCAGAGAGGAAGCGGCGTAGTCGCCCCATGGAGAAGCGACCAATGAAACCACCAAGCTGCTCCCTGATCTGCTCACGCTCAAAGCCTCCCTGTGACTCCGGAGCCACACAAATATCTGACACACAGGAAGAAGAAAACCAGGCGATGTGCGTTGTTTATTATTATTTTTGTAACAAATCAAACATTTCATTATTGACTTTGTATATCTCTAATAACAACTTAGTCTATGGAATGCTGGAGTAAGATTTGTTATGGTTTTGCTATGTTAAAAGTTTATTCTTGCTGCAGTATCAAACACTTCAAGAACTTTAGTAGTTGTAGTAAGGGGTGGCCAGTGTGGAGACTGAACCTGGTCTAAAAGTTCCTTCAATGCCTGGACATTAGCTTGGATGCTGTGTTCAATCACTCAAAAACATTAAATTCTTGTTTAAAACACTTTATGACTTCATTCCAAGACTTCAAATGTGTGTTCACTAGCTGGTACTGAAGTGTCAGAGTCCCTCTGTGATTTTCACTACAGGAACACAAGGAGTCACGCAGAACTAACAGGTAAAGTATCTGCCATCCGACACTTTATCCATTAGATAAAGTCCCAGAAATCCAGATGAGATTACAGGCGTTGCCCAGCTGAAATTCAGAATAATTTGTTTCTAGATGATTTCATGAAACGTGTTATCAAACCAATTCAGTAATTAACTGCTGGTATAGGATGTTTTTACAACCACCATCGTCCCAAATTGATGACAAGCTTCAAACACTCAAATAAATGTCACGCAGGCTCACAATTATGGTTTCAAATCATTTTGAGTATTTCATTTTTGACTGTTTCTGACCATTTAGACTTATTTCATCACTTACACTTCACATAGTTCTTCATACAGATTTTGTCACCTTACCTGTTGACCATAAGTTCACCTGCTTTCATAGTGACAGTTAGCCTGCAAGGCTTTAAAGACTAAAGCTAAAACTTCAAAGGGTCAGACACTTCAAAGCCATTTGAAGTGCTTCATCTCATAAACATGAATTAATTGGCTAATTAACGATTGGCATGGTTTGCCCACCTACCAAGTCGTCCATCCAGTCGAACAAAGAGCTCACAGATGCTGAAGGCGATGGTGGTGTGAGCTGGGATGACAATGGCCTTGTCTCGACCTTTGGGGTTTCTGCCGTCGTCAATCTGAAACTGGAGCAAAGCAGGAAGCTGATAGTTACACATGGAAAAGGCGGTTAAACGGAGAATTTGGGATTAGGTGAGGGAAAAATGATTGAGTTAGGACTCGTTATTTTGAGTAAATGATTGGGAGATGGATTGTTCACTGCCCTTGACGCATTTGTTTTAAATATAAGTGTTATGAATTTAAGCATGGCCCCATTACATACATAGAGACATAAAGTTTATTTCTATAGCAGATTTTCAGAACAACTTCAGCTGATCAAAGTGCTGTACACATTATGCCAAATACACATTAACGATTTACAATCACTAATTAAACTATAAATACACATACATAAACAATAAAAGTCAATAAAACTTATTTAAATAAACAATAATTCAAGTAAATAAGACTATTTGTGCAGTAAAAGCCAGGATACTGAGCTAAACTAGAACTGGCAGTGAGTGAAAGTAAGGAGTTTTATTTAAGAATATTTAAAAATATCTGTGAAGGTTCTCAGTCATCCAGGTCATCGTAGTCTAAGGAGCTTGGAAAGAAAAGCATCTGGACTTCTCTAAGTTTCCTTAAAGATGTTTCAACTCTCATCTGAGAAGCTTTTTCAGTTCTAAGCAACTGGTGGAGAGTCCCAGATTTTCAGCCATATGGGAACGTCCCCAAGAGGGTCATGGACCCCCTAATGATCCTTTATCTAACCACATGAGCCGAGGTGGGTCACAATCAGCCAAGGTTTTGGGTGAACCCATTGTGAAGCCTAGCCCCACCCTATCATGTGACTTACTGAGGTCAAATGGCCCAGGATGTGAGTGGGCGTTAAGACACATTAAAAATGGTTGAGTAATTGGGCAGCTCTTGTGTGAAAGAGTAAATTGTTCCACAGAATGGAGACAGCCACTGAAAAATCTAGTTTTTGAGGCTGGATCTAGGAACATTCAAGAGCAGTTGGTTTCCAAACATCAAGAGTGTAGGGCTTTAAAGGTTAAGTCAAGTAGGCTGGCACCAAATCACTGAGACTCTTAAAGACAAGTTTAGGTATCCCAGTAAAGGTGTAAAAGCATGAACTACTCTTTCTTCATCTTACCAAGGAAGCTTAATTTAAAAAACTCATCAAACAGCTAAAAAAAAAACTTATGAAAAGCCAGTAAACATTAATCTAATTCTAACCCTGGATGGGTCTTGGTCCTGGAGGGTGTTAAGATGAAACAACTACAGGTATTTTTACCCTCATGGTGGTCCCTCTCATGCCAGCATGCACGGTCAGAGAGCATTGACGCGTGGTGCGAATACTCTCCACGACAACACAGAGGACACTGCGTCCGCTCTCCTTTGACTGACGAATCAGGCAGTGATCCAGGTCCACCTTCCTGGAAGATCAAAAAATGAGAGCTTGAATTAAACATGAACTCATTAGCACCTGTTAAAGTCAAGCAAGGCAACATCTCTGGCTTGTATTGTCCAATTGCATGTAGCCCCTGTATGTATGTATGAAGGTGTAGAATAACATGATTGTTTATACAGGGAAACCCTCTTCTCACATTCTCCGTGTAACAAAGAGGTCGAAGGTCAGACAACTTATTGTGGACATAAGGAGAATACTTCAATGCAGATACCTGAAATATCCGATTTACAAAGTGCCATAATTTAAGAACTTTTCCTAGGGTATTTTATGCTTACTTTTCAAATTGATAAATAATTGAGTAAAGAAATATATCCTTCTACTTGATTATTAATAAAGCACTACCTCAAAGTAACTTCATCTAATCTGTATTGAGAAACTATCATGATATTGATGCTTTAACATCCAGCACATGTAGATAAAAGCCCCTGCTGAGCTGCTGTTATACCCTGTCTGTCAATGCATATACCTGGAGTTGAGTTCACGCAATAACGTTGGCACCTCCAGCTCGTGTTTGGTCACAATGCCAAAGGAGGCTTTTACAGCCACTGAGTCTGACCCACTGATGTTGAACCCCACATCATTGATGATGTGGTTCCCTAACCGACCATTGAGAGCTACATCAGATTTATCTTCGTAGTTGAGGAGTTGGTAAGAGGAAACCCCTGCAAAAGAAAACAATAGTTAACATTATGGTTAACTTATGCTTTTGTAAGCATTAACTGTAAGTAGGTCCGACTCCAGTCCCAACAGTAAAATGGTATCTGTTCATGCATAGATTAAATAATACTTATATAACATATAACATATACTTTAACAATGAAAGTACATTTTAGAATATTTGTGGCAGCAGTGAAACATTTTTTATAGTGTTAAAATGTTTATTTAAGAAATTAACTGTTTTTTTTCTTAGAATGAAGAAAATTAATCATGTCTCAAAAACTTGAAAACTATAAAAATGTTTTATGTCTCACTCTAACAAACTACACGAAGCCAAAGAACTCAAAGAACTATTTGTTATGACAAAAATTTTCAGAAGAGCGTCTCTGAATGTACAACATTCAACCTTGAAGCAGATGGGCAGCACCACATCGGTAGAGGAATTGCTTTATCAGTCAGATTAAGCTGGTGAATATATGCAGCTTTGATGTCCTGTTCACCACGGAAATAATCAAAGTTATGATTCTCTGCACATTACTTTAAAATTATTGTCTAACTACAGTGAAAGTATTAACAACATGGCTGCTACGTGCTGAAAAATGCTTTCAGAATGACTGGCAATAGGCTTAGATTAGCTTGTTAGCCTTTTTTTTTTGTCTGTTTTATTATTGCGTTAGATTGATAATACTCTGAAGAACTGTATAGTGATAAATAATAACAAGAAAACAGTTCGTTATCTATGTATGGATTAAAAGCTAGGAGCAAGGGGAGACAACTAGCCTAGCTAATAGTAAAGCTCCCAAATGAGCCATATTAGATGTTTTTCTGCTTGCTAACTAGCTAGCTTGTTAAGCTCCTGGGCTCCTACTCCACAAACATAAACAGTGGTCACCTCAGAAACATAACAAGCTACCAGATTTGCTCATGTGGGTTGTAAATGATTAGAGAAAACAAAGTTCGCCCAAGTTAAGATTTGTTGTGAAACCTAAAGATGACCATATTGCAAACATTACTTATTATAATTAAATAATATTAAGGCTAAAGATTATTAGAACCTACAGAAGTTCATTTAAAACTTTAGGGGAGGTAACAACGTTTTCAGATAGTAAATCAGATATGTTGGGTTTTATATTTATTTTTGTCCATGTATCCATATAACATTTTAATTGAGGTTTTACTGACATATAACCACTACAGACTACAGACATACTATGATCATTTTGCGTCGCACTTTTTCACTTGCAGCCAATTGCAGACAAGCATGAGAAAACTACCGGTGACCATGGCAATCTGCTAGCAACAAAGCAATGACTGCAAAGTTTTTGGTGGGTTGCGTGACTATAAAGGCTTTATGCTTGTTTTATGGTTGCGTGGTTACATCTGTTTGCGGTGTTTGCCTACACAAAGCTTATAGATAAGCGTTTTCAGATTAGATTAGATAAAACGTTATTAATCCCTCGGGTGGGTTCCTCTGGGAAATTCAGCCTATGCAAATGTGTTCCCGTTCAGTCCTTAAGGCGTGTAGCTCAGGTTGCTTGGAATCAGCGAAAAAACATCAAAGATTTAAAAAATACTGTATGTAAATTAGAGACAGTGGCTGCAGTGGACAGCAGTCTTTATATATTCAACAAAATGCAGGAGCATGATACAATACTTAGAGTGGAATAAACTTATTTTTCCCCAATCTTAAACCTTTTAAAGGGAAAAGGCTCATGTTTCAACATAAAATTTAGCTATATTTACTCAGATATGAATTTTCTGACATTAATGTACCTGCTGTGATCTCTTTTTCGCCCACCAGGATGTCTTTCAGTGAGAAAGGTGTTGAGGCATACTTGTCCTTCTTCCAAAAATGCTTCCTCCTCTTTCTGGTAACCAGGCTGAGGGGCTGGTAGCGGTCAGCCTCACTCAGGCTCGGGACAGGGATCAACCTCCCTGTGTCTCCCACCTGCTTCACAAAGTTTTTGGTCGCTGCAGCAAACATTTCTAAAGATGCATAAATATCGAACCAGGTAAAAAAAACAGCTTGTACTTGACTGCTGGGCACCCTTTGCTTGTATTGGTTATGGTGAGGAGTGCTCTCTCTCAATGGGGAAGCTGATTCGGGAGTGTTCTTACAAACTCGTGAAATGTTAAATAATGCAGGGAATTTGTAAGGGAATATGGGACAGTGAGGTGTGTGTTAACCTGATAGGTTGCTGTAGGCCTGCACCTTCCTGTCACCTGACAAATAAGGTGGAAGAAGTAATTATAAGGTTTTTTTTTTACTTTTTGCCATCTGTATTTGGAAAATTTGATTTTCAAGGTATACTTAAAGTATGGAAGTCTATTGCTATTAAGTATTAAAGGAATTATACAGATGGTATTGTTGCTACATGTTCCTCTTTGAGTCTAATACACGAAACATCTGCTATGGCCATTAGTCTATCTTCATTCAGCCTGAAAACGGTCTGGACTTTTTCTCTTTGTCAGGGATGCCTCTGTGGTTTTTGTAGGATTAAATGTTTTTGCATCTGAGCTTTTTTTAGTTTGGATAATGTCAACCTTTCTGACTGGTGGCTTCCACACACAGTGTGTCCTGCATGCATGATGGTGGGTTGATCTCTCCTGTGGTTGCACTGCTTTCTAGTCTATACAACCAGAAATAGTATGTTTGAAGGTTTAAAGCTTTCTTGCCACAGAAGCTAAAGACAGCGTTAGCTTTCTATGCATTACACTCCCTTTAATTTTTTAACTTTTAGGTCAAAAAAGTCATGGATTTGCTTGTAAGTATTATTTTTGTGTTTAAAAAAAATCTTGCTGTAATTCACAGTTATATTGTTCTAAGTTGTAACCTCACCTTCTGTCACCAGTTTAGGCCATTTCATCAAGAAAACAAGACTCATTTTTGTACATAAAAATGTAGGTTTATGAGGTTAGGGTCGTATACCAGCTTTAACCATTGTGACAAATCACATTAATGAGAGTAAAACATGTACTGTTGACATGCTCAGTCTTCCCAGAGAAACTCAACAGGCAACAAGGTTGTTTGACAGTATAACCCCCATGACCTGAAGTGAAAAGGATATCTTCTCTAACCATTAGTCCATCACAGCAGGGAAAAAAGTGCATGGATATACAGAACCTGAGCTCTCATTTGACAGAGGAACTGACTTCCCATCTGCCTGAGTTTTTGTCCCTGGTGGCTTCATGATGAGAAATCAGCGTGTTCTTCAAGCACCTGAAACACTTCCTGTCTTGTTCAGCAAAGGAAACAAGTGAAATCCACCTCATCCACTGAGAGAAATGTTACTTTAGGAAGACCCTGACAACTCAGCTGAAGCTAATATTACTCATGAAAACAAACATATTCTAGTGGAGACAATGACAGAGGAGTCATGGTGTTTGTTTTGCCATCCACCTCTGGGACATCACCTTGGGGACTGAGGATCAGCTTGACATAGTGACTTGGCAGACAGCTTTTATCTGGAAAACAGATTGAATGGATGTAACATGCGCACCGTATACCACTCCAGCTGGAGTGCACAGATGTTGGACAGATATATCAGGTTGATAGCAAAGTTTCCAACAAATTCCATCTGGTACTAAACAAAGAGATAAGGATTTGTATAAACCGCTGTAAATGTAGTTTCATGTGGACACTAAATGTTCGCAAATTACACTGAAATCATCAGAAATCATCAGCTAGAGCAGCGGTCCCCAACCTTTTTTGGGCCACAGACCAATTTAATATCAGACTTTATTTTCAGGGATCAGCCTTTAAGGTGTCGCAGATAAATACAACAAAATAAAATGATACAATCAAGACAAAAACTGTGGTATTTTGTAAATATAACAATAAACACAAATTCACTGTGTAGTTGTGTTTAACTTTAACTTTATTAGCAGCGTCCTCCTGAAATGCGCCAACAACATTGAGAGCAACTTCTTCCTCTCTGCCCCTTAAATGCTCTCTGGTTGCTATGTTAACACATAAATATTTCTTTCAAAATAAGACACACAAGTACAACTCGGGAAAAGACCCAGGAAACCGAGTTAACGATAAAACCCCTGAAAACCTTAAATTTCACACCTGAGCCTCAATTCTCGTGGCCCGGTACCAAATGACTCCCCAACCCCTAGGCCACGGACCCAGGGGTTGGGGAGTCCGCTGAGCCGGATTATCCCTAATGGCGGATTATTATAATCTAGGAAAAATGGCAAAGATAACATAGTTTGACAGACATAAAATTGATTTTTTTCACCAATACATTGATTCTCAAAGCGCTATTAGCTGAAAACTTAGCATAGCACGGTGGAGGCTGTGTCATGGTTTGCGTCAGCCAGTGGTGTTCTGTTCAGTGGAGATCTGTTAAAACTGATAATTTATGAATTCAGAAAAGTACAATGAGATTTTGATACAGCATCTGGAAAGTATCTAACTGGTAACAGCTTCATTTTTCAGCATTACAATGATCCCGAACACACTGTCAATACAGTAAAATCATACCTGAATAGAAAAACACAGTAGAACACTATCGGTCATGGATTGGCCTCCCCAGAGCCCAGACCTCAAGATTATTGAAGCAAAAGGCAGTCAACTAGACTAATTCACTAAATGTAATTCAATTCAATTCAATTTTATTTATATAGCACAACAAAAGTCACCTCAAGGCGCTTTATATTGTACAGTAGATACAGAGAAAA
>NW_024582399.1:983676-993614 GCF_018398535.1 Haplochromis burtoni
ACAGAATTTTTTCTTTTAAATAAACTTGAACAAAAGAGCTCAGTTCAACTCAAAAACTGGTGTTGAAAATTTAAGCATTCTTTTCAGTATTTTCAACTCAAGATAACACGTTTGTGATTTTTAAAGATTTAATCAAGGTCATCTAACTTAGAATTATAATGATATTTACTAAGCCCCTGAATAATTTTTTAGGGTGTAGATGACTTACTAACTTACAAGTTTCATCTAATTTTTTTTTTAAATCTCTGCAAAACTTTCTTTTTTGCAGTTTCTTGACTTTTGTGCTAATTAAACTAATTTTATTTTAATATAAAACATTAATTAGCCTCAGAGGGGCTAATACTTATATTTTACTAACTTTAAACACTATCTTGCTAATGAACAGCTAGCTGTAGCATCATCAGTAGTAAACAATTCATTCTTAACGAGACATCTAACATCTAAGCGTACCTTACATCTCCTCTAGTTGCTACCTTAGACCAAAATTAGGCTTTTATCACATTTCACTTTTTCCAGTCTGTGTGCTAAGCTAAACTAAGTCTATATGTTCAGTTTAACATACAGACAATACGATTTCTCCTTAATCTCAGCAACATATTTAAAAAGGTGGCGTAGCATTGCAGTGTATTCTCTGGTTTCCTGCTTACTTTGCACTGAGTCAGTTATTGTTAGTTTCCAGACTGTCGAATTGCTGCTTAAACATGGCTGACCCCAGCGTCAAGTGTAGCATACAAATTAAAAAGTGTAATTAACATTTTTCATTTCAGATTCAACAAAATATATAAAAAAAATAAATCTATAACAGGTGAATGTAACTTTGTCTAATCTTTATTGGTGGACTGCTTATGTTACAGTCCTACCTTTTCCAGAGTATATGTAAAGTATATGTTAAGCTAAGCTATTTGGTGTCATTAGCTTATTTAGCATGAGAGTTATTCTAACTTTTAAAGAGGTTCACGAGTTATTTGGAAGCTGTCGGTGCATATGACCTTGAAACGAGGTAGGTGTTATGCATAAATATCTGACAAAAAGTAAAGATTAAAGTAAATCTGTGAATAAGTTTAATTTTGTGCAGCTACAAACTGTAAATTTGTTGTGGGTTTATCCTCCATTTTTAACTGAAATTTCTGTTGTTTCCTTACAGCAGAGAAGTTCACAAGTCATTTCAAGTCATTTCTAGCTGAAATGCATATACATTTACTGTCACAATACATATGTGACAGTATATGAGTTGTTATGAATGAACTGTGTGATTTATGATGCTGGCCACACGCTTGTTCAGAATTAGAATCAGAATCAGAATTCTTTACTGCTATCCCAAATGAAATTATATTTTGCTGGTATCCTATGTGAGATCTCTAGGTCAAATTTTGGGTTAGATTCTGGAAACTTTCAGGAAACTTACTCATAAGTAAGTTGATCTGATTTGTTTTTTCTAGTGGCAGAAACAAACTTCCATACTATCAATATCAGCAAGTCCTAGTTTACTTATGTGTGCAAGTTTCTGCACATGTTTGCTTTTCACTGGTTCTTATAGATTTTTTAAGCAGTGTGTGGATTGGGATTCTTTATTGTGACCCTTTAAATCTAAGGTATAGCCTTCAGGACTGTTCCTGGTTACGCTTGAAACCAAGTTTGTAATGTTGGATTTCTCCATTTCAATCATTTTCATTGTTTTTGAACCTTTAAAAGAGAAAGTATTCAGATGAAAAAAGTAAAATAAAAAGTCATCAAAATATTGACTGTTGGTGTAAAATAAGTATGAGAAATTAGCACAGACTGATTTTATATCACCTTCCCATCCTATTTATTGAAATAAGTTTTAATAAATGGTAAAGAACAATATTACAGTTCCTTTTTCATATCATAAATCATCTTAACATGACTCATCCCTCACTTTGTGAATCTCTAGTCTGAAGTCCTGTTTTTGCGAACTGAATATGGTTTAAAAACTAAGCCTGTAGTCAGAAAGCATGGGCGGAAAGCTGAAAAGAAAACCACAGCTAGTCATGATAATTGACCTCATGCTGTACTGTATATATAAGCTATAATCACATAAAAATAGCTGAGGCACTGCCCAAGAGTATAAAGTCTGCAGTATAAAGTTTAAGTGAAAAAAACTACATTTTATCTGCAGAAGTGATGAAGAAAAATGAGCTTTTGCAGATTAAATACCAGCGTTAATTACTGGTATTAAGAGCTCTGCTTGGTAAAGACGCTGCAGCTACAGGGTGAAGCAGGTTTCATGGCAGGAGGTTTCTCCGGGTGTGGCACCTCCCAAATAAAGTGAAACCACAGCCTCTGAGCCCAACGTATAATAATACAGCTGCTGTGGTTTCCACTGAAATAACTGCTGCATTCAAGAAGCAGCCTCTCTGGTGGGGAGCGGCTCTACCACATAATTAGTGCTTAGGGACGTCACTAAACTGCCAGGATTAAAATGCACTCAGAAAGCCTGCAGCAGGTGGCTATTTGTACCCCCCCCCCCCCCCCTTTTTTTTTTTTTTTAAATGTTTTTACTGTTTCTTGATGGTTTTGGGATGATTTCATGGCAGGGACACGGCTTCATCCAAGGCCAGCAGGATGAAAGTGCCTAAATCTGCCCTCTTACACTGCATAAATATGTTAATACGTGCTGGCATGTACATTTAATTCAAGGAAAATTTATTTGGGTCAATGTAGGTATAAAAAACTTAAATAAGAGGGTTCTGAAAATAAGTGCATTTTTGTTTATTTTACCCCCAGGACCCTGCTGCTGAATGAGGCAGCTCTCTGTTTTCTGTCATTTTTCTAAATTACAATATTTAAACAGGCTCCTTTCACCTTATATTTTAGCCCCTGATTAACTGACATGCTGATAGATTTTTGACATGAAAACTACACGTCTGGCCTTGCTTTATGTATATAATTGAGTGACAAGAGACGTCGCTGTTGCAGACATGATTGCATACTTGCATACAGACACTTTTATCGTCGCATGCAGTCAGAAGCTGTCAAATTCAACCACAGTCTAGTCACTGACTGCTCAGAAGCAATTTACCTGAAAGTGTCTGTCATGAGGGAGAAGGATGTTCGTGGAGATTCTTAGTAATAAGATCAAGTGTCTCAGTTTGAAATCAAATTTTTTTTCCGTTTATGTTTAGCTGACTTTAAAGGTAAGAGACATCTTTGTAGTTTGCACTGTCCATAGACTGTATGTAAAAGATGGATGAAGGCACCATGACATCACATAAAACCTCAAGCTGAGCATTTGAAACCGGTCACAACAAACAGGCTCTAACCACAAAACTAATAGTCACTGGCTCATTGGCTACTGAGGTGTGGTTAAAGTTCTGTTAGCCAATGAGCATATACTGGCTTGTCCTCTTTCGGACTCAATTAAAGACCATAATGAGTTTCATGCTTTATTCAGTTTGACCTGAGTACCTGAATACCTGAGCCCTGAAACTCATCAGGAAACGGTTTACTAAGGAAGCGGAGACTTCTATGCAACCACAGTCGCCCCCTGCAGGCTGTTTTAAAATATGCACAACATTTAAATCGATTTTTCCTTCACAGAGTTTTATTGCCAAACGATCTACTTTTACTGACCTGAGGGGGAAAAAAAACATATATACTGATGGGTAGTTTTTATATCCTTTGATATGCCACTTTATTAGGTACACCTTGATAGTGTCAGGTTTCAGTTAACAGACTCAGGCGCAGACCGGGACTCCTTACAGGATTTACAGATTTTATTTACACAACGACACCAGGTGATGCTATTTACAAAGTGCTGGAGGGAGGGGAGGGGGGTCCAGGGTTCCGGGGTATGTGAGGGATAAGACGGGAATCTGACGCCCTCCAAAGGCTCTCTCTCTTCACTCCCCACACTGGGGAAACACCATCCACTCACTCGTCCACAGGATGACAGGCAGGCTGGGAAAGGTCCGGGATAGATCTGTACACAGAGATGATAGTTAGAGGCGAACAGACGGAACGAACTCACAGATCCTTATTTCAATCTACTGAGCGACTGACGCTGATAACTCAACGATCCAGCGACGAGTGACACAGTGCTGCTGTCTTAAATCGGCCTTGTGATTATCCCGATCGGCAGCAGGTGCGTGGGCCAGGGGCGAGAGCCCATAATGAGCATTGCCCCGGCAGGGGAGAGAGAGAGAGAGAGAGAGAGAGAGAGAAAACATGTTGCCTAATACAGAATCAGCTGGTGAGGCACAGGGACCATGACAGATAGTGCCCAGTTGAGACCTTTTTTGCCTTCAGAACTGCTTCTTCATGGCACAGAGTCAACAAAGTGCTGGAAACATTTTTCAGAGATTTGAGAGATCTCCTGTTCCATCACACCCCAGTGGGGCTCTACTGGTTTGAGATCTGGTGACTGTAGAGGCCATTACAGTTCACTTAACTCCTTGTCATCTTTAAGAAACCAGTTTGAGATGATTTGAGGTTTGTGATATTTAAGCGTGGACCACAATCTCTGAAGAATGTTTTTATGGCACAAGGAATTAAGGGCGCTCTGAAGGAAAAAGGCGCTCCAACCATGTAATTAGTAATGTGTACCTAATAAAGTGGCCGGTACTAACTGACGTTGGGTGGGTGCACTTTCAAAGATCACTGTTGCTCAGGTTGAAACTTGCAGAAAAACTGCTTTGATAAAGGACTTAAACAGCTTTGACAGGATTTAATCATAATTATGGTAACAAGCATTTTGCTCTGTGCGAGTCACGGTGCGCTGGGTTCACTGCTGCTTTTTGTTGAGAAAATTGGAGTCTGCTGGGCGCCACATGCTCCTAAAGAAGTTTTAAAATCCATATATTTTTAGTAAGAAATGTGAGTGAATCATTCGTCCTGTTGGTGTGGTCTTCCTACTGTATTTCCCACACCAGTGAGGAGAGACTCTTCCTGTAACCTCATAGCAAAAACACTGAACATTTCTTGTTCAGGCTGTGAGGTTTTACAGTACATGGTAGGGTCACTGAACTCATGTCAATTTGATTATTTTAGATATTATACTGCCTTAAATTGAAAAAAAAAAAGTAAAGACACTGCAGTACAGTAGTACCTCTCCTTGTAGATAAGGTGCTGTTCTCCACAACAGTATTAATAAATATTAATAAATATTAATACAACAACAATATTAATACACACATACCTCTCCAGATGTTGATTGCTGCTCTGCTTGACTCAGACAGCTGTACAGAAAATGGAAAAGTCTACCGCAACTATGAGACATGGAGCCCAGAGCTGTGTCGGGTCTGTGTGTGCGACTCGGGGGCTGTAGTGTGTGAGGACGAGGTGTGTGAGGAGCTGAGTGGCTGCCAGATGGCGGTGACTCCAAAGGGCGAGTGTTGCCCCGTGTGCTCAACTCACACGACAGAACCTAAAGCAGGTAAACCACTGCAGCTCTACCTTCAGTATGGGGATATAATCCACCTGCAGCTCCCTTTCAGCTGGTCATTGTGAGGTTTTCAGTACAATGTGTTTTTGTATACAGCTGGTGATATGATAACAAAGCTGCTGGCAGGAAAACAGATTCAGTTGTTTCTGGTCAATTTGTGGTTTGAGCCAAATCTGCTGAAGCTGCTTTTAGCTGCTATGCTACTCACATCTGGAAAAAACTTTTAAATCTAAATTGTGGAAACATCTACTTGCATTTTGTAGTGATGTACTGTTACAGTGCTTAGCACCCAAGAAGGCCTCTGTTAGCCAGCTGAGGACTTCCTGAGTTGAGTTGTCTGTGTGGTTCTCTGCAGTACTTCCAGTTCATCCCACAGCCTAAAAACATGCAAGCTATGTTAGGCCCAGGCCACAGAATGACCTCAGTTGCGACCCCTAAAAATTTATATTCCCATGTCAGTCAGTCAGTCAGTCTCCACACCAGGATCGGGATGAGTTACCACCACCCCAAGTACTCAAGTAAGTAAGCATCTGTTGTGGAGAAGAGAGCTGAGCATAAAAGCAAAGCTTTTGATTTACCATCAATCTAAGTCTTTACCCTCAGCAGTAGTCATGACCTCTAGGTAGTGAATGAAAGAAGAAAGAAGAGGTCAGGGATACAAGTGGCTGGCCTCTCCCTTAGAGATAGGTTTAGGAGCTCCATCATTTGGGAGGGGCTCGGAGTAGAAGCACTGCTTCTCTACATTGAAGGGATCCAGTTGAGGTGGTTCAGGCAGGAACCAGGATGCCTCCAACATCTTGCGTCGTCTCCTAGTTGACATATTCCAGGTATATCCTTCCAGGAGGAGGCCCAGAGGCAGACCTAGGACACGCTGGAGAGATTATATCACTTGATTGGGCTGGGATCTATTCTGTCTTTCCCTTCAGATGAGTTAACTGGATAAGCGATATTTAATAGATGAATGGATGAATGGCTGTAGCTGTCGAGTGGATGGTGAAGGCTGCTGGCAATTGCCATGAAATCAGTCACAAAGAGGCTGCTGCACCAGAAAACTCCTTATGATTGCCTTGGTCTGTAGCAGTTTTCATGGGAAGCAGCAACTCATCTGAAATCACTGGCCAACTTGGGAATGAGTGGCAATAAAACTGAAGAGCATTCACCTTCAAAGTAAAAGTTGACCTTTTGAAACAACCTTTACTTTGAAGGTGATTGTTCACCATTTACACTTTTAAAATGTAACTGCAATTCAGCCAGTAGTTAGCAAGTGCAGACAAGTCATTGTCTTGCTTGCAAACTACGGGAAACTGCGGAAATCTGCTAGCAACCATTACATTGGATTCCTAACTTACTAGAGAGGGCAAAAACTGTGTCTCATTGATGAAACCCTCACAATGACGTACGGGCTGAAAGGGACTCACCCACGATACTCATGCAGCTGCTGTTCTGTCTCATGAAGATACCTGCACAGAAAATGGCACGACCTACTCCAACAATCAGATATGGAGCCCAGAGCCGTGTCGAGTCTGTGTGTGTGACACAGGGACTGTGGTGTGTGAGGAGGTGGTGTGTGAAGAGCTAGGCGACTGTGAGACCACTGTGGCGCCTCAGGGCGAGTGCTGCCCTGCGTGCTCAGCAGCCACGCAACAGCCTCCGAACACGGACAATAAAACTGGTAATACATATTTTGAGCTTCATGTTGGACAGATTCAAACACTGGGATGTCTGTTCCATAAATATCCACACTGCTTTCCCACTTTTTATTACCTGTGGTATTCTTATAACAAGTGTGATTTGTCCTGTGTGCTGCGAATCACGACCTTATGGCCCTTTTTATTTACTACAGCACATCTTCACAGCACTACAGAGACAATAATTGAACATTTTGTTAGTGGAATTCAAAAAAACCAAAGGAAAGACAAAAATTCTCAAGTCATAGAGGTCCTCTAAGTATTGCTTGAGTTTTCCTCTGTATTGGTTATGATCAAAACCAGTATAATAGATGGACGTTGCCTCTGTGACGTCACTCGCTGATTGTTGACGTCCTGTTTCCACCATTGCTATCTTGGTTGCGAATAACCAAATGTGTCAAAACTTTTCATTAGCAAGTTGTTAACCAATGAGTGAGCAGTAAATCTATTTTTCCCCCCAATCAGAGCTATCGCCATCTTGTGGCCTTCAGGTAGAATGCAAGAATAAGGCACCCACATTTGCTTCTGTTGTTTTGTTTTTTTAACTACAGTTAACTTATTTTACTATTGATGGACAGGATACTGCCACCAGAAAAATGTGTATTTCCTCACCTGCTGGCGGCTGGTTGCTGGATGGCTGTCATTAATTGAAATCAGCAACACCAAAAACCTACTTACAATTGCATTCGATGTTATCAGCCTCAAGTTTGCATGGAAGATCCACAGCTGACTACAACCAATTGTTGACTACTTGCTGAAAAGTAGAGAAACTAAAAAAAGGCACAACTTTTACTTTGATGGTGAATTGTCTCCATTTGTGTGCAACTTTTCACAATTTTACATCTACTCCAGGATTAGCTAGTCTCTGGAGACAAATCCCAAACTGCCAACAACCAAACTGGTCACAATGAGTTTTTCATCAGCCAGTCGGGGAATACATTCTTCCCCATCATGGCCAGTAGATGACCAATGGTCATTGACCAGTCTGTAGGGCTGTGTGACTGGGACCTTATTCACTTAATGCTCCAGGGTCACATGCTCGAAAGAAGATAGAGGTCATATGATTGAAAGAACTTAATAACTGAAAAAGAACAAAGAAATACATGTAAAACGTCTTAAGACATCACCTCACCCGAACTGCATAAATGCGTATCAAGAAGTCAAAGGAAGTCCAGAAGTACTTCATCAATTTATTAAGTAATTTTGTAAAAATTGTTTTATTGCTAACAGGTAGCTTGAGGTTTTTCTAGAAGGAGAGTTCATCAGTAGTGAGATAACGTCTGGGCTAAATGAGATTAAAACAAAGAACGTTTTAAAAGGGATTTTATTTAAAAAAATGTCTGTTTGCTAACTTTCAGTAAGTGTAACGAGTGTTAGCATGCTGACCTGTGAGAATTGGCCCCAAACACAGAGCAGAGCTAGTGCTTATGGGAATGCAGTGATATTGAGTGGAAGACAGAGACTGTGAATCAAGTAATTATGATGGGGGGCAAAGGTGGAACTGAATTAACAAAGTTACAGTGACTATGCACATAGAAGGAGGTGGTTGGGGTCGATGGAGGGTCAGTAAAACACAGTTAAGTTCCCATTTCAAACTGTTTGAATTAAGCATAATTATTCCATACACTTAAGGAGAATTTTTTGTGCTTTTCTCAAAATACTGCGGCATACATTCATATTAAAAATTATCAAGACTTCAAATAATATGTGATTACTTTGTTAGAGTAATCACTCAGTTTTCTTGCTCTGACTAGTTAGTTTTCAAAAGTATCCTACTTTACCGATGAGCAGACTTGTCTTAACAAAGTACAGGAAGTAGTAGGAAGTTGCTCATAATCATTGGGTGCTGCCCCTTGGCTGTTTTCCCAGAAGTTGTCCAATCAGAAGAAAGTGGCCATTTAAGGTGGGATCAGTAAAAGGCAGTAAAATGAAATAAGGGGCTACATAACGGGCCAGTATGAGATAAATAAAACTCTTTATGAACTGTGACACAGAATGTTAGTCTGATGGTGTCACAGAGTGAAAGTAGAAAGCTGGGAATGAGTTTACCTGGTCCTCTGTAATGGCATTTTAAGTTGCCTCATGGCTCCATCTGTGTTGCAACCCAGTAACAGGGCAAAATAGACACACCAGTCCACTGTGTACATTTCATGCTTTGCCTCTCCAAAAACTGAAATGGACACACAGGCAGAAGTTGCTTTACCAGCAGGGGGAGATCATATTGCTTTCTTCAGTAAAACTGGCAGAGCAAAAGTGCAAACCCATAAACTACTAATCCACAATGATGCTTTAATGATCTTTTAGCTACTATATTATATACAGCTGACAAAGAAAATGATACTGAAGTCAGCTGCTGTTCTTTGTCATAAAGATTCCTGTACAGCGGATGGCAAACTCTACTCCAACAATCAGATATGGAGCCCAGAGCCGTGTCGAGTCTGTTTGTGTGAAATGGGGACGGTGGTTTGTGAGGACATGGTGTGTGAGGATATAGGTGACTGCCAGACCGCAGAGATCCCAGAGGGCGAGTGCTGTCCCGTGTGCTCAGTCACTCAAACTGGTAAAACTGGAATGAAACCTGCACATTTGTCCCGGCATCAGTGGTACTCTGCTCTCTCTTACAGCCCGATGCCCCCCTTTTCAAGCTCCGTCCTCTGCACACCACTGTGAAATGTTGTTCTTGAACCTGTACCGAGTTTCCCTTTCAGTTTGCAAAAGGAATACATGAAGTTTTTGCCAGATAAGTTCACTTCTCTCAACTAAATGTGTGCAATAAAAACTTTGGAGGTAGCTTCATTCTTTTGTGTTTGTTAGAAGAAATAAGGGAGCTGCAACCAGTTTTACTGCCA